>NC_134832.1:134547810-134868833 GCF_004210375.1 Tachypleus tridentatus | reverse complement strand
AAACAAGTTCTTCCATAAGTATACATTCACCAAAAACAAGTTCTTCCATAAGTATACATTCACCACAAACAAGCTTTTCCATTAGTATACATACACCAAAAACAAGTTCTTCCATAAGTATACATTCACCAAAAACAAGTTCTTCCATAAGTATACATTCACCAAAAACAAGTTCTTCCATAAGTATACATTCACCACAAACAAGCTTTTCCATTAGTATACATTCACCAAAAACAAGTTCTTTCATAAGTATACATTCACCGAAAACAAGCTCTTACATAAGTATACATTCACCAAAAGCAAGTTCTTCCATTAGTATACATTCACCAAAAACAAGTTCTTCCATTAGTATACATTCACCAAAAACAAGTTCTTCCATTAGTATACATTCACCGAAAACAAGCTCTTACATAAGTATACATTCACCAAAAGCAAGTTCTTCCATTAGTATACATTCACCAAAAACAAGTTCTTCCATTAGTATACATTCACCAAAAACAAGTTCTTCCATTAGTATACATTCACCAAAAACAAGTTCTTCCATAAGTATACATTCACCAAAAATAAGATCTTCCATAAATATACATTCACCAAAAACAAGTTCTTACATAAGTATACATTCACCACAAAGATTTAGTTTACGTTGAAGCGTTTCCGTTTCACTCTGAGCTTTGAAGTACATTACCCTGGTACGCTGCATTATAGCATACAGTTCATTTAGATAGGGAAATACGTCTGAAAGCTAAGCTACTTTCTGTGTTAAGCATTTGTCCCTTGATTTGTATGCAAGTTCAAAATGGCATTCAGTTAAATAAAACCTATTTCCTCACGCAGTTTGCTTCGTATAATTGAGGAAGTACTTTCCCCGAGAAAGCCATCCGAATTCATTATGAAGTAGCAACTTTTAAACAAACTTCCCATATACTCACAGAGTAAACTGAAGATCAACGCATTGAGTGGTCTTGATTTTATAAAATTAACTATTTTATGAGATCATCCAATACAAAGTTTTCTGGCATTCTTTTGATTACAAGTGCCTGACGATGAAGACAGCAATGGATACTCTCGATATTCAAGTTTTTCTTGTTTATACGTGCCACTGCGACTGAAAGTTTTCCAGTTATAGCTGCAGCCTCATTATTGCAAATACTTGAGCAAAGCTGCCATTGGATCATGTTCTTCCAAATAAATCGATCAGTTTAAATACTCCTTTACCTGTTGTTTGAGTTGGCAAAGTTTGCAAACTAGCATGACTTCTTCAAAACTAGCTTCGAGAATATAGCAAACAAACACAAGCAACATCGCATAACATGTGACATCTGTTGATTTATCCATCTGAAACGAAAAAGTTGGACTCGCTTTTACTCGCCTTATTAACTCCGTTAAGCAAGTTGCTGACATATCTTTGATTCTTCGAGAAACCGAGTTGTCAGAAAGAGACACAGAGTTTATGTTTTTAATAAATTTCTCATAAATCGTGCACTCTACCAAATCTTTTGCGCATGGTTTTATCAAATCTTCTGCAATTGTATGAGCTTCACCTGCCTTTGCAATTCGGTAATTAACACGATATGAAGCACTGAGAGCACCTTTGTTGTCTTGATGGACAAACGAACGAAATGTAGCTTTCTTTGCATTGAATTCAAACACTTTCCTTTGAAATACGCGGAAGTTGGATTTCTTAATTGGGAGTGTTTGGTTTCTAAATGTCATTTTAACTTTGTTGGATGCAAACTACTGTTACTCAACACTGTTTCACATTCAACACACAACCCACTAGGTTTACCTTCATTACCTGTCCATGTAAAACCATATTCAGTAAACCTTTCATCAAAGTTTCTTTTCTTTCTCTTTTCGGTACTTCTTGCATCATTCTACATTGAAGTGCTTGCACACGACGATAACGCTGATGAATTAGTATTAGGCCTAGGAAGATTTTTACTCATACCAGATTTATTACTGATATTCAGCCACTTATATATTATATGGGTGACAACAAATTATTAATTTGTCTAAAAACGTATTCTTATATCTTTTGCACTTTAAAAGTATTTTTACGAATACAAAATAGTTTCTTAATGAAAACTTGTTCAAGCACTTGAGTTTTATCATCATATAATGAATGACATGCTGACTTTAGATCAGTGTTTCCATAACAGAGGCAGAAATAAAGATTTGTGGAATAAGGTTAGGCCACTAGAATAATATATTTTTAAAGGAAAAGAGTAATCTATTATTTTTACAACTTTTTTTTTATTTTAACAGAAATTTTAAAGCCAGATAAAATATTAAGGCAGATCTGACCTGCGTCTAAATCTCGAACAAAATGAAACATGACGTCATGCGGGCGTATGACGTCATACAGCTCATTGGTATCACGTTGGTCTAATTAAACTACGACGAATCTAACCTAACAATTACCAGTTATAATTGTCATAAATATAATTATACTTCACATAAATATATTTTGAAATTGATACAACTTATTCTGCATCTAATTGCATCACAATGTTTCAAATTTGGACAAGTTTCAGCTATGATGTTATGTTTCATTTTGTTCCATCCATTTCGTTCGAGGTTTAGCTGCTAATCTAGATCTGGCTTTTAAACGACAGTTGGCACTACTAACCAGGATTGACAGATGTTTCATACGGAAATTACTAGGCTATGTTGCATCTCCAATGATGCATGCAATCTTGAGATGGTGCCATATCTACAAGCAACCAGTGGTGCTACGGTCGAAGTTAATTGAGATTGCGTTAATACTTTCGAGCCTGGCATGGTCAAATGTGTTAAGGCGTTCAACTCGTAATCCGAGGGTCGTTGTTTCGAATCCCCGTCACACCAAACATGCTCGCTCTTTCAGCCGTAGGGGCGTTATAAAGTGACGGTCAATCTCACTATTCATTGGTAAAAGAGTAGCCAAAGAGTTGGCGGTGGGTGGTGATGACTAGCTGCCTTCCCTCTAGTCTTACACTGCTAAATTAGGAACGGCTAGCACAGATAGCTCTAGAGTAGCTTTGTGCGAAATTCAAAATAAACAAACATATATGTCAACACTTTCACTACGAGAACTTCCCGTAAGCTAAACGAAATCGTCTGGCGTTAGGCAGAATAAAATATTAAAAGGCCCAATACGCGATAAACGTGTTATATTAAAGATATATTTTACTTTTTTGTACAGCGTATCCTGATTCAATTTTGTAGTTTTGGGAAAAAATATTAACATTCTAAAATTTTCTTGCGGAGCCCTAGATAACTATGAAGTCCAAGGGCTCCGCAGAGCATAGTGTAAAAAACCATGGAGTCTAGCTAACATATAAATTACAACATTAATATGTAACATGAGGAAATCCTCAACATCTACGACTATTGAAATACTTTCAAGCATGCTTAGAGTAAATTAATCCATGAAACGTTTTCCCTTTTTATTAGCAATATTTTTGTGCGCCAACGATACCAAGTGTGGGGCTCGCGTATATCTGATTCGATTTTATTGCTCATCAGGATATCTACCAGCCTACCCTCAAATTAAAATTATTATAGGCAGGATTATATTAAATTAATCAGTGAGACCTTGCACGTGGTCGAATACATAATTCAAAAGGGTTTGGCCTCTTGAGTTCTAAATAGTAATTAGATCTTAAATCGGTCAATAGATGACAGAGCTGTACTTCTTTGTTTGTTGAACTTCGCCAAAGCTACAGGAGGGCTATCTGCGCTAGCCGTCTCTAATTTAGTAGTGTAAGACTAGAGGAAAGCAGCTAATCATCCCCGTCAACTCTTTTACTGACAAATACTTGGACTGAGCTTAACATTATAACGCCCTCACTGCTGAAAGAGCGAACATGTTGGGTGCGAGTGGGATTCTAACGCATGACCCTTAGATTACTGTCAAGCGCACTAATCACCTGGCTATGAACAGAGCTATAAGCTAAACGTTTGTACTTGAGAAATAAACAGCAACATAACAAACTTGGAGCTGGTTTATAAGCCGATGTGCCGCGGTTAAAAATACATGTAACTTATAACAGTAGTTTCAGTGCAAGTGATCCTAGGGTTAGATACCTTTTATGACTCCATATCTACATATATATATTTAATTTATATACAATCTAACGTTGCATATTGCTTCATCGTATTATAAACACTGAAAAATCTTAAGGGTGCATAACACTAGTACTGAACAGGATTTCAGCTTGCACTCTATTTAACATACTGTGGTTTCATTTCATTTTAATTTTTACTTTTTCTGCTGCATCTGACGATAAGCCTTGCAACTTGCAGAGGGATACATTTGCTATTCTGAAGCAATGAGAGAGACACGGCTCAATGTAAAGCCGTGTGTATTCAGTATCAGCCACAATCACGATCCATCGCTTCTGAAACGGTGGTTGTTTAGGCCGTCTTATCACTATGTAGCCAAACTACTCAAGTCTTTGCTTTTCAACGTATTCACTGATTGGGGCTGTTCCAACCATTATTCGTTGGTAAAAGAGTAGCCCAAGAGCCGGCGGTGGGTGGTGATGACTAGCTGCCTTTTCTATAGTCTTACACTGCGAAATTAGGGACGGCTATTGCAGATGGCTCTCGTGCAGTAAATTCAAAAACCAACCAAACCAACCTCTTCTAGTTATGTTAGCAACTTTGCTTAAACACGTCATCTCCCTGATTGGGGAAAAGATGGTGTTTATTACCTCACACCTTGTCTCTGTCGGAATATTTCGGTGTTTCAGGAGGTGTTAATTTATAGTTTGCATAGTTAAATTTTCATATTTTTGTTTCGATTTATAGTTTTACATTATGTGAAGTACAGGGTGTCTCAAAATGAATATACCGAAAAGAGAGTTGGATAACTTTTTACTATTTGAAATAACGATAAAACTCAAACAAAATATCTTTTCACAACTCATAAGTTGATTGAAGTTAATTATTATTATTTATATTATTTATCATTATTATTTATGAATATATTTTATTACAGATTTCAGATCAGGATTTGTTTTTTCGTAAAATTACAACTACTGAAGACTTCACCCCTTTTATATTTGGAACTTTTTAAAAAAAAATAAAGTCAACCAGAGCAACCTAAGGAATCTTGAGGAACTGAAACTTATTATTCGTGACGCCGTCTTATCAGCTGGGTTCTCATAATTTGAATACATAATTAAATTGATCATAGGTAATAATTTAAGATACGTAGAAGTTTATTAATTAAATCAAATAAAACTTATAATTCTCGGAAGACATTTTGTTTTGAGTCTTGCTGTTATCTCAAATAATAAAAAAGTTATTAAACTTTCTATTTGGTATATTCATTTTAGGACACCCTTTATTTTATTTTCTCTTAATACAACATATGGCATTATAATGCCAATTCATTATTTCAACTTATATCCATTGTATTAAAATAAATGCACGTTCTGTTTCATACAGCATGTCACCACTGAATGTATGTGTAACTTTCATAGAAGTACGCTATTTAGTCGGTAGCCCTTTTAGAATATTTGATACCAGTTACACTACTATTATTATATTGTGAATACATTCAAAAACCATTTTAAAGTGAGCGGTTAGTTTTTAGAAATGAAAACAATTAAATATGTCATAAAAAATTCAATATACATTGAGGGAGTAACAAAAATAGTTTTACTTCAAAAAGGCACTGAAAACAATGTATTGAATTCTCTGAAAATATTCACACAAAACTGTTGGGATTTACACACTGACACACACAAACATTCTGACAATAAACAACTGATATGCACAGTATCAGTAACTTGAGCAAAAGCAATTCTATTTTAGTTACACACTTAGAAAAGTCCTGCACTAAATCTGAGGACTTTTAACGCTAAAAATCTAGTTTCGATACCCATTTAGGGCAGAGCACAGGTTTCCCATTGTCTAACTGTTTGTATGTTTAACAACAAAGAATCTAGCTAGGAGAAGTGTCATTACGCAAAGTTTTTTTTAGTCAAAGTTTATTTCTCTCCAAAGAGGACAGTGAAAAACTGTTACATGGCAGTTGAAAACCACTCTAAAAATTAATTACGTCTCATATAAATAGGAAATTATGGCTTCACTAGGCTTTAGAGTGCAAAGTTTAGACAAGAATGACTTGATAAATGTGGTTTGGTATGATCAATCTGATTCTATTTCCCTGTATTGGAGGTAGATATGAAGAAAACCACAAGACTCGTCATGTTGGTGATATTGTTTCGAACGTACAATATTGAAATGAAGCAATGGGTGTGGAGATCACTCGGGAATTGATATATCTACAAACCCGGACTCGTCTAAAAATGCGTTAACTCATGGATATATTCACTCTGTGATAACTCGGGTTCTTCCAGCAGTCCACCATGTCTTATGAGAACAGCACTTAGCAGCGACTTCAACTATTCTTCAATGCTATAACTAAAACTCTGTTTATTTACAAACTAAACTTCTCGGAGATGAGATTGAAAGTCGCACTCGCCACCGTAGTCAACACCTGTGAACCAAAGTGTGGCCATGTTCATTTTGTGAGGGTTATGCCACTCTGCGCTCAGACCAGATCTTTGAAATAAAGTCGTTACTTGTCACCTAACACCTTAGTCTGAGGGAGAAAGTTCGAGAAATAATTTCAATATAGAAAAAAATGTGTTAATTTTACCACATATACAAATTAACTATTTTACCGAAAGTATTGCGCTATTGTTCAGTTATTACAGAAAAAAAACAACATAAATAAAAATATTGTCACCCATGCTTTTGTTTTAAAACTTATGAGGGAAATGAATTGTCATAATGTGATAAGTTATGCATTGAATTTACTAAGTGGCGAAATTTTATGCACTTAGCTTCTTGTTTCTGTAACAGCTGCTTTTATTATGATCCTTGAGAAACATTACATTATTATCTTCTATTGACTGGTTTCAAAACGTGTTAAAAATGCAAGAATTCGATTTATTTTAAAGCATTCTTACGTTTAAACCAAAAAAGAATTAATAGCCTCGTTCCCTTCTCTTTTCGGTAAAGCGAGTGAATCTCACTAAGAAGTACCATTCTCAGGGGCATTTGCAATAAGTACTGGGGGGATCATGTAACTTTTAGCAAACTGTTAAAGCTACAAATAATTAATCGTGTTAGTCGTTGAATTGTTCACCCAAATTTGATAACTTTGTTATGTTATAGATTATATCAGTTAAGTAAATAAGTTATATTTGATATACGTTAGTTAAACTTCGTATCAAGTATAGCGTTAATTAAATGGTTGTGAAGTTATATTTACTACCACGTTACTTAAACAATAAACAAGTTAGCTATATTTAGTTGTAAGGGTTAGTATTTTAAATGTAATGTAAATCTAGTTATTTAGTGGTTTATGTTCTATATTTCAGCTGCTAATCTGTTTTCGTTTTCGGAGAACTTCTGGGAAGAACTAAGGTGTTTAGAAAGACTAAGGTTTTTCATCCATCTTTGGAGTATAACTTATAAGGACTTCAGCCAACAAACTATAATAGTTTGTTTCCAGTTTTGAAAAAATCCTGGAAAAGATTGTTTATAGTTAGAAAGGCTGATGTTTTATTCACCCATCTAGAGTCTAACTCATTAGAACTTGAATAACAAACTATTTGAATTTTTTCAAGATGTTGTTGACTTTTGTGCTAGGTTGCCTCGTGCTAGGTTCACGAGGCGTGTTATCAGTTTGGTGGCTATACTTGTGCTAGGTTCACTAGGTGTGTTATCAATTTGGTGGCTATACTTGTGCTAGGTTCACTAGGTGTGTTATCAGTTTGGTGGCTATACTTGTGCTAGGTTCACTAGGTGTGTTATCAGTTTGGTGGCTATACTTGTGCTAGATTCACTAGGTGTGTTATCAGTTTGGTGGCTATACTTGTGCTAGGTTCACTAGGTGTGTTATCAGTTTGGTGGCTATACTTGTGCTAGGTTCACTAGGTGTGTTGTCAGTTTGGTGGCTATACTTGTGCTAGGTTCATTAGGTGTGTTGTCAGTTTGGTGGCTATACTTGTGCTAGGTTCACTAGGTGTGTTGTTAGTTTGGTGGCTATACTTGTGCTAGGTTCACTAGGTGTGTTATCAGTTTGGTGACTATACTTGTGCTAGGTTCACTAGGTGTGTTATCAGTTTGGTGGCTATACTTGTGCTAGGTTCACTAGGTGTGTTATCAGTTTGGTGGCTATACTTGTGCTAGGTTCACTAGGTGTGTTATCAGTTTGGTGGCTATACTTGTGCTAGGTTCACTAGGTGTGTTATCATTTTGGTGGCTATACTTGTGCTAGGTTCACTAGGTGTGTTATCAATTTGGTGGCTATACTTGTCCTAGGTTCACTAGGTGTGTTGTCAGTTTGGTGGCTATACTTGTGCTAGGTTCACTAGGTGTGTTATCAGTTTGGTGGCTATACTTGTGCTAGGTTCACTAGATATGTTGTCAGTTTGGTGGCTATACTTGTGCTAGGTTCACTAGGTGTGTTGTTAGTTTGGTGGCTATACTTGTGCTAGGTTCACTAGGTGTGTTATCAGTTTGGTGACTATACTTGTGCTAGGTTCACTAGGTGTGTTATCAGTTTGGTGGCTATACTTGTGCTAGGTTCACTAGGTGTGTTATCAGTTTGGTGGATATACTTGTGCTAGGTTCACTAGGTGTGTTATCAGTTTGGTGGCTATACTTGTGCTAGGTTCACTAGGTGTGTTATCATTTTGGTGGCTATACTTGTGCTAGGTTCACTAGGTGTGTTATCAATTTGGTGGCTATACTTGTCCTAGGTTCACTAGGTGTGTTGTCAGTTTGGTGGCTATATTTGTGCTAGGTTCACTAGGTGTGTTGTCAGTTTGGTGGCTATACTTGTGCTAGGTTCACTAGGTGTGTTATCAGTTTGGTGGCTATACTTGTGCTAGGTTCACTAGGTGTGTTATCAGTTATGTGGGTATATTTGTGGCAGGTTGAATATGTGTTATAATATAGATTGGTGTAGAATATTTTTATATTTATTGTTTAAGTGTGTTGTTCTTATTTCATTTTATTTTATGGTCTCGTTCTCTGACGTCATGAGCTATTGTAAATAAATACGCAGTACACATAAGTAGGTATTAAAGAGTCTTCAATGTGCAATACATTCCTCAATTCGTTAGCCTAATTGTTTTTTCAATGTGTTTTGAGCCATATTAATAGGAGAGATTATAAAAAGTATTTTATCCTCTCCATAGGTCTTTAGGTGGTATAGTGTGAACTAACTGTGATCGTATTATGTTGTGCTTCTGAATATTGTTCTAATTTTATGCTCTTCAGACATCAACGGTATGTTTTAGTAAAACCTATGATATAAGGGAATGTGGTTGTATGTTTTTAATTGTTGGAGTTTATTTTATTTTTCATCAAGTGTTTTTTGGTATCTAATGCCGAGTAATGTTTCTAGTGAGGTGTTTACTACCTTCTTAGCTTCTTTTATACTACAAATATTTGTTCATTTTGTAGAGTGGACAGTCTATGATGCCCGTATTCACATTGTTGTGGTGATTTGATTTACAGTCGAGGTTTTTACCAATATATGTGGGTTCTCTGTCAACTTCTGTGGTAAATGAGTTATAAGTATTGGTGAAAACCATGTTTAAGAAAGGGGCTTCTTATACTAAATTGTGAGCTGTATTACAGGATGTCTTGTATTTAAGTGGTTCGTGAACTATGGAACCCTTTCTGCAGTGTGTACCCATACAACGAACGTATCGTTAATATATCTACCAAGTATATCAAGTGACTGTTTTGGGGGACGTTATTTGTGTAATGTTCCAACTTCAAAATTATTGAGTACTGGTAGTAGGTGTGAGCTGATGACTTGGTCTTTGTCTTATTAGAAGCCCTGATCTTCATGCTGAATATATGCCATGTTGTACAAAAGGTCGTAAGCTATACTACTATCGTGGAGACTGACGGGAGTGGTCATTCTTAGACAGTTGGAGGACTATCTGCAGTGTTACAAGGTTTGGTATGTTAATGAAGAGGATGGACATAATGCAAGACAGAATCTACCCATTCTGCCTTGTGGGGTTCTAGTGGTTGAGTTTACAATACTTACAAAGTGAGGACTGCTTTTCCAGCTTGTGGAAGGTTTTACATTATTGGGGACGATAACATACCTATAAGACATATAGCTATGGACTGACATGAGGAATGACTGAATGACTGTGGGAATTTGACTTTTGATACCTTGGGTAGACCACAGATTTGTACGGTGTACGATCTTTTTTATATTTCTTGAGGTCTTGGTTATTTTTTATTTTACTAGAATTTGAAGCCTTTGTTTATTATAACAGTGGGATCACATTTGTCTGCTGGAAGAGTTATTTTGTTGTGATTTTTCATTAAGTTTCGAAGGGCAGTTTTATTTTTATATAAGAGTGGTATTGTACTTGTAGCTTTTTGTAATATCATATTTACCTTGGCTCTGAAGTTCTTATTTTGGTAGTTGTAAATTGTGCCTTTCGTGGTTGTAGGTACATCCTGTGTGGGCATTTTGTTGTGGTTATGCTGTGATTGTAGGTATATCCTGTGTGGGTATTTGTTGTGTTAACGCTGTGATTGTAGGTACATCCTGCATGGGTATTTTGTCATGTGTTGACGCTCTGGGTGGTGGACCCGCTACTGGACCAATAAGACTAGCTCTCTGATTCGTCAGTCCTTCTGAATGACGAGTAAGCTTTAAGTAAAAGTTAATTATTAATAATTAGCGTTGTAATAAATAATAATATTGTGTAATAATCCTTGCCCTAATTCTGATTGGTAAATGGCTCACATAAGAGTGAGGAAAAGTTACACTACACCATCTTAATGTAGCTCACAGCGTAACAGCTGTTCCTCATGCAGTTTAGTAATGTAAATAACATTTCAGTCACATCTTAACCGTGTTGACGAGCACTAGTATTGGACAAACGGCTCTCGTCGGCACTACGTATAGCAGATTAGTGTATTTGACATATTTCTCCACGTTTCTTCTTTACTTTTACTTGTAAGTTCTTAGAACCGACGTAACAAAAAATCAATAAATCAAGAACTTTCGGAAAGTGGACTTTCCTTTAGCGGGGTTGGGTAATAACTATTAGGGTCGTTGTACCGGAATGAGACATGTTATTGGCTTATAATAATATGACGTAAACTGTGAAGTAGAACCGCACGTATTATATAAATAATGAGAAACATAAAGAAAAAGTAGTTTCTAAATAAAAACAACTTATAGAAATGTGTATTTGTACAACTGGGAGATTTGTGAGGAAAATAACAGTTATACAGGAAATAGAAGAGAGAAATATTAATTGAAATTTAAGAAATAGAATATAATAATATGTTTATATAAATGAGAACGTAAATGCTATTAAATAAAAACTGTAATACAAACATAAATAAAACTTTAACAAAGGGGTGCAAGTCGAAACGTTAATGATGAAGTAATAGAGAAATTTGTTAAAAAGATTTTCTGAGATTTCCAATAAAGACTTTGAGTTAAATGACAAAGACAGTCAAATAAATGGTTCAAGCCATAGCCAGGAAGTGGTTCTGGGAAAGGTATGCCTAAAAAAATACCTCATTAAAAAAACATTTTCTGGAAAAGTGAACTCTGATTGATTTGCAAGTTGACCCTCCTCTCCTTCTATCTACCTCTTTTTTTTCTTAGAACAGGTGAAATTTCGGGGAGTTATTCCCCGCCTATCTATAGCCGTTATTGGAGTCAATGGTCATGCTACTTACTATGTATGGTAACAGTGTTTAAGATACTTATGTTTAACTGTTGGCTTTTGGTTTAAATACGGTTTCAATACCAAAGAAAACCATGCCATTGATGGAGTGATCGGGATGGTTAATATTTAGGGAAACTAGAAAGTTTTGATGGAATATTTATTGTTACTATACCACAATGTATACCTAACGGCATTCTGGGTTTGTCCAACATTTTGATGATTGTCTTTGCTTGTTTGTTTGTTTTTTTGCACTGTAAGACATATCGTGTTTTGATTTTTGACAAGCAACTGTATTCGTAAAGAGTGTAGTGAGTTTTATATGTTCGCTATAGAAACTTCTGACAGGTTTTATAAACTTACAAGCCCAAAATCTAACTTTATTACACGGGAAGCATGTATTCCATGGCACGGTATAGTTAGCTTTTGTATGAACAAGAGTGTATACGAGGCTTTTGTTCGTTCGGAAAACATTCACCGGGCAGTAGAAGATGTAGACGTATTTTTAAGTATTCATGAACCATCTTTACATTTTTGGCTAAATGTAATAGCCAGGAGATCTCTGTTAAACTCCATGAGTTCAGGCTGGTTGAGGGCAACAACATATGAGATTTTGTGATCTTTTTCAACTTGTTTTTCCATTTCAGTAACTTTATTATGATGTGTGTGTGTGTGTGTGTGTGTTAGGGCGTAATTCAGCCATTTACTTAGTTCAAGGGGTCTGGCTTGGCCTGGTGGTTAGACGTCCAAATTGCAGTTGCAATCATCAAATACGACTGCCCTTTTAGACGTGAGGGCGTTACAATGTGACGGTTATTCTTCGGCAAAGAGTAATTCAAGAGGTGGTAGTGAGTGGTGACGACTAGCCTTCCTCCTTCTACCAATGATTAATTTTGGAAAGCTAGCCCAGTTTGCCCTCGAGTAACCCTGCACAAAGCAAAATCCAATGAACAAACTCAGTATACTTAGCACAATTTCTGTGAATGGTCATTCTCTCAAGTGTACTCTTGTGCATGGCCAGGTGGTTACAGCGAACTCGGAGTCAGAGGCTCGTGGGTTTGAATTTCCGTCACGCCAAACATGTTCTCACTTTCAGCTGTAGAGGCTCTATTATATGATTGTCACTTACACTATTCGTTGGCAAAAGTGTATCCCAAGAGTTGGCTGGAGTGGTAATGATCAGCTATCTTCCCTCTAGTCTTGGGCCCGACATATGGCCAAGCGTGTTAAGGCGTTCAACTCGTAATCTGAGAGTCGCGGGTTCGAATCCCGGTCGCACCAAACATGCTCGCCCTTTCATCCGTGGGGGCGTTATAATGGTACGGTCAATCCCACTATTCGTTGGTAAAAGAGTAGCCCAAGAGTTGGCAGTGGGTAGTGATGATTAGCTGTTTTCCTTCTAGTCTTACACTGTCGTCCCGGCTAGCGCAGATAGCCCTTGTGTGGCTTTGCGCGAAATTAAAAAATAAACAAATAAATTATTGTGCATTTAAGTATTTCTGTATGTGTCAGGAGGTTTGCTATTTTTACAGCCAACGATTGAAATAGTTTCTTTATATAAATTATTTTAGAATATGCGAGTGTGTGATGGAATAAAGTCTGGATAAGTGAGTGTATCTTGATGTATAATACTATCTGCAGATATGAACCTTTCTTGTATCCTGCGTCTTGTGTTCATTTGTCTTGATAAAGTCTATGTTGCCAGGTCTCATCATCTGTCTTCTGATATAAGTTGTTAATGTTCTTACGTGTTATTATATATATGGTGCTGTTTGATTCTATCTTGGAGTATGAGTTGATTAAGTTTCTATGGCGTCTTTATTTGTTGATAGGTAGTTTATCCTTAAGCCATTTAGGAATTACGTTATGTTGTGTACATTTATTGCAAGTAATTACTTATATTTGTTACCATATTAGTTGATCAATAGATTGTTTGATAACAATTACTTAAATGGTTTTAAGACACTTGTATGTTACAAGTTAAACGATATGCTTACTTAGAGGGGGGTGAATATCAGTGAAATTTCAAGTTTTTATTTATATTATTTACACTTCTTTAACCACTCACATTATCAGTGCTTGCCACTTGAAGGAAAAAAGAAATGCTAAGTTTTTCCTTGTAAATCTTATGTTCACTTTTGCTTCGAGCAGAATTATCTAACAGTTAAAATTGACGTAACGCCAACATTCTCAATCCGTGTCATTTTTTAAACAACTGCTTGATTTCTTATTCTTGTATAGTTCGACCATTGTTTGACGAGTAGTGTAAAAACATAGCTGTAAGTTTCAATGCTTCAAGCAGCAGAAATACAACCGTTGTAATTACGTTATTTAATATTAAAGTAAGCAGAGGCCGTACGCCAGTGTAGGTTTTACTGCTACATATAACAAAACCTCAGTCACTATTAAACGACAGCTGTTTTGGCAGATGTTCCAGTTTAGAAGGAAATAATGAAATGTGTTATTTTCTAATCCTGATACTGCCTTCTCTGAAACATAAGCCTCATGGAGAATTTGTGATACAGAAACTTCCCCTATTTTTCCTCCTGATAAAAAACAGGTCATTGATCCTGTACAAAATGCCTCCACGTGTGTGGCCTCAACGTCTGCATCAACACATCTTTAGAACCACGTAATATAATTAAGGTGTATCAACTAGAACATACACCACATCGTTAGTGGGATATTTTAATTCTAGTGGCCTTGGCATTTAACAGAAAAAAAAAGTACAGTTTTCAAACAATTTTTCAAAACTTTATCTAAACGAACTAGAGAAAACTTGATTTATTTGCTTAGTAGCTACTGGATACTTATTTAGCTTAAATTCCCCAAATAATAATAATTATTAATATTATTGAGAAGATCCTTACTTTCACGCTATCTATTCTGTCGCTGTGACGTCAGTAACACAGACAGCGGCTTTTCGTGAACGTTTCTCTCCAGTCTATTGAACGCAATTTCGTGCCTCGTTAGGGCAAGCTATGCTAAATTCGGCAGCATTGATTTAACGAACCTCACTTTTCATTGTCAGTCCTAATTAGGCTTCCGTTTTAATGATTTAATACTTTCATTTTCAAGTCTTTCAGTATTTCAGAATTAATTTAGTGAGAAAATACGAGTCTGGCGAATGTGTTGGTAGTGGTGGTACGCTAAAATTGGTTGATACACTGCGGAAAAATCTTGCGAAATATTACAGAAAGAAATACGATATCATCCACAAAACCGAGAAAATTCACGATGCAGGTACAATTATTCATCATTATTTTGTAAAATTAATATGAATGTTTTTTAGTATTCAAATGAAATTATACATTTATCTGACAAAGTTACAAGGTAGTGGTGTTCTTAAAAGTATATTGATCAGTAAAGAGAGAGAGAGTTTTGTCATCTTATCAACTAGATCTTACTGGAAAGTTTAGAACCACTTTTATCGCACATCCAAATAAACTTTAGACATACAGCTAATATATATTTTGTGTTGTTAGCACTATCTTTTTCATTGTGAAGCACCGTTAACGTACATAATATATTTTTAAAGATGTTACTAATATATTTTTTGTGTCTCATGCTAATTGTGTATATAGTCTGTTATGTTTTGTAGGTCAAACTTCCAGTATATATATTGGACTTTAGGCAGCAGTTACAGTATGTTGTGTTCTGCAGTCAACACATCGAACTTTTATGTTCTGTTTCAATTTCAGTCTGTTGCACTTTGAAACCAAACGCTTCAGTCTTTTTTGTACTGTTAACAAGAGTTTCATTCTGTCGTGTTTTTGTACTCAATAATTACAATTTGTTGTATTTTTATTTACCAGCACTAGTTTTTTATAATCTGCAGTTAATAGTTTTAAGTTATTGTATTGTATAGCAAACAGTTCCTGTTATTGTGTTCTGTTGTCAAAATTTTGAAATGTTGTGTTCTCTTGCTAACAGTTCCAGTTTATCTTGTTCGCTAGTTAACCATTCTGATTTTCAGCACACTGAAGTCAACAAATGCAGTCTGTCGTATTATATAGTCAACAAATCCAATCTGTCGTATTATATAGTCAACAAATTCAGTCTGTTGGGTTATACAGTCAACAAATCCAGTGTTTTGTGTTATATAGTCAACAAATCCAATATGTTGTGTTGTGTAATCAACAAATCCAGTCTGTTGTGTTATATGGTCAACAAATCTAGTCTTCTGAGTTATATAGTCAATATTTCTAGTCCGTTGTGTTATATAGTCAACAAATCCCGTCTGTTGTGTTATATGGTCAACATTTCCAGTACGTTGTGTTATATGGTCAACATTTCCAGTCTGTTGTGTTATATAGTCAACATTTCCAGTCTATTATGTTATATAGTCAACATTTCCAGTCTGTTTTATACTAAAGTCACAAATTCCAGACTGTTTAATTATGTAGTCAACAGATTTAGTTTATTTTCTATGACTAATATTCTTGACTTGTGTTCAACAGTTTCGCTCTATAGTGTACTAAAGTCAATATATCTACAATGTTTTATCATGTGGTCAGTTTTGTTCAGTAGTGAACAATTTCACTTTGTTTTGTTCTCTGTCAACAATTTCAGATTTTTGTTTACTCTAGTTAATAGTTCCAGTCTTTTGTGTTCTGTAACCAGTTTATCGTATTCTGTAGTCAATGGTTCCAATATGATGTGTTCTATAACTAACGTTTTCAGGTTATTGTACTACACAGAACAGTTTCAACATGTATTCTTGAGTAAACAGTTGCAGTCTGTTGTATTGTGTAGTCAATGATTTCAGATTGTCATGTTTTGTGGTTAACAGATGTAGTAAATTCTTTATTGTAGTTGGTAATTCTAGTTTATTGTGTTGTAACTCCATCAGTTCTAATTTTTTTGTGCTCTATAGCCGACAGTTGCAGTCTGTTGTATTATGTAGCCAACAGTCCTAGTCTGTCGTGTTCTTAGTTAACAGTTTCAGGGTGTCGAATTCTGTAGTCAACAATTCGAGTCTATTGTGGTCTTAGCTAAACGTTCCAAATTTCAGTGTTTTCTAGTAAATAGCTGCAGTTCATATTGTCCTGTAGTTAACAATTCCATTTTGTTACATTATTTAGTTAGAATTTCCATGTTGTAACGTTAGGCAGAAAAGATTTTCAATCTGTAGTGTTCTGTACTCAAAAACCCTGTTGCGTCTTAGAGTCAATAGGTCCAAATATTTGTATTCTCTAATTAATAATTCCAGTCTTTTTATGTTCTGTAGTTAACAGTTACGGCCCATAGTGTTATGCTTTAACAACTCAGATTATTGTGTTCTATAGTCAACAGATTTGGCGTATAGCGCACTGTAATCAATATATTCAGTCTGTTGTGTTTTGTAATCACAAATTCCTGGTTATTGTATTATGAAGTGCATAGTTCTGTTATGTTGTGTTGTGTAGACATCAGTTCCAATCTGTTATATTTTGTTGTTAATAGTTACAGTTTATTTTGTTGTGTAGTTAACAGTACGTGTCTGTTCTGTAGTTAACAGTTCCAATATGTTATATTTTGTTGCAAATGGTTACAGCATATTTTATTGTGTAGTTAACAGTACGTGTCTGTTCTGTAGTTAACAGTTTCAATATGTTATATTTTGTTGTTAATAGTTACAGCATATTTTATTGTGTAGTTAACAGTACGTGTCTGTTCTGTAGTTAACAGTTCCAATATGTTATATTTTGTTGCAAATGGTTACAGCATATTTTATTGTGTAGTTAACAGTTACAGCCTTTTGTGTTGTTGAGTCAGCAGTTCCAGTGACGGTTTCTGTGGTTAACGTTTCTAAATTGTTCTATTGTTTAGTTAACAGTTCCTGTCTGTTCTCTACTTAACAGTTCCTGATTGTGTTCTTTTTATTCAATAATTACAGGTTGTTATTAATTCTAAATAACGGTTTGAATTTGGTGAATTTTCTAGTGAATAGTGAGTAGAAAACATTTCATTTTTTTTTCTATAGTCAGTAATTTCAAATTTTCTTTTGTATCTGTTTAACAGATGTAGTTAATTCTGTAGTGCAGTCAACGGTTCTGCTTTTGTTTTGTATATTCAGCATTTCAAGTTTTTATATTCTGTGGCCTAAATTTTCGGTCTGTAGTCTATAGCTAAAAGTTCCAATCTGTTGTATTCTGTAGTTGACAAGTCCAGTTTGTTTTGTTCTCAGGCAATAATTAGAGATTGTTGTATATTCTAGCAAACAATGCCATTCTGATATGCTCTCTTATGTTAAACTATTATAACTTGTTATGTTCTTTAGTCAGCAGTTCTAGTTTGTTGTGTTCTGCAGTCCACAGTTACACTTGTTGTATTCTGTTGTCAGTAGCTCCGATCAGTTACATACTGTAGGCAACAGTTCAAGTTTGTTGTGTTTTATAATCAAATGTTCTAGACTTTTGTGTTTTCCAGATAAAAGTTGAAGTTTATTCTGCTGTGTTAATAATGGTTTATTGTGTTCTGTAATCAACTATTCTAGTCTCTCTGTAACCAACAATTTCAGTTTGAGGTGTGCTGTAGTAACTGTTTCCTTCTGTTTGTATTCTGTTATCAATAATTCCAATCTTTTGTGTTAAGTGATCAACAGTCCGTGTATGTTATTTTGTGCAGCTAACAGTTCCAGTCTTTGTACTGTTATGCTCTATAGTTAACAGTTTAAATCTACATTGTTCTGTAGTTGATGCTGACAGGCAGCATCATAGGTACGACGACAGAAAAAAAAAACTATGGAAGACAAACTTGTTTCTCAGAGTGGCTTAACCTGAAGATGACCTAGGAAGGTCGAAACGTTGTTCATTCCTTGTCAATAAAAGTGTTAATACCCATACCAACCATTTTGAGATACATTTGTATTTCAAGTGGGTTTCTCGTCATCAAGAATTATGGAAGACAATTTTCCAATACATTGTTAAAATGAGAACAATTCAAACAGTACTTTTGTTCGATAATATGGCTAAATATGCAAGTTAGTAAATTCTGTCGATACAAAATAACATCGTGTCTTCTAGTTTTCAAGACTGATAAAGTAAATCAAGTTTGTTTGTTTAATCGTTTTTATTTATCTGTTTTCTTTCTGTTTTACCCTTTGCTTCCATGGTTTAATATTATCTTTTACGTGTTTATTGTTCTTGTAATTTACATAGTTAAGGAACAATTTTTACCTCCTGTCTGTATTTTGTATGTTAGTAAAACTTGTGCATAGATCAAATATAGGCCTGGCATGGCCAGGTGGGTTAAGGCGATCGACTCGTAATCTGAGGGTCGCGGGTTCGAATCCTCGTTACACCAAACATGCTCGCCCTTTCAGCCGTGGGGACGTTATAATGTGATGGTTAAGCCAACTATTCGTTGGTAGAAGAGTAGCCCAAGAGTTGGCGGTGGGTGGTGATGACTAGCTGCCTTCCCTCTAGTCTTACAATATCAAATTAGGGACGGCTAGCGCAGATAGCCCTCGAGTATCTTCGTGCGAAACTAAAAAAAACAAACAAATAAAGAAACAGATCAAATATATATGATTTGTAATACCTGTTAGTCAAAGTTAAGTGCCCTCTTTGCCACGGAAACATGGTCAAGAGAACAGAAGGAATATAGTAAGTAAAGTGTCTAAGCGAGGAGGCTGTCCAATACTAAACCCAAGATAAATTAAGTTTACTATTCAACAGAGAATTGCAAAAGAAAAAAAAAAGACAAATTGAATAGTATTGAAAATAGATGACACCTGCCTTAACAGCTTGTCAATGATTTAACTACCAGAAAATTTCGTATAACAAAGCCGCATCAGGCTATGTACTGTGTCCACCGAGGGGAATCGAACCTTTGACCTTAGCAGTGTAAATCCAAAGACTTAACGCTTTTTCACTGGGGGAAAAGAAATACATATATGGTTAGCTATCCAGGCACAACCAGCGTGTTATAGCAACTACTATGCCTGAAGATATTTCTAGACGTTGAGCCACATTGCTTATCACGCGACATTAAATTCGTCAATAAGAGTGTTGAAATTAAGAAAAGTGTAGCCTACTGCAGTAGGCCCACTTTATCATGATGTTCATATCTATGTATTATACAGTATGATAAGTTTAGAACGGTGTAAAGCATGGCTACATTATTATGATGTATGGCTTAACAATGAGATAAGTCAATGATAGTATAAGGTTCAGTCAACATCACACTTGGGTTATTTTTTATTGATCGAACATAAAAGGTTACAACAACGTGACAGGTGGTTATAGTTATGAGTGAAATGGTTACGTAAACTTGATATAAAGTTTAAAAGAAACACTACCTGAGTCAAGGTTAAATTGGTACAGTATGTAACGTTACAGTTTATTGATGTGAGGTAAATACTTGCATTAACTCAGTGTTTTACAAACTTTAAACAGCGATGTCTCTGACTAATTACAGTTTTTCTTGTGGATAAAGTGTATAATGATGTCTGGTAAGCTTAGAGTAATGTGGATAAAGTGTATAATAATTTCTGGTATGTTAGAGCAATGGGGATAAGGTGTATAATGATGTCTGGTAGCCTAGAGTAAAGTGGATCAAGTGTATAATGATGTCTGGTAAGTCTAGAGTAATGTGGATAAAATGTAAAATGATTCTGGTAAGCTTAGAGCAATGTGGATAAAGTGTATAATGATGTCTGGTAGCCTAGAGTAATGTGGATAAAGTGTATAATGATGTCTGGTAACCTAAGAGCAATGTGGATAAAGTGTATAATGATGTTTGGTAAGTTAGAGCAATGTGGATAAGGTGTATAATGATGTCTGGTAAGCCTAGTGTAAAGTGGATAAAGTGTAAAATGATGTCTGGTAAGCTTAGAACAATGTGGATAAAGTGTATAATGATGTCTGGTAGCCTAGAGTAGAGTGGATAAAGTGTATAATGATGTCTGGTAACCTAAGAGCAATGTGGATAAAGTGTATAATGATGTTAGGTAAGTTAGAGCAATGTGGATAAAGTGTAAAATGTTGTCTGGTAAGCTTAGAGCAATGTGGATAAAGTGTAAAATGATGTCTGGGAAGCTTAGTGAAATGTGGATAAAGTGTATAATGATGTCTGGTAGCCTAGAGTAATGTGGATAAGGTGTATAATGATGTCTGGTAAGCCTAGAGTAATGTAGCTAAAGTGTAAAATGATGTCTGGGAAGCTTAGAGAAATGTGGATAAAGTGTATAATGATGTCTGGTAAGTTAGAGTAATGTGGATAAGGTGTTTAATGATGTCTGGTAGCCTAGAGTAAAGTGGATAAAGTGTATAATGATGTTTGGTAAGCTAAGAGCAATGTGGATAAAGTGTATAATGATGTCTGGTAAGTTAGAACAATGTGGATAAGGTGTATAATGATGTCTGGTAGCCTAGAGTAATGTGGATAAAGTGTATAATGATGTCTTGTAAGCATAGAGTAATGTGGATAAAGTGTATAATGATGTCTGGTAGCCTAGAGTAAAGTGGATAAAGTGTGTAATGATGTCTGGTAAGTTTAGAGAAATGTGGATAAAGTGTATAATGATGTCTGGTAAGCCTAGAGTAATATGGATAAAGTGTATAATGATATCTGGTAAGCCTAGAGTAATATGGATAAAGTGTATAATGATGTCTGGTAAGCCAGAGTAATGTGGATAAGGTGTATAATGATGTTTGGTAAGCCTAGAGTAATGTGGATAAGGTGTATAATGATGTCTGGTAAGCCTAGAGTAATGTAGCTAAAGTGTAAAATGATGTCTGGGAAGCTTAGAGAAATGTGGATAAAGTGTATAATGATGTCTGGTAAGTTAGAGTAATGTGGATAAGGTGTTTAATGATGTCTGGTAGCCTAGAGTAAAAGTGGATAAAGTGTATAATGATGTTTGGTAAGCTAAGAGCAATGTGGATAAAGTGTATAATGATGTCCGGTAAGTTAGAACAATGTGGATAAGGTGTATAATGATGTCTGGTAGCCCAGAGTAATGTGGATAAAGTGTATAATGATGTCTGGTAAGCATAGAGTAATGTGGATAAAGTGTATAATGATGTCTGGTAAGCCTAGAGTAATATGGATAAAGTGTATAATGATATCTGGTAAGCCTAGAGTAATATGGATAAAGTGTGTAATGATGTCTGGTAAGTTTAGAGTAATGTCGATAAGGTGTATAATGATGTCTGGTAAGCCCAGAGTAATATGGATAAAGTGTATAATGATATCTGGTAAGCCTAGAGTAATATGGATAAAGTGTATAATGATGTCTGGTAAGCCTAGAGTAATGTGGATAAGGTGTATAATGATGTCCGGTAGCCTAGAGTAATGTGGATAAAGTGTATAATGATGTCTGGTAAGCATAGAGTAATGTGGATAAAGTGTATAATGATGTCTGGTAAGCCTAGAGTAATATGGATAAAGTGTATAATGATATCCGGTAAGCCTAGAGTAATATGGATAAAGTGTGTAATGATGTCTGGTAAGTTTAGAGTAATGTCGATAAGGTGTATAATGATGTCTGGTAAGCCTAGAGTAATATGGATAAAGTGTATAATGATATCTGGTAAGCCTAGAGTAATATGGATAAAGTGTATAATGATGTCTGGTAAGCCTAGAGTAATGTGGATAAGGTGTATAATGATGTCTGGTAGCCTAGAGTAATGTGGATAAAGTGTATAATGATGTCTGGTAAGCCTAGAGTAATGTGAATAAACTGTAAAATGATATCTGGTAAGCTTAGAGCAATGTGGATAAAGTGTAAAATGATGTCTGGTAAGTTTAGAGCAATGTGGATAAGGTGTATAATGATGTCTGGTAGCCTAGTGTAAAGTGGATAAAGTGTATAATGATGTCTGGTAACCTAAGAGCAATGTGGATAAAGTGTATAATGATGTCTGGTAAGCTTAGAACAATGTGGATAAAGTGTATAATGATGTCTGGTAGCCTAGAGTAAAGTGGATAAAGTGTATAATGATGTCTGGTAACCTAAGAGCAATGTGGATAAAGTGTATAATGATGTCTGGTAAGCCTAGAGTAATATGGATAAAGTGTATAATGATATCTGGTAAGCCTAGAGTAATATGGATAAAGTGTATAATGATGTCTGGTAACCTAAGAGCAATGTGGATAAAGTGTATAATGGTGTCTGGTAAGCCTAGAGTAATGTGGATAAGGTGTATAATGATGTCTGGTAGCCTAGAGTAATATGGATAAAGTGTATAATGATATCTGGTAAGCCTAGAGTAATATGGATAAAGTGTATAATGATGTCTGGTAAGTTAGAGTAATGTGGATAAGGTGTTTAATGATGTCTGGTAGCCTAGAGTAAAGTGGATAAAGTGTATAATGATGTTTGGTAAGCTAAGAGCAATGTGGATAAAGTGTATAATGATGTCTGGTAAGTTAGAACAATGTGGATAAGGTGTATAATGATGTCTGGTAGCCTAGAGTAATGTGGATAAAGTGTATAATGATGTCTGGTAAGCATAGAGTAATGTGGATAAAGTGTATAATGATGTCTGGTAGCCTAGAGTAAAGTGGATAAAGTGTGTAATGATGTCTGGTAAGTTTAGAGAAATGTGGATAAAGTGTATAATGATGTCTGGTAAGCCTAGAGTAATATGGATAAAGTGTATAATGATATCTGGTAAGCCTAGAGTAATATGGATAAAGTGTATAATGATGTCTGGTAAGCCTAGAGTAATGTGGATAAGGTGTATAATGATGTTTGGTAAGCCTAGAGTAATGTGGATAAGGTGTATAATGATGTCTGGTAAGCCTAGAGTAATGTAGCTAAAGTGTAAAATGATGTCTGGGAAGCTTAGAGAAATGTGGATAAAGTGTATAATGATGTCTGGTAAGTTAGAGTAATGTGGATAAGGTGTTTAATGATGTCTGGTAGCCTAGAGTAAAGTGGATAAAGTGTATAATGATGTCTGGTAAGCTAAGAGCAATGTGGATAAAGTGTATAATGATGTCTGGTAAGTTAGAACAATGTGGATAAGGTGTATAATGATGTCTGGTAGCCTAGAGTAATGTGGATAAAGTGTATAATGATGTCTGGTAAGCATAGAGTAATGTGGATAAAGTGTATAATGATGTCTGGTAAGCCTAGAGTAATATGGATAAAGTGTATAATGATATCTGGTAAGCCTAGAGTAATATGGATAAAGTGTGTAATGATGTCTGGTAAGTTTAGAGTAATGTCGATAAGGTGTATAATGATGTCTGGTAAGCCTAGAGTAATATGGATAAAGTGTATAATGATATCTGGTAAGCCTAGAGTAATATGGATAAAGTGCATAATGATGTCTGGTAAGCCTAGAGTAATGTGGATAAGGTGTATAATGATGTCTGGTAGCCTAGAGTAATGTGGGTAAAGTGTATAATGATGTCTGGTAAGCATAGAGTAATGTGGATAAAGTGTATAATGATGTCTGGTAAGCCTAGAGTAATATGGATAAAGTGTATAATGATATCTGGTAAGCCTAGAGTAATATGGATAAAGTGTGTAATGATGTCTGGTAAGTTTAGAGTAATGTCGATAAGGTGTATAATGATGTCTGGTAAGCCTAGAGTAATATGGATAAAGTGTATAATGATATCTGGTAAGCCTAGAGTAATATGGATAAAGTGTATAATGATGTCTGGTAAGCCTAGAGTAATGTGGATAAGGTGTATAATGATGTCTGGTAGCCTAGAGTAATGTGGATAAAGTGTATAATGATGTCTGGTAAGCCTAGAGTAATGTGAATAAACTGTAAAATGATATCTGGTAAGCTTAGAGCAATGTGGATAAAGTGTAAAATGATGTCTGGTAAGTTTAGAGCAATGTGGATAAGGTGTATAATGATGTCTGGTAGCCTAGTGTAAAGTGGATAAAGTGTATAATGATGTCTGGTAACCTAAGAGCAATGTGGATAAAGTGTATAATGATGTCTGGTAAGCTTAGAACAATGTGGATAAAGTGTATAATGATGTCTGGTAGCCTAGAGTAAAGTGGATAAAGTGTATAATGATGTCTGGTAACCTAAGAGCAATGTGGATAAAGTGTATAATGATGTCTGGTAAGCCTAGAGTAATATGGATAAAGTGTATAATGATATCTGGTAAGCCTAGAGTAATATGGATAAAGTGTATAATGATGTCTGGTAACCTAAGAGCAATGTGGATAAAGTGTATAATGATGTCTGGTAAGCCTAGAGTAATATGGATAAAGTGTATAATGATATCTGGTAAGCCTAGAGTAATATGGATAAAGTGTGTAATGATGTCTGGTAAGTTTAGAGTAATGTCGATAAGGTGTATAATGATGTCTGGTAAGCCTAGAGTAATATGGATAAAGAGTATAATGATATCTGGTAAGCCTAGAGTAATATGGATAAAGTGTATAATGATGTCTGGTAACCTAAGAGCAATGTGGATAAAGTGTATAATGATGTCTGGTAAGCCTAGAGTAATATGGATAAAGTGTATAATGATATCTGGTAAGCCTAGAGTAATATGGATAAAGTGTGTAATGATGTCTGGTAAGTTTAGAGTAATGTCGATAAGGTGTATAATGATGTCTGGTAAGCCTAGAGTAATATGGATAAAGTGTATAATGATATCTGGTAAGCCTAGAGTAATATGGATAAAGTGTATAATGGTGTCTGGTAAGCCTAGAGTAATGTGGATAAGGTGTATAATGATGTCTGGTAGCCTAGAGTAATGTGGATAAAGTGTATAATGATGTCTGGTAAGCCTAGAGTAATGTGAATAAACTGTAAAATGATATCTGGTAAGCTTAGAGCAATGTGGATAAAGTGTAAAATGATGTCTGGTAAGTTTAGAGCAATGTGGATAAGGTGTATAATGATGTCTGGTAGCCTAGTGTAAAGTGGATAAAGTGTAAAATGATGTCTGGTAAGCTTAGAACAATGTGGATAAAGTGTAAAATGATGTCTAGTAAGTTTAGAGCAATGTGGATAAGGTGTATAATGATGTCTGGTAGCCTAGTGTAAAGTGGATAAAGTGTAAAATGATGTCTGGTAAGCTTAGAACAATGTGGATAAAGTGTATAATGATGTCTGGTAGCCTAAGAGCAATGTGGATAAAGTGTATAATCATGTCTGGTAAGTTAGAGCAATGTGGATAATGTGTATAATGATTTCTGATAGCCTAGAGTAATGTGGATAAAGTGTATAATGATGTTTGGTAAGCCTAGAGTAATGTGGATCAAGTGTAAAATGATGTCTGGTAAGCTAAGAGCAATGTGGATAAGATGTATAATGATGTCTGGTAACCTAGAGTAATGTGGATAAAGTGTATAATGATGTCTGGTAAGCCTAGAGTAATGTGAATAAACTGTAAAATGATTTCTGGTAAGCTTAGAGCAATGTGGATAAAGTGTAAAATGATGTCTGGTAAGCTTAGAGCAATGTTGATAAAGTGTGTAATGATGTCTGATAAGCCTAGAGTAATGTGAATAAACTGTAAAATGATGTCTGGTAAGCTTAGAGCAATGTGGATAAAGTGTAAAATGATGTCTGGTAAGCTTAGAGCAATGTTGATAAAGTGTGTAATGATGTCTGGTAAGTTAGAGCAATGTGGATAAGGTGTATAATGATGTCTGGTAGCCTTGTGTAAAGTGGATAAAGTGTAAAATGATGTCTGGTAAGCTTAGAACAATGTGGATAAAGTGTATAATGATGTCTGGTAAGCTTAGAGCAATGTTGATAAAGTGTATAATGATGTCTGGTAAGCTTAGAGAAATGTGGATAAGGTGTATAATGATGTCTGGTAGCCTAGAGTAAAGTGGATAGAGTGTATAATGATGTCTGGTAACCTAAGAGCAATGTGGATAAAGTGTAAAATGATGTCTGGTAAGCTTAGAACAATGTGGATAAAGTGTATAATGATGTCTGGTAGCCTAGAGTAAAGTGGATAAAGTGGATAATGATGTCTGGTAACCTAAGAGCAATGTGGATAAAGTGTATAATGATGTCTGGTAAGCCTAGAGTAATATGGATAAAGTGTATAATGATATCTGGTAAGCCTAGAGTAATATGGATAAAGTGTATAATGATGTCTGGTAAGCCTAGAGTAATGTGGATAAGGTGTATAATGATGTCTGGTAAGCATAGAGTAATGTGGATAAAGTGTATAATGATGTCTGGTAGCCTAGAGTAAAGTGGATAAAGTGTGTAATGATGTCTGGTAAGTTTAGAGAAATGTGAATAAAGTGTATAATGATGTCTGGTAAGCCTAGAGTAATATGGATAAAGTGTATAATGATATCTGGTAGCCTAGAGTAAAGTGGATAAAGTGGATAATGATGTCTGGTAACCTAAGAGCAATGTGGATAAAGTGTATAATGATGTCTGGTAAGCCTAGAGTAATATGGATAAAGTGTATAATGATATCTGGTAAGCCTAGAGTAATATGGATAAAGTGTATAATGATGTCTGGTAAGTTAGAACAATGTGGATAAGGTGTATAATGATGTCTGGTAGCCTAGAGTAATGTGGATAAAGTGTATAATGATGTCTGGTAAGCATAGAGTAATGTGGATAAAGTGTATAATGATGTCTGGTAGCCTAGAGTAAAGTGGATAAAGTGTGTAATGATGTCTGGTAAGTTTAGAGAAATGTGAATAAAGTGTATAATGATGTCTGGTAAGCCTAGAGTAATATGGATAAAGTGTATAATGATATCTGGTAAGCCTAGAGTAATATGGATAAAGTGTATAATGATGTCTGGTAAGCCTAGAGTAATGTGGATAAGGTGTATAATGATGTTTGGTAAGCCTAGAGTAATGTGGATAAGGTGTATAATGATGTCTGGTAAGCCTAGAGTAATGTAGCTAAAGTGTAAAATGATGTCTGGGAAGCTTAGAGAAATGTGGATAAAGTGTATAATGATGTCTGGTAAGTTAGAGTAATGTGGATAAGGTGTTTAATGATGTCTGGTAGCCTAGAGTAAAGTGGATAAAGTGTATAATGATGTTTGGTAAGCTAAGAGCAATGTGGATAAAGTGTATAATGATGTCTGGTAAGTTAGAACAATGTGGATAAGGTGTATAATGATGTCTGGTAGCCTAGAGTAATGTGGATAAAGTGTATAATGATGTCTGGTAAGCATAGAGTAATGTGGATAAAGTGTATAATGATGTCTGGTAAGCCTAGAGTAATATGGATAAAGTGTATAATGATATCTGGTAAGCCTAGAGTAATATGGATAAAGTGTGTAATGATGTCTGGTAAGTTTAGAGTAATGTCGATAAGGTGTATAATGATGTCTGGTAAGCCTAGAGTAATATGGATAAAGTGTATAATGATGTCTGGTAAGCCTAGAGTAATGTGGATAAGGTGTATAATGATGTCTGGTAGCCTAGAGTAATGTGGATAAAGTGTATAATGATGTCTGGTAAGCCTAGAGTAATGTGAATAAACTGTAAAATGATATCTGGTAGCTTAGAGCAATGTGGATAAAGTGTAAAATGATGTCTGGTAAGTTTAGAGCAATGTGGATAAGGTGTATAATGATGTCTGGTAGCCTAGTGTAAAGTGGATAAAGTGTAAAATGATGTCTGGTAAGCTTAGAACAATGTGGATAAAGTGTATAATGATGTCTGGTAGCCTAGAGTAAAGTGGATAAAGTGTATAATGATGTCTGGTAACCTAAGAGCAATGTGGATAAAGTGTATAATGATGTCTGGTAAGCCTAGAGTAATATGGATAAAGTGTATAATGATATCTGGTAAGCCTAGAGTAATATGGATAAAGTGTGTAATGATGTCTGGTAAGTTTAGAGTAATGTCGATAAGGTGTATAATGATGTCTGGTAAGCCTAGAGTAATATGGATAAAGTGTATAATAATATCTGGTAAGCCTAGAGTAATATGGATAAAGTGTATAATGATGTCTGGTAACCTAAGAGCAATGTGGATAAAGTGTATAATGATGTCTGGTAAGCCTAGAGTAATATGGATAAAGTGTATAATGATATCTGGTAAGCCTAGAGTAATATGGATAAAGTGTGTAATGATGTCTGGTAAGTTTAGAGTAATGTCGATAAGGTGTATAATGATGTCTGGTAAGCCTAGAGTAATATGGATAAAGTGTATAATGATATCTGGTAAGCCTAGAGTAATATGGATAAAGTGTATAATGGTGTCTGGTAAGCTTAGAACAATGTGGATAAAGTGTAAAATGATGTCTGGTAAGTTTAGAGCAATGTGGATAAGGTGTATAATGATGTCTGGTAGCCTAGTGTAAAGTGGATAAAGTGTAAAATGATGTCTGGTAAGCTTAGAACAATGTGGATAAAGTGTATAATGATGTCTGGTAGCCTAGAGTAAAGTGGATAAAGTGTATAATGATGTCTGGTAACCTAAGAGCAATGTGGATAAAGTGTATAATCATGTCTGGTAAGTTAGAGCAATGTGGATAATGTGTATAATGATTTCTGATAGCCTAGAGTAATGTGGATAAAGTGTATAATGATGTTTGGTAAGCCTAGAGTAATGTGGATCAAGTGTAAAATGATGTCTGGTAAGCTAAGAGCAATGTGGATAAGATGTATAATGATGTCTGGTAACCTAGAGTAATGTGGATAAAGTGTATAATGATGTCTGGTAAGCCTAGAGTAATGTGAATAAACTGTAAAATGATTTCTGGTAAGCTTAGAGCAATGTGGATAAAGTGTAAAATGATGTCTGGTAAGCTTAGAGCAATGTTGATAAAGTGTGTAATGATGTCTGGTAAGTTGGAGCAATGTGGATAAGGTGTATAATGATGTCTGGTAGCCTAGTGTAAAGTGGATAAAGTGTAAAATGATGTCTGGTAAGCTTAGAACAATGTGGATAAAGTGTATAATGATGTCTGGTAGTTTAGAGCAATGTTGATAAAGTGTATAATGATGTCTGGTAAGGTTAGAGCAATGTGGATAAGGTGTATAATGATGTCTGGTAGCCTAGAGTAAAGTGGATAAAGTGTATAATGATGTCTGGTAACCTAAGAGCAATGTGGATAAAGTGTATAATGATGTTTGGTAAGTTAGAGCAATGTGGATAAGGTGTATAATGATGTCTGGTAGCCTAGTGTAAAGTGGATAAAGTGTAAAATGATGTCTGGTAAGCTTAGAACAATGTGGATAAAGTGTATAATGATGTCTGGTAGCCTAGAGTAAAGTGGATAAAGTGTATAATGATGTCTGGTAACCTAAGAGCAATGTGGATAAAGTGTATAATGATGTTTGTTAAGTTAGAGCAATGTGGATAAGGTGTATAATGATGTCTGGTAAGCCTAGAGTAATGTGGATATAGTGTATAATGATCTCTGGTAAGCCTAGAGTAATATTGATAAAGTGTATAATGATGTCTGGTAAGCCTAGAGTAATATGGATAAAGTATATAATGATGTTTGTTAAGTTAGAGCAATGTGGATAAGGTGTATAATGATGTCTGGTAAGCCTAGAGTAATGTGGATATAGTGTATAATGATCTCTGGTAAGCCTAGAGTAATATTGATAAAGTGTATAATGATGTCTGGTAAGCCTAGAGTAATGTGGATAAAGTATATAATGATGTCTTGTAAGCCTAGAGTAATGTGGATAAAGTGTAAAATGATGTATGGTAAGCCTAGAGTAATGTGGATAAGGTGTATAATGATGTCTGGTAGCCTAGAGTAAAGTGGATAAAGTGTGTAATGATGTCTGGTAAGTTTAGAGAAATGTGGATAAAGTGTATAATGATGTCTGGTAAGCCTAGAGTAATATGGATAAAGTGTATAATGATATCTGGTAAGCCTAGAGTAATATGGATAAAGTGTATAATGATGTCTGGTAAGTTAGAGTAATGTGGATAAGGTGTTTAATGATGTCTGGTAGCCTAGAGTAAAGTGGATAAAGTGTATAATGATGTTTGGTAAGCTAAGAGCAATGTGGATAAAGTGTATAATGATGTCTGGTAAGTTAGAACAATGTGGATAAGGTGTATAATGATGTCTGGTAGCCTAGAGTAATGTGGATAAAGTGTATAATGATGTCTGGTAAGCATAGAGTAATGTGGATAAAGTGTATAATGATGTCTGGTAAGCCTAGAGTAATATGGATAAAGTGTATAATGATATCTGGTAAGCCTAGAGTAATATGGATAAAGTGTGTAATGATGTCTGGTAAGTTTAGAGTAATGTCGATAAGGTGTATAATGATGTCTGGTAAGCCTAGAGTAATATGGATAAAGTGTATAATGATATCTGGTAAGCCTAGAGTAATATGGATAAAGTGTATAATGATGTCTGGTAAGCCTAGAGTAATGTGGATAAGGTGTATAATGATGTCTGGTAGCCTAGAGTAATGTGGATAAAGTGTATAATGATGTCTGGTAAGCCTAGAGTAATGTGAATAAACTGTAAAATGATATCTGGTAAGCTTAGAGCAATGTGGATAAAGTGTAAAATGATGTCTGGTAAGTTTTGAGCAATGTGGATAAGGTGTATAATGATGTCTGGTAGCCTAGTGTAAAGTGGATAAAGTGTAAAATGATATCTGGTAAGCTTAGAGCAATGTGGATAAAGTGTAAAATGATGTCTGGTAAGTTTAGAGCAATGTGGATAAGGTGTATAATGATGTCTGGTAGCCTAGTGTAAAGTGGATAAAGTGTAAAATGATGTCTGGTAAGCTTAGAACAATGTGGATAAAGTGTATAATGATGTCTGGTAGCCTAGAGTAAAGTGGATAAAGTGTATAATGATGTCTGGTAACCTAAGAGCAATGTGGATAAAGTGTATAATGATGTCTGGTAAGCCTAGAGTAATATGGATAAAGTATATAATGATATCTGGTAAGCCTAGAGTAATATGGATAAAGTGTGTAATGATGTCTGGTAAGTTTAGAGTAATGTCGATAAGGTGTATAATGATGTCTGGTAAGCCTAGATTAATATGGATAAAGTGTATAATGATATCTGGTAAGCCTAGAGTAATGTGGATAAAGTGTATAATGATGTTTGGTAAGCCTAGAGTAATGTGGATCAAGTGTAAAATGATGTCTGGTAAGCTAAGAGCAATGTGGATAAGATGTATAATGATGTCTGGTAACCTAGAGTAATGTGGATAAAGTGTATAATGATGTCTGGTAAGCCTAGAGTAATGTGAATAAACTGTAAAATGATGTCTGGTAAGCTTAGAGCAATGTTGATAAAGTGTGTAATGATGTCTGGTAAGCCTAGAGTAATGTGAATAAACTGTAAAATGATGTCTGGTAAGCTTAGAGCAATGTGGATAAAGTGTAAAATGATGTCTGGTAAGCTTAGAGCAATGTTGATAAAGTGTGTAATGATGTCTGGTAAGTTAGAGCAATGTGGATAAGGTGTATAATGATGTCTGGTAGCCTAGTGTAAAGTGGATAAAGTGTAAAATGATGTCTGGTAAGCTTAGAACAATGTGGATAAAGTGTATAATGATGTCTGGTAAGCTCAGAGCAATGTTGATAAAGTGTATAATGATGTCTGGTAAGCTTAGAGCAATGTGGATAAGGTGTATAATGATGTCTGGTAGCCTAGAGTAAAGTGGATAAAGTGTATAATGATGTCTGGTAACCTAAGAGCAATGTGGATAAAGTGTAAAATGATGTCTGGTAAGCTTAGAACAATGCGGATAAAGTGTATAATGATGTCTGGTAGCCTAGAGTAAAGTGGATAAAGTGTATAATGATGTCTGGTAACCTAAGAGCAATGTGGATAAAGTGTATAATGATGTTTGGTAAGTTAGAGCAATGTGGATAAGGTGTATAATGATATCTGGTAGCCTAGTGTAAAGTGGATAAAGTGTAAAATGATGTCTGGTAAGCTTAGAACAATGTGGATAAAGTGTATAATGATGTCTGGTAGCCTAGAGTAAAGTGGATAAAGTGTATAATGATGTCTGGTAACCTAAGAGCAATGTGGATAAAGTGTATAATGATGTTTGTTAAGTTAGAGCAATGTGGATAAGGTGTATAATGATGTCTGGTAAGCCTAGAGTAATGTGGATATAGTGTATAATGATCTCTGGTAAGCCTAGAGTAATATTGATAAAGTGTATAATGATGTCTGGTAAGCCTAGAGTAATGTGGATAAAGTATATAATGATGTCTTGTAAGCCTAGAGTAATGTGGATAAAGTGTAAAATGATGTATGGTAAGCCTAGAGTAATGTGGATAAGGTGTATAATGATGTCTGGTAAGCATAGAGTAATATTGATAAAGTGTATAATGATGTCTGGTAAGCCTAGAGTAATGTGGATAAAGTGTAAAATGATGTCTGGTAAGCTTAGAGCAATGTGGATAAGGTGTATAATGAATTTTGGTAGCCTAGATTTAAGTGGATAAAGTGTATAATGATGTCTGGTAAGTCTAGAGTAATGTAGATAAAGTGTAAAATGATGTCTGGTAAGCTTAGAGCAATGTGGATATAGTGTAAAATGATGTCTGGTAAGCTTACAGCAATGTGGATAAAGTGTATAATGATGTCTGGTAAGTTAGAGCAATGTGGATTAGGTGTATAATGATATCTGGTAAGCTTAGAGCAATGTGGGTAACGACGACAATTATTTACGGCACTTTAGTTAACTTTATAAGCACGATAAAATGGAATTTTACTCAGCTGGTTCTGTGAAATTTTAAAAGTAGTTTTAAATGAACGATTTTTATTACCACCATTTCGTTTCATCATGATTTCTAATATTAACTTAATAATTTTTGTTATGACACTAGCACTGTTCCCTTTAATATTTTAGTTGTAATACTACTTTTAATCTTCTTAATGCATACCTTGTGACACTATACTAGTTGTAATACTACTATTAATCTTCTTAATGCATACCTTATGACATTATATTAGTTGTAATACTACAATTAATCTTTTAATGCATATCTTATGACACTATATTAGTTGTAATACTACTATTAATCTTTTAATGCATATCTTATGGCACTATATTAGTTGTAATACTACTATTAATCTTTTAATGCATACCTTATGACACTATATTTGTTGTAATACTGCAATTAATCTTTTAAAGCATATCTTATTACACTATATTAGTTGTAATACTACTATTAATCTTTTAATGCATACCTTATGAGACTGTATTAGTTGTCATACTACTGTTAATTTTCTTAATGCATATCTTATTACACTATATTAGTTGTAATACTACTATTAATCCTTTCATGCATACCTTATGATACTATACTAGTTGTAATACTACTATTGATCTTTTAATGCATACCTTATAACACTATATTAGTTGTAATACTACTATTAATCTTCTTAATGCATTCCTTCTGACACTATATTAGTTGTAATACTACTATTAATCTTTTAATGCATACGTTATGACACTATATTAGTTGTAATACTACTATTAATCTTTTAATGCATACCTTATGATACTATATTAGTTGTAATACTACTATTAATCTTTTAATGCATACCTTATGACACTATATTAGTTGTAATACTACTATTAATCTTTTAATGCATACCTTATGACACTATATTAGTTGTAATACTACTGTTAATCTTCTTAATGCATACCTTATGACACTATATTAGTTGTAATACTACTGTTAATCTTTTAATGCATATATTATGACACTATATTAGTTGTAATACTACTATTAATCTTTTAATGCATATCTCATGACACTATATTAGTTGTAATGCTACAATTAATCTTTTAATGCATATCTTATTACACGTTATTAGTTGTAATACTACTATTAATCTTCTTAATGCATACCTTATGACATTATATTAGTTGTAATACTACTGTTAATCTTTTAATGCATACCTTATGATTCTATATTAGTTGTAATACTACTATTAATCTTTTAATGCATATCTTTTGAGATTATATTAGTTGTAATACTACTATTAATCTTTTAATGCATACCTTATGACAGTATATTAGTTGTAATACTATTATTAATCTTCTTAATGCATACCTTATAACACTATATTAGTTGTAATATTACTATTAATCTTTTAATGCATACCTTATGATACTATATTAGTTGTAATACTGCTGTTAATCTTCTTAATGCATACCTTATGACACTATATTAGTTGTAATACTACTATTAATCTTTTAATTCATACCTTATGATAGTACAGGTAAACATCGATATAAAACGCATCGATAAAGCGCGATAATCAGTTGGGCGCGATGGGGTCTTAGGCCCCAAATTTTTTGGGGTTTCTACAGAGGCCGCCGCTTAATATTACCACTGCTTAATGTAATCAGCCGGTTAATGTGATCAAAAATCAAAAACCAAATCCACTTCAATCCTTTTGTATGGTTTTCACGCCGCATATTGTGATCAAATCCCGGCCTGCATGTTGCAAGACAGCAACAATCTTTGAAGAATGGTTTCATCAGGAATTCGTCCCAGCGGTCAGGAAGCACCTCAGAACACAGAAGAAAGAAGAGAAGGCCGTACTACTATTGGATAATTGCCCAGCACACCCGCCGGCAGAGAACCTCACCAGCAGAGATGGAAAGATTACCGTACTCTACTTACCCAAAAACACCACCAGCAAGATTCAACCACTTGACCAAGGGATCATCGCCAGCTTCAAGAGAGAATACAGAGCTCAACTGGTCAAGGCCATAGTCGATGATATCAGCAACGTACCAGAGTTCTTGAAGAAGATGACCATCAAGGACGCCATCTACATGAGCAGCATAGCATGGAACAAGATAAGCCAGAGCACTATCATCATTTGTTGGAATAAAGGACTCAAAGAAGCAGCACCAGAACCACAATCAGAACCAATAGAAGAAAAAGATAACATTTTCCATGGATTTACAGCAGAAGAAGTAGCAGAGGCAGAAAGGAAGTTTGTAGACTACCAGGATGGACTCCCCTTGACTCCCCTTGTGAAGCAGTGGGCCGAGATTGACGAAGTAGCACCAGTTACCCTGCCACCCCTCACAGATGAAGAGATCCAGAAAGTAATAGAGAACCCAGCGGCAGCACCCACAGATTTTACCACTCCAGATGAAGAAGAAGAAGATGACCCCATTCCAGAAGAACTCAGGAATTGCATCACCTCAACTCAGGCAGTACAGTACACAGAACAACTTCTATATTGGGCAGAACACCACAATCTAGGAATTTGCAAGATACTACAGATCCAGGACCTAATGAGAACTGCGAAGAGGATGCGGAACCAAGGATGAAGACAACAGACACTTTTGGAGGCTTTTGAAAGAAAGAAGACTACTGAGTAACTATAAATTTGTGCATTTCAACTTGTTTTATGTGCTTACTATATTTTATTGTTATTAAATTTTTTGAAAAATCCGTTTTTGTTTCAGTACTGAATTCGTATTTTAAACTTTGCCATGACATTTTTTTATCTGGTAATTATTTGACTTCAGTTTGTACTTAGATTTTAATAATTAGTAAATAAATTATCAAAATTAATTACTATATGTATTAACTTTTAAAATTGAACTAATTTTAATCAGCGTCTAATCGTAAAAACGATCACATGATTGCTCTGACGGAACTACTTTTAGAATATCAGCCCCCATCAAAGTAATGAATTCGATAAATTTCTTTAGAATTCTGCTTTTTACATTTAATTTCAGTCTTAAAATTGAGTTTAATAAATAAAAATAAATAAAAAAGAAATGCTATATCATTGGTGTAAGTAGTTTTGTTTGTTTTTCTTTATTTCACTACAAAACGCGTAAATTTTGCATTATCGCTCACCCCGAGGGTCAAAAAAATATATAATCAAATCGGTATAAGGCGCAATCAGATACAACGCGGTCGAATTTTTTGGACCCCAACTAGCGCCTTATATCGATGTTTGACTGTATATTAGTTGTAATACTACTATTAATCTTTTAATGCATACCTTATGACACTATATTAGTTGTAATACTACTATTAAAATTTTAATGCATACCTTATGACACTATATTAGTTGTAATACTACTATTAATCTTTTAATGCATACCTTATGACACTATATTAGTTGTAATACTACTATTACTCTTTTAATGCATACCTTATGACACTATATTAGTGTTAATACTAACATTAAACTAGTTAGTATGTTTTTAATGACACTAGTACTGTTCTTCATACTATGCTAGTTTTAACACTGATACTAATGCATACCTTATGGCAATACCACAGACACTCTTACTATGCTAGTTTTAATATTAACATTAATTCTATTAGTATGTTTATTAAGACAAAAGAAATGCCACTGTTAATATGACCTCCTGTGTTGCTTCATTAATCACATTGTTAAAACCTTAACCATTCTCTTAGTATATTCACTTTAACATTAGAAATTCCCCATTTACTATTTAGCATTTTCTTACTATGCTCACTTTAATATCAGTTAACCATTCTCGTACTATGCTCACTTTAACATTAGAAATGAACCTCTCAGTATCTACTATTTTATAAGCTGTTAACGTAATTAGTTGGTTCGTTATAACATTAGAATTGCCTACAGTTTGAGTTGCTATTAATTATTGTCTTAGTATGTTCTTTATAATATTAGAAATGTCACTTTCGTTATCCACCATGCTCTCCTTTTCAGCTATGGAGGTGTTATAATGTGACGGCCAATCTATGGTAGAAGACTAGCTCAATAATTAGCGTTGGGTGGTGATGATTAGCTGCCTTCCCTCTAGTCTTATCTGCTAAATTGGGGACTGCTAATGCAGATAGCCCTTGATTAGTTTTGCGCGAAATTAAAAAACAACAACAAATAAACCTATACGCATGTTCCTCATGACGTATTTGCAACTATATTATATTTTCTAAAACATAAAAGTATTGCTCCGTTTAATTATTTTCCATTAGAAAGAGATAAATTGCAGAGACTTTAACAATTTCTCTAGTGTTTTAAATTGAACCATGAAATCAAAGTATTTATTCATGAACTATTTCGTAGAGTCTTCTAATTTTATAACAGTGGCTTTACTGCAGCAATTAAGGTGTTGTAGAGAAACATTTGAACAATTTTTACAATTTTAAAAATTTGTTTAATGCTTACAGAAGCATGTTACACATAATTACAAGTAAACGAAACGACCATGAACTTCATAGAACCTTACAAGTTGTTTCACTTACTCAACGTTTGACCTATAAGCCTTCATCAGGAACACAGTTTCTATAATGAACTCTATCACTGTAATCAAGGCTTACATAAGTGTTAGTTTGGATAATAAAGTTCGTTTCGAAAATTGTACACTCCATACGAAGGTGTAAAGACGAAACGTTGAGCACATACTATTATGTTCCAGAATTCCTCCTTTTTGTTTTCCAACTAACTTGCTTGAATTCTCTGTTTATAAAGTTATGTGCAAAAGGAAGGCTACGGATAAGAGATTTCCTGTTTTTTGTTTATGTATACACAACAGAAGCACACTTAAACGATTGTTTAATTATTCTGCTTTTCTTATGTGTAAAGTTAGTGGTTGACTTTTCTAGCCTTATGGTAGAACCCTGTATTTCAGAACTGAGAAACCATGTTCGAATCCACGTGACGACAATAAATATTACCTGCACTTTAAGCCTTTGGTGCCTAATAAAAGTGACAGTCAGTGCTTTAGCATGCATAGTGAGCGGTAAAATACTACTGTTTAGGTGTCTTCGTTTTGGCTGCTAGTTCAAAATTAAGGCTGGTCACCAATAGCCTTAGTAGCCTAGAACGTTGTTTATTGGTCTACTTCTGTATAAGTTGATTTATTCTCGAGAGACATTTAACATAACTGTTTATCTTCAGATGGCTATAAACCGATTATTATGCTAATAATTCGGAAACTTTTATCAGTTGGTTTTGTCAAGAACAAAGTTAAGAATACGGTACTTAAAATCCGGTCGTTACTAGTCGACTCCAGTGTTTGATATATTACCATGACGACTGCGTATGTGTGCGGAAATCACGTGATATATATATAGTGAATAATGATTTCTTGTATTGATATGACTAGAAGAAAAGAAGAATAAACTAACAAATAAATCAAGCATAAAGTGAATATTGAACTATTGTTGTTGTATTTTTATTTTGGCTCTTAGCATAAATAATCTATTATGTTGTAAATCGTTTGGGTTTTCAAAAACTTTCTGTGTGTGTCAATAAAACAAAGCCTTCAAAACTTGTAGCTGTCCTTCTGATTTACAGGCCCGGCATGGCCAAACGTGTTAAGGCGTGCGACTTGTAATCTAAGGGTCGCAGATTCGCATCCCCTTCGCGCCAAACATGCTCGCCCTTTCAGCCGTGGGGGCGTTATAATGTAACGGTAAATTCCACTATTTGTTGGTAAAAGAGTAGCCCAAGAGTTGGCGGTGGGTGGTGATGACTAGCTGCCTTCCCTCTAGTCTTGCACCGCAAAATTAGGGATGGCTAACACAGTAGCCCTCGAGTAGCTTTGTGCGAATTTCCAAGACAAACAAACCGGATTTGCTGTCATGTATGTCGTTCACAAAATACTTTAATATTAAGATTAATCTATAAACAACAGATATGTTCAATTGGGTTTGTTGAGGCAAGTCTGCCTTGAAGAAACGATCCTATTAATCTTTTAACATATTTAAATTGCTCAACATTGAAATATTATTAACATATTTTGTACCAGAACAGAAAAATACGACCCGTCCTAACCGGGGCCGGCCCTTCTGGTGAGCAAAATATGCTTTCACACATGGCCACAACCCAAGAGATGCCAAACCCAACATTCTAATTAGCAGCTTTTGTCAATTTTACAGAAGCAGGGGCGCCGAATACCAAAGTTCTCCCATTTTGCTTAGGTCCGCCTCCGATCCTCATTTAATTTTGAACAATTTGCTATAACGACCGCACATCGACTGTAAACGAACAAAAACTCAAATCTATATGGAAGGTTTCTATTGGCACACTCCTGCTTCTATAAATTTAAATTCAAGTACTCGATATAATAAGGTATTGAATAATTCAAGGTTTTTGTATACCAATTTTAAGAATAAGTGCATAAGAACTCGTGGAAAGTAGTTTTCGTAGATTTTTTTGATTTGGAAAATGGACACTAGATGGCGAGAGGGTTTCTTTAACCCTTACTTTTATCTCGAGTTTCATGGAAAGCTACATTAGCCATTCTTGGTCTTGAAACAGAAGGTAAGACAATACTACTCTTGGGTTTCTCTTTATCAACGACTAGTGTAATTGAATAAGACATTATAACGCCACAACTTCTGAAAGGGCGAACATATTCGGTAACGGTTGCGATCCTGCATACTGGGAGTCGAACACCCTAACCACCAGGCTTTTATTTTATTTTTTTTTTTTGAATTTCGCACAAAGCTACTCGAAGGCTATCTGTGCTAGCCGTCCCTAATTTAGCAGTGTAAGACTAGAGGGAAGGCAGCTAGTCATCACCACCCACCGCCAACTCTTGGGCTACTCTTTTACCAACGAATAGTGGGATTGACCGTCACATTATAACACCCCCACGGCTGAAAGGGGCGAGCATGTTTAGCGCGATGCGGGCGCGAACCCGCGCCCCTCGGATTACGAGTCGCACGCCTTACGCGCTTGGACATGCCAGGCCGCTTCTTTTATTTAATAAAACGTTAAATATACATGCGTATTCACCAGATTTTTCGGTTCTCACAACTTCAGTAAGTATAGTGCTTATTAATACATTATTAAATGGTTTGGTTTGAATTATTATAAATTCCAAGTTAGCATTTTTTAAAATACTCTGTTGTTTTTTAAAACTTTAATATTCTTCTTAAATTTAAAAATTAATTTAAAACATTTACAAATATTGAGTAAAATTAATGGTTGAATAACATAAAAAATGCGGAAAGTTCAGAATTGTTTACCGTTATATCAACTTCAAAACGTTTTTTGTTACAGATATGCATGCACAGAAGCAACCCTAGATTAAGGCATGGGCTTATTGGGCTGAAGTCCAGGGCTTCACAGTAATTAGAGGGCCTCGAGCTATGACTATAAATTATTGCACGTAAAGGTTCTGTCGCGAGGGGACCTCTATAAGTTGAAAAGCCTAGGATCAGTAAAGCCCTTAGTCTGGCCTTGTACACACGTGGTGTACAGGTAAGACCACAGTAAACACGAATGTATCCAGTAGCCTATCACAGTTTAATACAGATAGTTAACTTCTACCACTATGTGTGAATGTCGTAACTTCGAGTCGTTCGCAATTATTCTAATGTTTTATCGTATTATTATTATTTTTTTAGAGCACAGTGTTAATTATAAATAATGTATACTGTTTTTGGTAGAAATGCGTTTGAGAGCTATTGGCTGTTCATAAGTCTCGGGACAATTGTAAGATTGGAGTATTTCTTGCAGTTTCACTAATCTGTAGCGTAACCTAATACAAAAATAAAGGAAGTAATCTACAGGGTGGCCCGTAAGTCCCTACCCATCCATATGTTATTATGTTATATTCAATTACGCATGTATTATAAATTTGATTCTTTTTTTTTTTTCAGAGACATATGGCCGATGTAAGTCTACTTACACTTGAAGAGCGTATTGTGACAAGTACGTGGGTACATGAGCGCAGCGAGAATGAGGGACAGCACACAGATACACTGGATACATAAGATATGTGAATGGGTAAGGACTTACGGGCCACCCTGTAGAACTAAAAGCAAACAAAAACTCATACATATCGGGTGTGTAGAGCTGCCGACTCCTTTGCATGTATTTTCTCTGACGGCGAAATTGTCACAACGATTGACGTAAGTATCGCTAAGCAACAACTGGCTGTTTAACAAGTTTCCAATGAATTGGCACGCGTACCGAGTATAAATGTATTTATTGTATGCGAGTGTAACAGTTTTTTTATTATTTCTTTTGCTGTTGCATATGCATATATATATATATATCTACATATTTTGCCATTTTGGCAAAAACAAACAGAAGTTTTATATGTTACTGGTAAATCATATATTTTTTACGAAATATTAGACTAGAGGTATTAAGAGTTGCCCATAAATCCCTAGAAAACGAAATAGTTTAGACCTGAGTGAAGTGAACCTGCCACCGGCGGCGCTGTAAGCACTCAGCACCACAGACCAAAATCAGGCTCCACGCCAAACTTTCTAGCATTCAGTTGTGTGGTTAACGGTGTGTAGAGTAGGAAAGTACTGTGTCAGTGTACGTTAACTGAAATCTGTATTTTTCTCTCTTGCACATTGTAGTGGGGAAGCCTTGTTGTTCAATCAGATTATCTTTGTCATCGTTTAAGAATGGATACTTTGAGTACAATATCGACCGATGGCCAGCGGTTTGCTGTATTAAGCTACGAACAAGTCAAGCGACTTCACGACATTATGGACGAGGTAGTACCCATTCACGGAAGGGGTAACTTTCCCACCCTGGAGATAAAGCTGAAGGAACTCGTGCGGGTTGTTCGGGCGAAGCTGGAACAAGATGCTGTACACGTGAAAGATATAAGGCTTAATGGTGGGGCTGCGAGTCACGTACTAAGTCCCGGAAATTCCTCTTACAACGATTTGGATTTGATTTTTGCCGTTGAACTGTCAACTCAGCGGGATTTTGAGAGAGTAAAAGGAGCTGTATTAGATTCGTTGCTGGATTTCCTACCGGAAGGAGTTAGTAAAACTCGAATAAGCAGTTGCAGTTTGAAAGAAGCATACGTTCATAAAATGGTTAAAGTTGCGGACAGTGACCGTTGGAGCCTAATATCTCTTAGTAACAACAGAGGGCGGAATATGGAACTTAAGTTTGTTACTTACATGAAGCGGCAATTTGAGTTTAGCGTGGATTCGTTCCAGATTATTCTGGACTCTCTGTTGTTGTTCTACGATTGCGCCCAAATGCCAATGGATGACACTTTCTATCCTACCATTGTTGCAGAAAGCGTGTACGGAGACTTCCAAGAGGCTCTTTACCACCTTCACAAGAAGTTAATTTCTACCCGCAATCCAGAAGAAATCCGCGGTGGAGGGTTACTGAAATACTGTAACCTTCTGGTTCGAGATTACAAACCTGCATTGCCAGAAGACATAAAGTCCCTGGAGAGGTACATGTGTTCGAGGTTTTTTATAGACTTCAGCGACGTCGGACAACAGCAAAATAAACTTGAGAGCTACCTTGCAAATCACTTTATCGGTGACGACCATAACAAATATGACTATTTGATGATCCTACACAGGGTTGTGGACGAAAGTACAGTGTGTCTCATGGGGCACGAACGGCGGCAAACTCTGACATTGATCGAACAGTTGGCCTATCAAGTGTACTTTCAAGAACAGAGCCTAGCGTTAGCCAAAACGCAACTTTCTCCATATGATTTGACATCCCCAGGACATCAAGTTGTGTTTGGTAACGGCTTCTTTTTCTCACCATATGTCACCACCTGCTACCCCTGTGGGTGGTTGCCCTGTGCGTGATCTTCCACTGGGGAGGTTCCGGTAAGATGGAAATGCGGTTCTGTGATGATAGAAGTTCTCTGTAGGAAAGTGGAAGCTTTCTTTGCCAAGTTAACGATTTTCACGGTGTCGGATTCTGATTATTTAAAAATCGATATTTTATACATTATGGGTAGAAAGCTAAGCTAGAAATTTGTTTCCATCATTTCTAGGAGAATTTTAACCACGTAAGTAAAGGGGATTAATTCATAATTCTATTCATAAAATTAAAAAATATAAAAGCTGGTTTCATATTATTTTTAAGTGCCGTGTTTGTGAAAACGTTGAGAGCTGTCAAGGACGATATTTATACAAATAGATTAGGCTTAAATCAATAATGCAGTGTTGATAACATATTATTCTCAAATCGCGGCGTTAATTTGGATGCTGTGGTGCAGATATCGAAAGGTTGGCTACAATTTAGAAAAGGAAGGATATAATTATTCTAGCTTTTAAAGTTTAACTGTTTATTTTGTGGCTCTAGAACTTGGTTGTTGAAGTGAAAATGGATTACGTATTTTTATTGACCTGAGACTTTTGAGTTTGACTTTGGGTGAAATTGGCGAAGACCATGAATTCATTGTTTTGTTATATTTTAACTGCATTTTCCTAATAACTGTGTGTTTAATAATATCCCTATTGTAGTTCGTTAGTTTTTGCGATAAGTCACTCTTTTTAAGTTTATTTAGTTTAAATGATAGCAGAATGGTGCGTTTAGAAATTCACATTTTTAGGATTTAGACATGAAAAATAAATTTGTGGGAGTTTTATTTGGTGGTACTTTGTATTATGTATAACCTAGTTTAAAGAAGAAAATTAGATTATTATAAATATTTTAAGACTTTCTTCATGGTAACTTGTATGGCTACACAAGTGGTAGATATTCTGATCAGAACCATGTTAACTATGTTTACTTTATTGTTAGACCAATCGTAGCAATGTTTTAACATTGTCTGGTAATGGAATCTATCGCGTTATTCAAATTTACTACGTGATTGGACCTTCACAAAAGATCAACAAAATATTACCATAGTTATCAATATTCGCATAAAAAAAAAAAACTAAAGTATTTTGTGTTTTAAGAAAAACTCAAAAAGGTGAAGTGTGCAATGTGTAGCGAGCGTTGCGTTAATCATTTAATGTACAACGAATGGTTTTATAACCTGTCTGGATTAATCGGAAATGAACACAAACTTGTAAGATGAAGACGTTGTATATTCCACCTCATTGTATAATAAAGTGTTCGCAATCCTGCAGTTTGTATGAAATATAAAGTTACTATTATTGTTGTTAGACTACAACGACTATATCCTTGTGTAGCTTTTATTCACTAATGTTTTAATTAGTATTTAAGGCTCTATTAAGTATCACTTTTAATCGCCAACGGCTGTAATAATTTGCAACTCGAAGTGCAAAGAATCGTGCTTCACGAGACTTGTTAACTAGGCCATATTATTCCTATTAGGCTAAGTGGTATCATACTCATAATTTTTAAATTTTGTCCGTTAAGAAAATACTGTAGGAAAATTCTTGTAAGAAATGTGTTCAAACAAACTCTTAAAGTGGAAAAAGTATTCATGTGTTTTGTTTTAATTTCAAAATATTTCGTTTAGCATTTCTATGAAAGGATTTCAACATTTGCTATGTACCGAGTGTGGAAAGTGTTAATTACACCTTTAATATTTGTTAATTGTATTTTTGTGTGATGTTATACGTGAAGAGAAACTTAGAAAAAAATTGGAAAAAACTGGTTTCATTGACTTTGAACCTTATTGCAGTATGTATGCTGTATGACCTTGGTCAAGGTTATTTTTATTTCTTTTTTGTAATTGGCTATACAAAGTTGAGAAACTGTATAAAGCATTACCAGAAAAGTGACATATCGAATGAATTTGAAAGTTGATAATAAAATTACTTTTATATTTCAACAGTTAAGTTCTTTATTAGATATGTTAGGTTGTTTCTTGTTTGTTTTGTTTCTTTCGAGTAATCTAATATTAGCGTATGAAACTTTATTTTATGTTCAATGGTTTACAGAAAAAATGCACATGTTGCTTTCGCTGCTAACTTAAACCTATTGAAATTTGTCGGCCTCGTGTTTTGGTGGACATTCATTGTTCCTGAGAACGAAAGCAGTATTTTGTAACAGTATGTTGTCAGAATCTCAAAATATATAGTCCTTTATTTAGCTATGAAGAAAAAAATGTATATTTGTGATAATTTTAACAACTTCTGTCAATAAAGATATCGGTTCAGCGACAGTTCATGTAGTTTCTATTCGCAAACAAAACTTGTGTTTTCAGACGGCCTTGCTTTATTTGTTACAATAGACCGTAGAACTGAATACGTGTCTGTAACAGTTGTATAACCACTGCTGCTCACTTGACCGTTAATTTCTAAGGTTTGACCTAGTTTCGTTCAGTGAATCATGTATTTTAAGAGGGTAGTAAGTCTATGGGGACTTCAACTATTTTAAAGTTAACATCGATACCTTTGTTACACACACACAAACCATAGTCGAGGTCACCTTTTCTTCGTAACGTATTTTATGCTAAGTACGACTGGCTTTTTATCACCCTTCACAACTACCAGATTTAATGTTTAGCTTAAAGAATCCTATAGTGCTGCTCGTGATTGCACAGTGTTCGGTTGTCACTCAGCGTGTATCTAAGAAACATGTAAAATGTATTATCTAAATATATTGGGTATAGCTGTTACTTGTTATTCTTAAGGCTAGTCCCAACATTCCATAACGCTTTTATTATATTAAAATGTTTTCAATAGTTTAAATAGATAATTATTCTGCCGTACAATTACCAAAATATTTAATTTTCTAATGCGCCTCGTCAAAATCAAAAACTTTCTTACTCAACGTAGAACTTGTACGTGTTATGAAATTGTTTTTTTTTAGAAATGCTAAGTTGAGTACGAACCTAGGTGAAACTTTTAGGGTACTCAAGCTAAACCGGCCGTATAAAAACAATGTTTTTTCAGTCATTTGGTGAGATTGTTTTTTTAAATGATGTGCTTGAGCGTCATTCTTTTTCTAGATATGATAAAACACGATTTTTTCTTTGCCTGATAATTGAAACTTCGTTACCGAACAGTCCAAATATTATACAGTTATAAATTCACAAGGTAACAGGATCTAGTAATTACTATTCGATGAAATACCCTTTAGTGCAAAGCAATACATTTTTTGTCATATTTACGTTAAGTTCCTTTAATCGCACGCAATCTGATTCATTCAGTTCAAGAAGACATCGTTGTTTTACTTAGGACTAAAACTAGAATAAAACTTATCTGATACGACTCCTTCTGGCATTATATGAATAATATAAATTTGTGGCAAATTAGATCAACAACCTCAGCACGAAGGGAAATACCCTTGTGATGGTATCTAATTTGAAACGGTCTGTTATTTTTTTTTTTTAAGTGTTGTAAGAAAGCTTTCAGTAAGAAAAATGGAGAAAGCAAATCTAAAAATGTCCCAAATAGTTTAAGAAATGCCAACGGTGCGCGGAAACCGGTATAGCTGCTTCCTATGTTGTTTGTCGCGTAACTCTGTAGGAACGTCATTCTACAATTAGGTTAGTTGGAGTATTCAACCCCAAGGACAATGTACAGCGTAGAGCAAAACAATGTTTTCACATGAAAATACGTAACTCTGATTCACTTTCCCTATTTTGTAGTTTCACTGACACTAAGATGGTGTGTTAAGGTAGGATATCTCACTTTTCCCTTTCGTAGGAGTTCACTTTAGTTCATTTAATTTAAATGAGATGCATTGTTTTAATACTATGGAAATAAATGTGTTCCAGTACAAATACATTATTAATGTGCCGAGCTGAAGAATCGCCACTCCACGCACGCCTGCATGCACGCACAAAAATACAATATTTTCACACGTGCACCTTTGTAAAAAAATTTGATTTCACATCGCTGCCGCTGTGTTTTTTTGCCGAGTGAAGTTCCATCGTATTTCTAATTAAGCTAAAGTTCGCTTTTTATGGTCATCGTCTTCAAAAAAAAAAAAATGACTCGATCTTTAACAGTACTGTCTAGTTGGCTTCTTCTCTAGGCGTTTAATTTGAAGAATGCAACAAGTTTAAAAAAAAATGTCAGATTGGATGGAATGTCTATACTGATATTTACGTGTTTATATCTTAATAAGCTACCAAACTTCGTGGTAATAATTTTTAAAGGTTATGTAGTATACGATCCACTAAAACGATTGACACTATTTTTGTGTTGAATAATATTATATTTCTAGAATTACGAACATGTTTCTATTTCTTCGAATTATTTGCGTTCATGTGAGTACTAGCCAAAACAACCGTATTGTACGCGTACCAAACATGTACAGTTTTAACCACTTGTTATTGAACTGATTACTACGCAGCTAGTGTAGATGATGCAGAGACAAGGTTAGTTTTAGCTTCATCCGTAGGACGGCAGTTTAATTTTATCAAAGATAAAACTATAAAAACCCAGTAATAAAGAACGGACAGAACATTTGTGACAAAATGGTTATTATTGGAATGTCGCTATTCGTGATAGATTGCGATGCATGTGTAAGGTTTACAAGCCCTACGGAAATTTTTATTTGTTGTTCAAGTGTACTTCATTCTCATCAAACAAAATATTGTATTTATATGTGGTCAAGATTCTTTACCATGTGACAATTATATGGTGCCCTGCATTCCATCAGCTAAAACTGTATGTGGTCAAAACACACACTCAAAATTCTTAACCGGTTACCTAGCGATTATATGTTAAATATTCTTATAATCGACCACTGAGTTGGTTGTTAACCCTAATATATTTTTAAGTTTAACTATTTACGTAAAGCTGCGAAGAAAACGGTATCAGTAAATGAACTTAATTCATTATATCAGTGCAAGTAACACAAATTAATTCAACTTTCCGTATTCTCTATCGTATATATTATCACACCTCGTGTACAAAGGTGATAATGTGGAATGTAGAAAATTAGGTCCACAATTCATCAGTAATTTTCGCTTTGCATCGGTTACAAAAAATCCCACCCACTACAAACTGAAGCCAAAACACAGTTTTCAGTTTTTACATGAAAAAAAAAACCACTATTTCGAAATATAATGCCTTTTTCATGAAACACAAGTCAAGATATCGAACTTAGTTCGGCTTAAGTTTCTTATAGTGACATCGTAAAACTAACGTGTCGATTTTTTTTTTCAAAGAGCAAGACGGTTGACTTTACCGTAGTAAAACATACTCGACTATCCAATCAAAGCGATCAACACGACACCGACGCTGGATGAAAATTAGATTGGGTAGCCCATCCAAACTGTAAAAGATAGGATTTATTATCAGTGTTAATGTTTCAACTCAGTGATATCATACGCAAGTGTATAGAACTTTTTTACATACTTATTTTATAGAAAATTCAAGGTGTCTAGCTTTTCTTGTTGGCCTTTTTTATTGAGTTGATAGTTTTGTTTTTCTAATATAATACGCCTTATTAACAGTTCACTTTACTCTTAACAGTATAGTGATAAAGACCGGTAACTAACAGAGCCTTATACACTGAATGTGTCCAAAATCACGATTAACCCCGATAAATATTGATGGGGTCCATACCTCATTGGCTTTTTAAACATTTTTCGAAAGTATTTATGCAACAAGTTACTAGTACTCTGTCCCTTTGTTTGTTTACAGGGTTCCTAATAACATGCAAGCCACACAAACACGTAAAATATAACAAATATTGCAGGTAATCCAATTAGTTACTGGATGGGTTGTCTGTGCATTTCACATAAATGTGATTTCTCCCATTTGTCTAGAGGCAGAAACGTAAGTTATTTGGTAATATGTATTATGTGGTCACCCTTGCAGTGCGTGGCGCAAAAACAAGTCGGTAATTTTAGGGTTAACACTCCTACGAAAAGACGTTTCTAGTCCTGATTTCTCCAAGCCCGTTCCCCTGGCTGTGGTTTCGCTAGATAGTAGGTAGAGACAGTGGGAATCTCGTTAATCCATTCATTAATGGATTTAAATGGCAATTTCATTTAAATACAAAATTATTAGCCTAATATTAATAACCTTTCAAGTTGCTCTGGGGCCTATTAGGCCCCACTTTTCGTAGGAGTATTAAATGAAAGCTATAAAACGTTATTAAAAAGTATTTGCTTTTCGGTGAAGGTTTGAGATGTAAAGTTAGGCGTAGTAGGTAGCTTGTAGATGTTTTAATTCAGCAGGAAATAAATTGAAATACTTTATTACTGCCTGACTGATTCACCTCGATCGTAGTCGTACAAATGGCATCAAGTTAAAAAAATCATTTTGTATGTTTGGCAAAATCACATGGTGTAAGATCCTTCAGTTTACTAAAAAAAAAATTCATAATTCAACACCTACGCCCTTGTTTAAAATGTTTCATATCTCGCTGCTCGGAAGGCACGAGCGAGGTTGATGTAATTTTAACGTCTATAGATGTATAATTTGTTTTGTGGGGCTGTCTGTAAAGTTTAACATTAAACCGGATTAAGGTTAACAGCGAGAAAAATAGACTTGATGAATTATAAGATTTCATCTGACTTCTGTTTTCTGGTTAACAGTAACTTTTACTTTACGTCAATTTACATATTTTTCACATCATTACACGGTTGTCTTGGTGATATCTGACAGCTTTAAGAAACTGTTGACATTGTTACACCACAAGTTGAAGCACGTTGTAGATTTGAAGACCGCTATTTCTGACGGACCTCATAGTTAAAATAACAATAATGAGAGGCCTCTGAGGCTGTTAAATTATTTTTTTCCAAATATTTTAAGGCGATCATTTCCAATTGTTACTAAAAGAAGTGTTGTTTATTTATTTTGAGAGATAACTATGATAAAAACTGACAGTGCTTCGTAACGGTTCCAGTAAATGTACTTACCTACATTAGCTATTCGAAATTTGACACGAGAATGACACACTACTCTTTTTTTATATCAAAGGATTCTACTCTACCGTTAGCTTTATTCCTGTGTGTTATTAATGGGAGGAACATTTCGAAATGGCTGTGTACGTGAAGACCACAAGCTAAACATCTGTGTTTATTAGTTGCTTCGTCATCATGTTTTAATGTCATCCCCCTTTAACAGATCTCGATCGATGAGGGTTTACACTGGTATTACTCCACCCCCACTCCCTCTGATTTCTTGAACTAGGGTAGCTATAAATGTAGTGGAATAATACTGCATTTAAGGCCAACGAAGTTTTCTTATTTGTTTCTGTTTTGGCCAACCCCTTCGCCTACCTTCCCATCGCTAAATCTGAGGGTTTGTGTCTCTAAGAGTCTTGATTCAATACCAGAAGTAGCAAGGCACAGATAGCACATTGTATAGACATAATAAAAACCAACCCTCTTACTGCAAGCTGAGCTAAAACGTACACACAAATATATTAGCAATTATTGGATATACTCTATGACAATGAAGTTATTGTTAGCAGTAATAATGAATGTCAAAGCGTGTGTTCAGTATAAATGTAATGGCCGAGTGAAATATACGTATGTGTGCATATATATCATTGGCCCCTTCAACTATGTTCCCGTTCGACCTACTTACGTAGGAGAATCATGCGAGAACATTTTAACGTTCTACTAGTATGTTACACATTGTTTATTGACTGTTCTGAACTTTCATTTTTGCTCTACATTCGTAACTTCGTGGTAACATCTGTGGCCATATGTACTCATAGTTCTGTACAACTTTAATGTAAATACGCTTTTTGGAAAGCTTGGCGAAGTTTAGGGTCGTAAAGGTCATGCGAGCTGTAGTTGTATGTATTTATACAATTAGCAACTATGAATAATAATATATATTTGCAATAGCTTTTTTTAATTCCTCAGCATATAACAAAAACAAAACAAAGTTATCTGTACTATATCCTAAGCATTTGTGATTTTAGTTACTCTGATATTTCTTGCGGTTGCAAAATCTAAAATATCTAAAGTAAATGTTAACTATTTTAACAACAGTTCTGTTTTGATTCTTAAATGGTAAAAGATGAAACAAACGTTGTTAGAAAACTGTTAAAAGTTGGCTTAAGAAAATGAAATAAATTACCTGATTAATAGGGACTTTTAAGGAGTGAATATCAGTTTATTTTTGTCTCAACATTTCCTTTTCTTCAAGTTAACTAAAATTTCAGTTTGTGTAATGATTTTGATTAACTGTTTATGTAATAGTATAAACTAGGTTTCAGTTTCGGTGTGTGAAAATACTGTCATGATGTGATAGTAAAACCATATGTTTCAACAGCAATAATGTGTTCTACATATAAGTAAATTTGTAAAATAAAAAACAACTCGTATGTATATCTATATATATATATCTATATATATATTACAGAATTTATATCAGGGGATATTGGTATTGTTTATTTTTTTTGTCTTTGTACACTTTGTGCTTTGGGGTTTCGTCTCTACGCACCCCTTTCGATATGTTTATATTGTGGGGTGAGGTGTCAACTTAGTGGAAACACGATGTTTTGCTCAAATATCTGGCCTGAATGTTTATTATTAGGGAAGCCATGTATTCGTTTTGCTGTCACATTTATAGTGTAATTTTTTCTCTCTCCTGAGTAACTCTAAATATACGACTACTGAACTTGAGAAAAATAATATTAAAACTTATTTGATGTTTTAATATGTTTTGCGGTGAGGGAGATGCAAATCCATTCTTAACACTGGCATATAGTTTAAGAAATCCTGTGTATATGAATTGCTACGCTATAGTGGATATATCACAAAAATGAAAATAAATTATTTTGTGAAATACATATGTTTGTGAGAGTTTTTTGACAGTCACCACAGTTTTACTGTATTCCATTTAATAAAACATATATGTACAAAACGGCTGGTATGGATAGAGAAAACACTATGTAGAGGAGCGAACAACGTTTCGACCTTCTTCGGTCATCGTCAGGTTCACAAAGAAAGAAAGAGGTAACTGAGCGATAGCTGACCACATGTTTGAAGGCGGTTGTTTTAATGAATGTAGGAATGTAGAGGGCGTGATTAGATCTCATTATTACGGAAAACATATAATAGAGTTGACTTACTGTAACAGTCAAGGTTTAACAATATGAATACCACAAACATAATTAGAGGTTCAGTGATGTCGAGAAAACCCACTTGTAGAGAAGTATATATGTAAAACGGCTCGTCTGGGTTGAGAAAATATTTTACGTAGAGGAGCGAACAACGTTTCGACCTTCTTCGGTCTGCCTTCCTTCTAGTCTTGTACTGCTAAATTAGGGACGGCTACCGCAGATAGCCCTCGTGTAGCTTTGCGCGAAATTCAAAAACGAACGAATGAAACTTATTGCACGCCACTTTGGAAGACATGTATAATGTGAGACTACGTGAAACAACTACAGACGAAAGTGTTAACGTTTGAAGTAATAAATACGGTCGTGGATCCAACGTCACAGTGAAAGCTTTATTAATATTAACATACTACGTTCATACGTATATGTCTGGTTTTGTGATTCATAAGCTATTGGAAACATTCAATGTGAAATGTGTATAGGAGCTACAGTATGAAAATATAGCAACTAAACATCATTCTTTGACAAAAGTGTAGGAGATAAAGGAGATCTTATTATACTGCTAGAACGTGTATGAATGAGTATTCTTGAGAACCACTTTCATACACAACCCAGTAAGACAAACTAAAATTTAACAAGTGGGCTGTGTCGAAGGAACGTTTGTCATAAACTACTTTGTCTCGACTAGTTCAAGATCATTTGCTTCATTATAATACACCTCTGCAAGGACATTTTGTTGTGTTTCTCAAAGCACTTGTTAAATAAATCCTTTGTAAGAGTATATTTTCACGATGTAGTGAGATTATTTTTAGATTAACTAAAATCTAAGTTTATTCACCAGTAAATGGTACACGTAGTAACTATATATTGTGCGATAGTGGTGTTACAAAAAAAAAATATTTAAAATTGGATTGCTTGCTTGCTTGCTCTGTGTGTGAGAATTATTAAGTGTTAATGGATAATATTAATATGAGAATAGTGTTGAAAATGTTTATCTGCTTCAAAACGATACCGTGTACTATCAATTTTATTTAAAACTGATTTTAAAAACAAAAGTTCGTAACTGATCCTGAATATGCATTAGTGAAAAAGTTGAATCTTTTTGATAAAAACATGAAGTTTATTTTAACGAATTTTTGTATCAGAAACAAATTGTTTAACTTATAACTTTTAAAATCAACCGAGTCCTCTTTTTTTTATCTTTTTTGACACAATTAGAACTTATCTTCCAAATTGCAAAATCAAGAGTTCGATTTCCTTCGGTGGGCTCAGCAGATAGCCCGATTTGGCTTTGCTATAAGAAAAAAACACAAAACACACTCCTCCAAATTGTGCATTCAGTAATGGCTTTGCCGAGCATTGATGAAATGACATGTTTTGTACTAACGAATTCAAATGGCATCTGACATCAGGAAATGCAGAAGTGTAGAAACATTCATACTTTTGATCTACCTGTTGAATCTGTAAGATCATCTCGGTAGAGGGTGCTGCACATGAGTGGAATCAAGCCTGAAACAGAAATAGCATGTTCCACATTAGTAGAACATAGTGTGAAACAGAACAGATGTGCTTCACATGAGTAAGGGCCCGGCATGGCAATGTGTTTAAGGCACTCGACTCGTAATATGAGGGTCGCGGATTCGAATTCCCGTCGCACTAAACATGCTCACCCTTTCAGAATGGGGATCGTAATAATGTGACGGTCAATCCCATTGTTCTTTAATAAAAGAGTAGCTCAAGAGTTGGTGGTGGGTGATGATGACTAGCTGCCTTCCCTCTAGTCTTACACTGTTAAATTACGGATGGCTAGTGCAGATAGCCCTCGTGTAGCTTTGCGCAAAATTCAAAAACGAACAAACTAACAAATGAGTAAAACTTAGCGTGAAACAGAACTAATGTGCTTCGCATGAGTAAAATCTAGTGTGACACAGAATTGATATGCCTCACATGATTAGAATCTAGCGTTAAACAGAACTAATGTAAGTGGTAAAACATCAGGTTGTGGATTAACATACGTACAACAATTATTTATGCGTATGCAGTGACATGCACAAAGCTACACGAGGGCTATCTGCGCTAGCCGTCCGTAATTTAGCAGTGTAATACTAAAGGGAAGGCAGCTAGTCATTACCACCACCACCAACTCTTGGGCTGCTCTTTTACCAACGAATAGTGGGATTGACCGCCACATTATAACGCCTCCACGGCTGAAAGGGCGAGCATTTTTGGTGTGACGGGGATTCGAACCCGTAACCCCATATTACTAGTCGATCGCCTTAACCACCTGGCCATGCCGAGCCTGCATGTTACTGTGACAGTGGAAGAAGCTAGTAGGTGTACTTGAAAACATAAATGACAGGATATACAAGATTTAATATCTACTAACACACTTTTGTGTCATTCAACTTATAATCTTACTTGAAATTTCTAGAATGCGTCAACTTTACCCAAAATGTTCTTTATTTAAATATTTTATGCCAATCAAAACAACAGTCAACTTATTTCAGCTTAATCTAGTAAAATACAATCAACTTATTTCAGCTTAATCTGGTAAAATACAATCAACTTATTTCAGCTTAATCTGGTAAAATACAGTCAACTTATTTCAGCTTAATCTGATAAAATACAGTCAACGTATTTCAGCTTAATCTGGTAAAATACAGTCAACTTATTTCAGGTTAATCTGGTAAAATACAGTCAACGTATTTCAGCTTAATCTGGTAAAATACAGTCAACTTATTTCAGGTTAATCTGGTAAAATTTTAGAAAAATGTTGCTCCACCTATTATTAAATTTCCTCGCTGATTGTTAAAATACCACAAACTCATAATTGGTCTATCTTTTGTTATATTTGTTGAAGACCCTGCTTCTCCAAAGGAATTAAAGAGCGTATCCTTATATCAACAATTTATCTCGACACAGTTATTAAAAGTAAAGGCACTACACCAAATTTTCTCATTTGTAACTATCTATACGCACACGCCCTTTATTAGAAACCTGTTTGAAACGCTTTTATATTAAAGTTAGAGTTAACGAACTGCATATGATGTCCTATTAAATCTGTTTATTTCAAAGTATTATCCGATAAATCAAAGTGCCCTCTTTGTTTTTGAAATTCGAACAACTAAACAACAATAGTGTATCAATTGTAATCAATATTTTACAAAAGTCACGAAGAGAGAGAGCAGAGATTGGTTTTGTTTTGAATTTCGGGTAAAGCTACACGAGATCTATTTACGCAAGCCGTCCCTAATTTAGCAGTGCAAGATTAAAGGGAAGGCAGCTGGTCATCACCACCAACCGCCAACTCTTGGACTACTCTTTTACCAACGAATTGACCTTCACATTGCAACGCCTCCACGGCTGAAAGGGCGATCAAGTTTGGTATGACGGGGATTCGAACACACGACCCTCAGATTACGAGTCAAGTGCCTTAACCACCTGGCCATGCCGGGTCGAGAGCAAAGAAGAAATTGCTAGAGGGATTTGAATTACATTGGTATAACATGGTTTTAAACAGAAATGACTTAGTTAGTTTCCATTTAATCTAGACCTAAAGTTATAATGGCAATTTTGCTGGTTTTTTAAAATTATTTATTTTTGCGTTATAAGTTTTGTTTTGTTTTTGAATTTCGCACAAAGCTACTCGAGGGCTATCTGTGCAAGCCGTCTCTAATTTAGCAGTGTAAGACTAGAGGGAAGACAGCTAGTCATCACCACCCACCGCCAACTCTTGGGCTACTCTTTTACCAACGAATAGTGGGATTGATCGTAACATTATAACGCCCCCACGGCTGGGAGGGCGAGCATGTTTGGCGCGACGCGGGTTCGAACCCGCGACCCTCGGATTACGAGTCGCACAGCTTACGCGCTTGGCCATGCCGGGCCCTTTGCGTTGTAACGGAATATGATGGCGAATTAGATGTGGATAATTTGGAGCTATAAGTATTTGCTTTAATACGAGGGCTGTTCAAAAAATACGCGGACTGTTTGAATTGCGCGGCTCCAGTTGGTTCCAGGGAAATCCGCTTGGTGTCGCTAGGTTCGCACATATCAGCTGATTAGGACGCCATTTCCCGATTGCAGATATCTTCATTTGTGTATTAGCTACGCGGTTTTAAGTGAAGTGCGATTTTTCCGTTTGGCGGATTTCAGAATGAATGACCTGAAGGAGCAACGACTCACTGTGAAATTTTGTGTTAAACTTGGAAACTTTGCGACTGAAACTTTTGCTATGCTTAACACGGCTTACGGTGATGTTGTTATGAATCGTACGGCATGTTTCAAGTGGCATGAGCGTTTTAAGGATGGTCGAAAGTCCATTGAAGATGATGAGCGTCCTGGACGTCCTTCGACATCAACTGACGACCCACACGTCGACAAAATCAACACCCTGGTGCGGGCAAATCGACGTCTGACTGTCAGGAGCTTGCTGAAGAGTGTGGGATATCAGTTGGATCTTGTTACAAGATTTTGACCGAAAAATGAAGATGCACCGCATTGCTGCGAAATTTGTGCCTCAGAACTCGTGAGTTTTTGGCCAAACACTCGATCACTGTTCTTACCCACCCCCCTACTCACCTGACCTTGCTCCTTGAGATATTTTCTTGTTCCCAAACTCAAAAGACCCTTGAAAGGAAGAAGATTTGAGACGATTCCTGAGATTAAGGCAAATGCGACGAAGGAGCTGGAGGACATTACAAAAGAAGCGTACCAGGACTGTTTCAATAAGTGGAAACACCGTTGGGATAAGTGTGTGCGTTGGGGAGGAGAGTACTTTGAAGGGGCCCCAGACCTGTAACTTCTAAATAAAGTACGTTTTGTTTTATGACGTCAGTCCGCGTATTTTTTGAACAGCCCTCGTATACAGTTATGTGAAAAAGTTAGGACACCCTATGAAAGCCTGTGTATTTTTCTAACATTTTGGATATAAAGATATTTAATCTCAATTTCAACAATACTGAGAGATTATAGGAATATAATTAAACAATTAAAACTGAAAAAAAAAAGACTTTTCAAGATCTTCTGTAAATATACTTTTACAAAAATGCATATTATAACTGAGGAAAAAGTTAGGACACCCCCACATTTATTCCCACTTAAAATGGCTCAACTCACACAGAAGTGTATCACACCAGGTGCACATGATTAGAAGATCGTTAATCAGCATTTTGAATGAGGCTTACCCTATTTAAACCTCAGATATTTAGTTTGGTGTGCTCCTGACGGTTGAAGTGAGAGCGAGCACCACTTAAAAGAGCTGTCTGAGGCCTTCAGAAAGAAAATTGTAGCAGCTTATGAGTCTCGTAAGGGATTTGAAAAAGATCCCAACAGATTTTGAAATCAGCCATTCCACTGTCCGGAAAATAGCCAACAAGTGGAGGGCTTTCAAAACAACTGCCAACATGCCCAGGTCTGGTCGTCCAAGCAAGTTCACCCCGAGAGCAGACCATAAGATGCTAAAAGAGGTCTCCAAACACCCTAACATGCCATCATGGGACCTACAGTAAGCTCTGGCTACTGTTAATGTGAAAGTGCATGCCTCTTCAATCAGAAAGAGACTGCACAAGTTTAACTTGCATGGGAGGTGTGCAAGAAGGAAACCTTTGCTTTCTAAGAGAAACATCAAGGCCAAACTGAAGTTTGTCAGAGATAATGTAGACAAAGACCAGGACTTCTGGAATAATGTTCTTTGAACAGATGAGTCCAAAATTGAATTATGAATAGAGGACATGTTTGGCGTAAACCAAATACAGCATTCCAGGAAAAGAACCTCATACCAACTGTGAAGCATGGAGGTGGAAGTGTCATGGTTTGGGGCTGCTTTGCTGCAGCAGGACCTGGACAGCTCACAATCATAGAATCCACCATGAATTCTACTGTGTATCAGAGGGTGCTTGAGGATCATGTGATCCCATCTGTACGAAAATTAAAGCTAAAACGGACTGGACCCTGCAAGACGACAATTACCCAAAACATACCAGTAAATCCACCAAGGACTGGCTGAAAACTAAGAAATGGAGAGTCCTGGAATGGCCGAGTCAAAGCCCAGATCTTAATCCCATTGAGATGCTGTGGGGTGACTTGAAACGGACTGTACATGCAAGAAACCCCTCAAACATCTCACAGCTGAAAGAATTCTGCATTGAGGAGTGGGGCAAACTTCCTTTAGACCGATATCAGAGACTGGTAGATGGCTACAAGAAGCGTCTCACTGCAGTTATTTCAGCCAAAGGGGGGTAACACTAGCTATTAGAGGGTAGGGTGTCCTAACTTTTTTCTCAGTTAGAATATGCATTTTGTAGAATTACATTTACAGAAGGTCTTGAAAAGTCTTTTCTTCAGTTTTCATTGTTTAGTTATATTCCTATAATCTCTCAGTATTGTTAAAATTAAGATTAAATATCTATATATCCAAAAATGTTACAAAAATACACAGGCTTTCATAGGGTGTCCTAACTTTTTCACATGACTGTATGTACTGGAAATACAATACATTATTCACATGGCAAATGCAACGTTTTATTTCTTAACATGAAAAAAGTTTCCAAGGTGTAGGCCCAGCATGGCCAGGTGGTTAAAGCACTCGACTCGCAATTCGAGGGTTGCGGGTTTGAATCCCTCTCACATCTGCCCCTAGTGGCACAGTGATATGTCTATGAACTCACACCGTTAAAAACAGGGTTTCGATACCCGTGATTAGCAGAGCATAGTTCATTGTGTAGCTTGCTTAATTCCAACTAAACTAAAACTCCTAACACCAAACATGCTTGTATATTTAGTCGTGGGGACGTTATAATGTAACGGGCAATCCTACTATTCGTTGGTAAAAGAGTAACCCAAGAGTTGGCGGTAGGTGGTGATGACTAGGAACCTTCCCTCTCGTCTTACACCGCTAAATTGGGGATGGTTAGCACAGAAAGCCCTCGCGTAGCTTTGCGCGAAATTCAAAAACAAACACACGAGTGTAAGCTTTCAATAAATGCACATCTCTCAGAGTCTAACCGCTGTTTTTTTTTTTTTTATTGACAGGATGCTATTGTTAAACATCGCAGTGAACGGGTCTGTGTTTATATAAAAATAATCATTTTAATATATCCAGCCACAACTTAGAAATGAAACACTGGGGACAACCACACAACGATATATATATGCTGTGCTTGCCACGAATATCGAAATTCGTGTTTTAACGTTGTATACCTTCAGGCTTACCTCCCAAGTCACTGAGGGGCAAGAGAAACATATATGACACAGTGTTGAGATCTGCGATAAGTCAAACATTAATTATTTGTTGAAACAACAAAAAACAAGAATGGCTAATTATCAGTGCGAACTATTTCTTACATTGCGCACAAGCAAATAAAGAAAAGTACAATGTGACCTGCTCTTTTTGTTGGACTTTTGGACTGTTATACATACAGTTTTAGCTAGTAGGAGGGGGGACTTATTCTGATCTTCCAGAAGACTACTTTGTCTTATTTGAATAAGACAAGAATTATTGGTGAAGTTTCGTTACTCTAGTAATCCCTTCAGCTAGTCATATTGTACTTTTCTTTATTTGCTTTATTTGCATGGTAAGTAAGGCCAGAGAAAACTTAAATTTTAGCCTATGACATTAACAAGTTTATAGCGTACCAAAACCAGAAATCAGTCAAGCTGGAATTTTGTTGGTATAAAAAAAAGAGTGAAATGTATAATATTTGCATTCTACAACCTTTATCCTCCTCTTAGACTTTTCCCTAAACTGACTTTAATATGAACTTAACACGAACTGAAATGTTACAACAACACCTGATTTTTAGTTACGATCACATAATGTCTCAATGTGGTAACAAACTAAAGGAATCATCCCGAAATAAAACGGTCATCCTCAAATTGCACACATAGATTTAATGCAATATGAAAACTCTGCTTGAACTTACGTATGCGTAAAAAAACTTCTTTTAAAACAAAAGAAAAAACTAAAGTAAATTAAATTTGTTGCATGAAACGGAAGGAGCGAGAAAAGGCTACAACAAAAGAAAGGAAAATATTTATAGGAGGAACAAACAGTCAGGATTTCGGTCATTTGACGACCTGAGAGAGTCAGGTTCTAAACTTGGTTTTAAGTAAGCTGGTTTCGATGTCTATTGGTTTCTTTTGCAATGCTCGTTTTCAAGGTTACGTCCATCTTATATTTTTAGGTTATGCATTTTCTTGATTCATGTGTACTGTCTTGTTTGTTGGAGTACGAGGCCTGAAGTAACTGAGAAAATAATTAAAAAGTGATGCAAAATCATACTTATGAATAAAATACGCGATTTATAAAACCCTATGAATATGGTGTGCATGTATATATATATATACAGTACTCGAGCACGGCCACAAAAAACAATAACCACAAAAATCACAAATCGTTAACTTAAACTTTCAACTGTGTAAAAACACCTTACTTTAGAAGAAAACCCCTTTGAAATACATTAATTACTGTATATATACACACAACATTATACAACATTCTAAAAGTTGTGTAGAAGGAGAATTAAAAACTAATAAACTGAATACAGTAAAGAAACAACACACCTCTGGAGTAACTATATGTGACAACTTAAAGTATGTAAAAAAGTACATAAATGTACACAAAAAAGGAAATATAAGTAAATGAATATTATAAATATATTTATGTATATGCATTTACTAGTACACAGATGACAAAAACATAAAACTAGAGAAGAAAGAATGAAAAGCAAAATACATTCATATATAACGAGAATCTTTCGAATCTATTACAAATGTTATTCAAGGCTCCATCGACTTATTTCTTTCCTTTCATGTTGCCTCATGCCCACCCCTCACCTAGTGGCAAAATTGTATGTCTTCGGACTTACAAAGCAAGAAATCAGACAGAGGGCAGATAGCCCATTGTCTTTTGTGGTTAACTGCAAACTTGTGTCTTGGTTTGTAACCTGGACTAGCTTCTTCTGTGATTAAGCTAACATGGCCTGGGTCTTGCAAAGTTCGTCTAGTACCCTGCAGTTCCTCTTTTGTTACCAGTATTCTTTCTAGAGAGTGAACTCCCAAGCTGCCACCAATTTCATTGGTTGTGCTTGGTAGTTGTGTCATTATTATCTCACAACCTTCGAGTTGTATTTCTCTTAAAAAATAAAAACAGTCACCTCTGGGACTATAGCTGTTCCAACAGTTGTATTAATTGTTTCAGGAAGACGGAGGTGATAGCTGAGGTCTATGGACTTTCGTGCCTAAGACAATGGCTTTACTAACGTGGAAGGTTTGTTAATTTTATGTATCTTCTTGACTGGATTTTCTTGAAAGTCATTTTCTTGCTCAGAGGCTTGATAAATGGCTTTGTGGGCCATTTCAAATTATGGTTCCACTGAAAGTGTGTCTATAGCTTACTTCTACGCTGCCATTTCCTTTGAAACCCTTTAGATGTGCAAATGATATACGTTCATGTTTTTACATCTTTCGATGGTTACTCTTTGATAGAAATTTTGTGATATTGGGTCAGATATTTTGGATGTGAATGGAGGTGAGATCTGAACCGCTAGCAGAAGAGCTCAAAGCATGCACGTTTTAAATACAACTACAGGTGGCTTGGGGAGATCACATAACAAACTCCACTCGTCTTTATCAGTATTTTATCTTTACTCTTATCCATCATAGGTTTCATGATCTGAATAATAAGGTTTGGGAAAGGCAGGTCTATATTTATTGGTTGGAAGCTGGACGATTTTCTACACTGAGTATTTTAATCATTGGCAGACACCTTACAAGATGAGCAAGATCAATATCGAAACATTTTCCATGATTGCAGAGAAAACTATGCTTTTAATATTTAAAAGCACGAAAAAAAAGTTTATCAGTTTTACACTGTGCAAAAGCTCAGGCAAGTATGAATTTCTAACTGTTGCCATGTTTTAAGTGAAAGTCAGAAACCAATAATATCATCGCTGACCAATCTGTCAGAAGAGATGTCAAATTCCAGGTTTCATTGAAAGATTGAGATTAGAAAAATCTTTATTCCATATATTCAACTAAGTTTTGCAGGCTATCAGTACATGATCAAATGTGCAGGTTTCATGTGTACTGTCCAAAACAAGTTAAGTTTTAATGTAGCAATATTGGTGGTCTTACACCACTCTAAAATAACAGCATTTCCATGTAGACTGACAGAAAATGATTTAATGCCTTTTTCAATCTGCAGGTCAATTGTTTGGTTCTCAGTTACTATGAGAAGAACACTCTACATAGCACATTATTAAGTTACCTAAGAAAATAAAAGAGAGGTAATTCAAAGTTATAGAATTATTGTAAGGATTCTACAGTCGTTTTATTGTAGCAGAAGCTTTAATAAAATAAACAGTGTGTATTTGAGAAACAATACTACCTATATTATTTCCTTATTTGACAGTGAATAAATGAGCCGTCAACTTCTTCTACTGACCATTTGAACATCTTAGTGACCAGTACCATAGATAACTTTATGGCTTTCAGATCTATATATGAGAACAATATACTTCGTTATGTTTCAAAACACTCTGAATATTCAAACACAAACTGAAACACAATTTAAGTAGTGGTTATTAAAAATTCGAATTGTTCACTTTGATAGAACATCATGTGTGGCAATATTTAGCCCACACTACCAACACGTAGCAAAAGTAAACAACTCAGTGCATCAAAACCTTTCAACAACAATTGCAATAGGTAAATATTGTCATTCTGTAATTCGTTCTTGTAAAAAAACACAACTAGTTCACATTGCAATCATGGAATTTATGAAACTGTTCTACAGCGGTAAAACTCTCACATATCTATACATATTTCATTGCATAGGTAGAGCTAAGCTCCGTTATGCAGTCTTAGCATTTACTTCAAAACAATATAATAAATGTTCTCCATGAAGTAACATCTTCATATGTTTTTAATGAAAAGTAAAATTAAACTTCATGAAAACAACAAGTCTGTCTGTTAATATTCATTTTTCGGACATATTTCAATTGTTAACTGCTATCCTGCTACCAACGTTCCAGGTCATTTGACAGTTCTGTAAATAACATAAAATACTGTTCAAATGTGTCACAACTAAATTCCACCTGACAGCGTGAAAAGTGTTAATCTAATAAACAACCTACCGTACTAATTTTTTATCAGCTTTTTTTTCACTTTCAGCTATAATAACAAAACAATGGAAGTATAATGCTTACACCATCATATGGGAATGCAACTGGTAATACCATTTCTGCAATTTAGTCGTAATGCAAGATAATTCCTGGTGCTCCTATACGTGAGTTGTGCAAAGTTGAGAGGATCTCATGTCTCAGCACTCTTGGGAATATTAGATACATCAAAGGTTGGGCACTGGCAGATATTATGTAATTCTATCCTACAGTCACTGATTTCTTATGAATGTGCTTCCCATAGTTTTGTGGCAAATAGTACCCGAGCTAAATGGAGACATTTATAGTTCATCTGAATGTTGATAACATTAGCTCTGGTTTGATCTTACAGCTTGGCTTGTTAGCAGCTAGAGGAGAGATCCAGCAAACAAAACCAAAGGGATTCTTCCAAAGTATCAAAACATTTATTTGCCTGCATATGACAATGGGAGTGAGTGGACGAGAATGACCACACTCACCTGTCTGAAGTCTACATAGAATCTCAGTTCTCCATTTATCAGTGTGCGATATTTCATTACGAAGACGAAAAAAAACAACAAAATATAGTATGTGAAATAAAAATTAATCCCCACGAACGACAGAAGGGATAGATGAAAGAGTTAGCACATGGACAAACTTCATCAGCGAATCTTGGCTTCTTCAGTAAGATGTAGATGTTATTCCATGGGGAATGTTTACAATATTGTTTTGGAGAAAGTGCCAAGACCGCATAATGGTGTTTCAAGGATTGAAATGAGTATACTTAAAAAGTAAAAGCTGAATATACCATACACAATTTTTTTTTTGCAGTTAACCAATTAGAAAACGAGTCATCAGCAGATGGAACCTTCGATTGGCCATGTGACGAAATGTAACGCCTCAGATTGAAATTAGCATATGACCTCAATGATGTTAAGAGTAATTTATAACTTTTGTAGATATGAAATACATACTATGAGATATATATATATATTTATTATGTATTTTACAATTGAAGCTTTATCAGTTCTTCCGTCATTTTGAACATAAGTTAAAGAATTACTTCTTCAACTCTTCAGTGGACTACAAGTATAACTTTGCACAAAGAAGTTTGTTTATTCCCTACCATTATAACTGATAACAAGTCAGTCCTTAGTCCAAAAACTATGTAGTAAATAAAAAATATTGTGTCTTTAAATAAAAGAGACTGTGTTGTATAATTATTAAGGTATAAACATCTGATATAGTTATCTGAATTCATTTCAGGTTGCTTTTTTTAGGTTTTTAATTTTATTTCAATATATGATTTGTATTTTCAAAAGTAATAAATTATTTTTTTTATAAGATTGACTTATGACTTAACGAATTAATTTGTTTGTTTTGAATTTCGCGAAAAGCTTAACGATGGCTATTTGTGTAGGGCTAGAGAGAAGGCAGCTAGTCATCACTACCCACAGCCAGCTCTTGGGCTACTCTTTTATCAATGAATAATGAGTTTGACCGTCATGTTATATCGCCCTCACGCGTGAAAGGGCGAGCACGTTTGGTGTGATGGGGATTCGAAACCACGACCATCAGATTTTGATAGTCGAGCGCCCCAACCATCTGGCCATGCCGGGCTAACGAATCAATGGATGATTGAAAAAATCATAGAAAAATTCCTAAATACAACAGAACGACTTATTGAAGCTACATTACTTTGCAAAGATACAGTTTGTATTTTCCTGTGGTAAAGTCCTACACGACTGAAGTTACATGGGACGATAGATACACTAGTAATGTTATACATGAGTGAAATTACGTGCTCCATATTGACAGATTGAGCGGGGACAACACACGTAGTAGTGCCCTAGGCTGCATGTTTTGTTTTGTTATCTAGGCTTTAGGCTCTTTAGTTATTTCGGTGTTACACAGATGATAAAGTTGTTTTCATGTAGACAGTAAATGAAATTCACTTCCTTGTCTAATTAGCGTGTGTTCTACAATTATACTGTCGTTTTTGATAAGGTTTTTGTTTTCTTGCGAAACATTACGCTAATATTTGAGGATTAATTTTAGACACCATCTGGCTCATTCTTTAGAGTCACGTAGATTTCAACTATTTTAAGAAGTAACAAGTTCAAAAGGTGGCATGTGAGCTGTCTATTAGCATCCTTTGGTTTCACATCATGTCGAATAGATTACCGGAGAGTGAATATTCTATGAACATGCATGACTAATTCTTGAATGGTATTGGTGAGCTAACGATGAGCGAATACGTTCATTGTCCTTCGAAATACTCAGAATACAGTAGTTTGTGTGAGTCTCCCCACACCTTGAGCAAATTCTGAAGCTTTTTTTAGAAGTTATTCTGGCTAATGTTAGTTAGTGACAGCTGTATTTTGAATTTTCGTTTCAAGATAAAAACAAACAGATTAATTAACGCCTGAATCTATTATTTCGGGAGATTGCTTAATATTGTTACAGATTACCTTCTGTCGTAGTTCCTCTTATTTCTTTGAGAACTTGAGAAATGAGAAGGTGAAGTTGATGTTATAAACCCTGTAGTTTCAGTGGTCAACACAGTCACATTGGGTGTTCAGTATACAGTTACAGTAATACTTTGTTATAAACCCTGTAGTTTCAGTGGTCAACACAGTCACATTGGGTGTTCAGTATACAGTTACAGTAATACTTTGTTATAAACCCTGTAGTTTCAGTGGTCAACACAGTCACATTGGGTGTTCAGTATACAGTTACAGTAATACTTTGTTATAAACCCTGTAGTTTCAGTGGTCAACACAGTCACATTGGGTGTTCAGTATACAGTTACAGTAATACTTTGTTATAAACCCTGTAGTTTCAGTGGTCAACACAGTCACATTGGGTGTTCAGTATACAGTTACAGTAATACTTTGTTATAAACCCTGTAGTTTCAGTGGTCAACACAGTCACATTGGGTGTTCAGTGTACAGTTACAGTTCAGTGGTCAACACAGTCACATTGGGTGTTCAGTATACAGTTACAGTAATACTTTGTTCTGTGGTTTGGAGAAGTTTTCGGTATTTGACAACATGGAGACAAGTGTTGTGGCTTATCTCTCAGAGTCTTTAGGTGGTCTTCCATAATGATATGCACCTTAGAACCAACTGTTACACTATGTGATGTCAGTCGTGTAAATTTTACAAACGTATAAAGCTGGTATCAGAACGTTAGACCTCATCAAAATTCCTCAGAATGTATTTCTTAGCTCTTTTATTAACGCTCTAGCTGGGATTTTTAACAGCATCTACTACAGTCTTCTATGTACTACAGTTTTCTAACGAATTCTGATGCTTCGTTTCCAACAACACTTCTACCTCTCTTTAAGTCATGGTTTTCTATAGTCATGTCGGTTCTTGGCTGTGGTAGCCAATTTTTCTAAAGTAGTTTTCTTCTTCAAGTATTCCTTGAACTTCTTAAGTTCTGCCTTTTCTTTGAACTAAAATGAAAAACTACTTTCGTCATTAATCTGAATGCTTGGCAAGGGAATTCCGGTGTTAAGAGAGATCTTCACGAAAAACTCTGAAGAAAAAGCAAATAAATGTCCGCTGTTAGTCATTAGTAATGAACTGTTCTCTTGATTCGTAACATGTTTAGTCTAGAAAAAAACAACCTTTAAAATACTTGTAGTTCTAACAACTGGTTTTATTGAAAGGTCTCTTTAATGGACAAAGCTAATGTTTTACGAAGTTTAAAGTGTTTACATATAGTATTCGCCAACATCTTTCCATATTTTGTAACAAATAAGATCATTGTTGTTCAGATGGAATACAAATACACTTCATGCTGTCAAACTGATAAATGTATGTTATATTAAATACATACGTAATTTGTATAATAAAACGGGTTTTATAGATATCAGGAACGACGAATGAGAACACAAACAGTTTTGTCAGACACTTGTAGAAAGATGCATAACTCAGCATTTCACCTTTCTGAACAAAACCTTTAACAAATAATATATAATTACAAAATATAATATTAAATTTTTATTAAAAGCGTCTGTCGCCTTATATCAGTTCACATTAAATATTTAGTACAATGTTGGTTTTCCGTATACGCAATAACTTCCATGAAGTGGTTTGGCATGGTGGCAATGAGGATACTGATATAATCCACTGTGATTTCATCACAGATTGTCACCAGAAGAAGCTGCAACTTAGCAATAATAGCTGTTTCGGGGTCGTGGTTAACAATTGTGTGGCTCAGTTCTGCCCAACAGTTTACAATGGGATTACAATCTGGAGACTTTGCTACCCATAAAAAGCTCGTAACGTTCTCCTGGGTGAGATAATCCTGCACAGTACGCACATTGTGTACAGTGGTAATGTGATCCTGGAACACAAAATTATTGCCAAGTCCTGCCCCAGCATATGGCAGCAATATCGTTTGGTTTGGTTTGTTTTGAATTTCGCGCAACGCTACACGAGGGCTATCTGCGCTAACCATCCCTAATTTAGCAGTGTAAAACTAGAGGGAAGGCAGCTAGTCATCACCACCCACCGACAACTCTTGGGTTACTCTTTTACAAACGAATAGTGGGATTGACCGTAACGCTATAACGCCCCCACGGATGAAATGGCGAGCATGTTTGGCACGACGGGGATGCGAACCCGCGACCCTCAGATTACAAGTCGTACGCCTTAACAAACTTGCATGTTTATTTCAGAAAATATTTTGATTTTTAGACGCAGAGTCGAGTGCCTTAACCACCTGGCCATGCCTGGCCCAGAAATATCGTATTGATGTGATGCCCATAGGATATACCATTAACATTTCCCTGAAGGATATGAAAAGCAAAGAGAACCACATGTAGGAACGACAGTCTTCTATCATCTGTTGTCTAGGCAAACGACGAACCCGAATCCTATCATCAGCTTTAACAAGCTGGAAACAGCACTCATCTGAAAATATATCAGAGTTCTAACTGCAAATTGGGATGCTGGCTTGATGAAGCAACACGATTATAGTGATAAATTCTGGTTAATATTGGTTTGCAGATAGCCCTTTTTACAAAATAACCTTATCTGTTCAGTTTCTTGTTCAATGTTCTTCTTGAAAACCTTGAATGAGCATATTCACGCCATTCCTGTAATAACGTGTTGCAAGATTTCTTTCGACTTTCTCGTGTTAACCTGATTAAAACACGTCATCTCTGGCAGTGGTTTCTCGCCGTTTACCAGTGGATTTTCTAGGATTTTAGATACAGTAGAGTTGAGGTACCCTACTGTTCTGCGAATGTCTTTTGGCTTCATACCATTCCTGGGCTGTCGAACAATTTGACGCGATACAACTTCTGTTACGTGTGAAACATGACTCTGTACCAGTACAGATAAAAACACTGATCTGTTTCTTTAAAAAATGACCAAAGGTTTTGTTTGAATTTAGCGCAAAGCTACACGAGGGCTTTCTACGCTAGCCGTCCCTAATTTAGCAGTGTAAGACTAGAGGGAAAGCAGCTAGTCATCACCCCCCACCGCCTAGTTTTGAGTTACTCTTTTACCAACGAATAATGGGATTGCCCGTCATATTATAACGCCCCCACGGCTGAAAGAGTAAGTATATTTGGTGTGACAGGGGTTTGAACTTTCGACCCTCGGATTACGAGTCGAGTGCCTTAGCCATCTGGCCATGCTGGGTCGTGATACCAAAGACACACCTTTTTTCTACAAAACAGGTCTGTATGTGTGTTTTGACGAACCAATGTTCAAAACAACTTATATTAACCAGAATAACAACTTGTACATGTTTGTCAGATCGTACGCTACCTTCTCTGTTACTACTCAGACATTCAAAAACAGACTAAGTGTTATTTATCACAAAACTCCACTATTGGCTATCTGTGCGCTGCCAACCGCAGATATTGAAATTGATTTTAGTATTATAAGCCGTGAAAGCTACTGCTGAGCCACCAGGGGAAAACTGAGAGTTTCTGTTCGATTTCTTGTAGTTAAGGGCAAAGTTACACAGTTGGCTATCTGTGCTGTGTCCACCATGAATATCAAAACCCCATTTCTAGTGGGGTAAGCCTTCAGATTTGCTGCTGTGCTACCAAGGGCGTCACTGGAAGAAAGTTAACAACTTTACGATAAAAAGAAATATTATAATAAAGCAGTTTTGACTGAATTTAAACAGTCACAAAACTGAAACATATGTTGCCAAAGTTAAAATGTTATGTTGTAATTAATTTTACAAGATGGCTTTATTAATGTAGAAAGTAAACAAACGTTTATTTGGGATTTTTTTATTTGACTGCTGAAAAATAAGTCTGGCACCGAGTTTTCACGAAAACTGTGTTCAATTGATAGGTCACTAAAGATGTTTATATTTCTCGTTAATTTCTTTTCAGTTAAAAGTGGTTATAAAAGAGACTGAATAAAACCTTCGTTTATGACGAAATTCCTTTTAACGAATTTCCCCTCGGTGTGGATTCCTGTACGTGGTGAGGGGACCTCCCAGGGAAGGTTCTGTTCTTTCAGCTTACCTCCTCTGGGATCTAAACATCCACCCACGTGTTTGCCATGTGTTTCAACCTGTGAAGGGGAGGAGAGGATCATGGTGGTTGAGAGGTCCAACCAAAACTCACCACTTTGGTCTTGAATTACTGTAGATGGGTGGCTACAGGTGCTGTTGGCTGGTCCACTTGGGCTAAGATCAACCAAGTATCAGTGTTGGATGTTCTCAACAGGTGTTGTGGGCATTGTATCTGATGCTGGTGTTTGGGTATAGTGCTCACGAAACCTTAGCATTGGTAGAGTGTCCTTGTTTGGCATTGTAGTGTGTTCCGTCGTAGGGCTTCATGATGAGTGGGTCAGTGGGCGCCGAAACATTATTTTTTATTATGGATCCTCCAAATAAAAACTTAAATAAAATAGTGAAAAAATAGTCCGTAGGTAAACGACCACGTCTTGAAAATTGTGAGCAGCAATCTTCAACATCTGTAACACCTGTACCTCATATTTTATATTACATTTTCTTTCAACAGTGGGAGTACAGACGGATCTCTCTATGCCTCCAAAATAATCGTTCTCAAACCATATGAAAACTATTTTTAGATCCATGGTTATAAACGTTGACGAATCAACGTCAACACCCATCTCTGTCCCTAACTTTCATTCCAGAAAACCCCAAGATCCACTTCTTTTGGTTCCGGGTATGGTTATTTCCTCTGGTACATAATCTTCTTTTGCCCTAAGATGCAAAACCATAATTAGTTTACGTCATCAGTCGCTGCAATCCTCTTCCAACGACAAAGACCTGCCCAATCGACCCCGGGCAGAATCCAAATAAAGACAGTAAAGAAAAAAGACACAGTCATGAACAGAAGGGTTTTCCACCTAATTCGCCTACACATAAATAAAAATGGCCACTGTGATACAATTGAACTCTCGATGTTTACGTTTTAATCTGGATGACATCAAAACACTGATTGCTTCCTGTCATCCTGTATGTCTTTCCTTACAGGAAACATTTCTGAAACATGCCGATACAATCACCTTTCGACAGTTTTCTTTGTACAACAATGACAGGCTGTGTGATTGGTTGATCAGCATGTGCTCATTCTGTCTTTGCCACTCGACACATCCTTGGAGGCTGTAACCACACGTGTTTCCTTTGGTCATACCGTCACTGTTTGTTCTCTCTACCTGACTCCTTAAGAGACCTATGATCAATCAGACCTTGATGCTCTCGTTGAGCAGTTGCCATCTCCCTTTTTAATCCTGGGAGATTTTAATGGACATAATCCCTTCTGGGGAGGTATTGATATCGATGGGAGGAGTCGCTTCATAGAGCGTATACTCTCTGATCACAATCTTTCTCTTTTCGGTACTGGTTCTTCTATTTATTTTCACCACCTAGTCAGTCCTTTACTGCTGTTGATCTCTCAGTTTGCACCCCTTCACTATTCTCCCATTTTTCATGGAGGGTTGAGAATAATTCACGAGGTAATGATCATTTTCCTATAATTTTGAGAGAGACTGGCCGTGGTCTATGTGTGTCCCGGTGGAAGCTGGATCAAGGCAACTGGCCCTCTTTCACTGCTCTCATAGTAAGTGTAATACAAACATTACGTAGACAACTGTAGTACAGCGTAACATATTGGGTTGAGGAATAATTCGTGAGCGTTTTTTCAAGTTAAACAAATATATTTATAAATGAAACGCTTTCGCAAAATATTTCATGTCATTTGGTAGATAATTTTTTGCTCTAATAGATGGTGTGTTTGATTTTCATATGTCTTTAATTTTTGCTTTCATTTTCAGCTCATTAAATGGACTGTCAAGTGGACAAAATCGAGCATTTTCGACACCATCTGCTTTTCGCATTTAATTTCTTGCAATTTCGTTTAAAACAATGCATACTATATACCTAGGTATTACATGAAATAAAGTATCATAATAACTGTTTTGGGTGTAATGTGTTCATGCATTGAAGTATTGTATAGTATTGCATGTAATGCTTGAATGAAATTATTTAAAAACGCTCACGAATTATGCCTCAACCTAATAGATATTATCTTTGGTCTGTAATCGGATATAATACGGACATTAGGTACTGCGTAAAAGTTTACTGTGACCGTGCATAAGGAATTCATTCTTACCGTCTACTGATTAAGTATATTCAAGCACAAGATAAGTGTCAAGTCCTCTTTACAGCTTAATTATAATTTTCATGTAACAGACATTACGTTCTCTCTAGTAGTTAGGCACTTAAGTGTATTTAATTATATCTTAGTCATTACATGTTATGCAGAATTTTACCATTAAAAATAATTAAACGCTGAATACGTCTTGTCAGAGCAATGCTGGTTATCATACTTGTACCCAGAGCTGTATTCGTCAAAATTACACCCAGTTTGATTCAGTTATTTTATAATTCAAATGACAAGGCAAATTATCCTTCTCTACCTCTGTCATTACAATACAAGCTATGAAATTCAATTTAAAATCACCACTGTAAATGTTGATTAATACAGTTATTTCCAAAGTTTTAAATAATTGTCTTCTTTCGGTCAAAGCTCATACAGGCTGATTCAGTTACTTTATAACTCAATTAACAAAACGAATTGTCTCCATCTCTCTTGTTACAATACAAGCTATGTAACTCACTTCAAAATTCTTACTATAACTGTTGATTAACACAGTTGTATCCAGAGTTTTAAATTATTGTACCCTTTATATCAAAGTTCACACAGGGGGGTTCAATTATTTTCGAACACTCTTTCACAAGACAATTATTCTATGGCTAAATTGACAACCACGCATCTAAGTTCATTTTTAATTTCACTTTTTACTAACTTACTTAATTTGTTATCTCTATCTGAACAGGACCTGGCATGGCAAGATGGTTAAGGCACTCGACTCGTAATCTGAGGTCGCGGGTTCGAATCACAGTCACACCAAACATACTCGCCCTTTCAGCCGTGGGAGCATTATAATGTGACAGTCAATCCCACTATACGTTGGCAAAAGAGTAGCTCAAGAGTTAGTAGTGGGTGATGATGACCAGCTGCCTTTCCTGTAATCTTATACTACAAAATTAGGGACGGCTAGCGCAGATAGTCCTCGTGTTTTTTGCGCAAAATTAAAAAAAAAAAGCCAAACGAACCCTATCTGAACAAAAACTTGTAGAAAAACAAGTATGGAGGACGAAGTTTTGAAAGTCTTCTGCCTTTTATTTTCAGATCTAACAATCTGTTAAAGAATAACTAACTTTTAACATTCTTTTTATGAAAACTAAATAATAACACTTGGACTGAACAGTCTTATATATCTAACAAATACCTAGTCTATAAGTAGACGAAAATGTAGCGAATATTCAGGATTATTTTAAACTAACTACGCTCAAGTGTACATAGGCAGTGCATTTACATTCTATTTAAAAGAGAAGTTCTTACACGCAAGTCAGGGTGCTCACTGATTCGTTGTGAGATATATTCATTCATTTATTTATTTCATTTTTATTCCACAATACTCATGGTAAATTATAATCGTTGGTTTAAAATATTTATTAGGTTTTAAGTATGGGCTGTATTCTTCACAATAGATGTCTGTGATTTATTGGTAATAACTTTCAATAATAAACAAATAACACACAGTCCACTAGCTTTAAAACAATATACTAAAACAAGTGAAATATATATATATATATATAATTGTTGGTTATACTGGTGGTTATCTCACTTTATCTGGAGCTCTAAATAATTGTCTCTTTTTCGTCAAAGTCCACACAGGGTGGTTCAGTTATTCTATAAAACAATTTGACAAGATGGATTATTCTTCTCTGCTCTATTATTACAATACAATCGATGATAATTTCACTTTTAAAACCATCACAATACGTCCTTCATTGCTAAACTCTTAATTACACAGTCTGTTACTACATTTCGGACCCGTATTTGTAGCCTGACAGAGGCCTAGAATGTTATACATACTCAGGGATATTATCAATAAAAATATTGATACAAACATGGAAGGTTCTAGTAGTATGGCAAAATAATACAACAATTGTCAATACATAACATTTGAACTATGCAACATAAGATTCAAAGACGCTTCCATAAACAAACCTGCGATAAACTATTACTTTAAAAAATGAGTAAATTTAACACTCGAGCTCTACTCAAACTGTTTAAATCATGAACGCATTAAACTTAAACAGTCGTGCATTTCTAGCAACATGCCTTTCTTCAAAAAAAAATATTTACAATATATTTATACTACATTCAGAGTTTATGCACAAAATCTACTCATACAATCTGCACCAATATTGGAAATTTCCTTGATGGTTTCAAGGTTGAACCAAAAGTGTTGGAGGTACAATCTATACATCACGCTTCTCCCATTATCGATTTTTCACTGCAAAATCTATGTAAGAACTTAAAGGTGCATCTATATGATGACCTTCTTCCTGTGGAAGTAGTTCTGAAATTTCTGGACGGCAAATATGATTAAATTCTAGTGTCTGATGCATTGGCCTCAACAATGAATGGTTTGTTGAAGTCTGTCATTCTGAGGATTGATATTCTTCAACTTCCGTCTGCTGTGGTTGTTTCCACTTCACCTTAGTGGGTTGATTTTTCTTGGTCAGGTTAGTCAGTAGTGCAATAACTTCAGCGTAGTTTGAGATTAACTTCCTATAGTATTCTACTCACACCAGAAAAGATCTGTCTTAATAGCTGCATCTATTAGATCTTCTTTCTCACCAAAGTACTTTTTCAACAGATTGCATAGTAGATCTTGGACTTCCTTTAATTTTCACTTTATAATTCACTCTGTTAACCACTTCATAGGTCCTCTGTATTGTCAGATGAATTTGTTGTTTGCTGTTGGTAGTAGAACTAAGATATTCTGGTCAACCATGAAGTGTCTGTCCTTGGCCTTCTTATCATAAAAGTGCTTCTGATTGCCTAACGTTGCATACAAACTCTTGAGTGTGTTAAGAAGTTTCTATTAATCGATTTCTTATACCTAACACGTACTGGTATGTGTTTCTCACTTTTGACTCTTATTTTTCTGTCCACAGTTATTTCAATATCTGCATCACACCTCGTACTGTTCTTCTATACAGTAACTCAAAGAGGGAAAATTCTATGCTTGCTTTTGGACTTCTCGGTAAACAGATAATACTGCTGCAGATACCTGTCCCAGTCACGTGGTCTCTCCTGACATACATTCCTTAACATGCTCTTTAAGACTCTGTTAAATCTCTCCCAAAGTCCAGTACATCTGGGGTTGTACAAGATGATAAAGAGCTGTCTGGTGCTAATAAGTCTGCACACCTCCTGTATCAGCGAGAGAGGTAAACTGGGTACCTCTCTCACTCAAGACTTCTTTTGGAAAGTCTACTTTGGAGAACACTTCCAATAGGGCTTCTGATACTCATTCCACGTCTATAATTGGCGATGCTATGGCTTCTTGGTAATACATTGCATAGCTGATTACCTTCAGCATTCCCTGGTTTCTCCTGTCAGACACAGGTGTTAGTGGTCCAATCATGTCCATAGCTACTTTACTGAATGGTTCTTTCATGAGAAGCATCTCACCCAATTACACTTTAGCTACCTTCCCTTCAGGTACTCTTCTTTAGCAGGTGTCACACGACCTGTATAATCTGGTCACATCACTAAAGACCCCAACCAATAAAAGTTGCCGGTGATTTTGCTTGCTGTCTTTTTCCTTCCTAGGTTCCCTTCCATAATCAACTAATGAGTCAATTTCATCAGCTGAGTCCAGTATTCTGTTGGTACTATGATCTATTTAATTTCTCCAGAATAACTGCCCTTCTTGTCCTCTATTCTGTAAGTCTCTTTCCCATTTATTCTATGCTCAACTTTCTCTCAACCGTTGTTCCAAAGTATCTGTAGTGAGTAGTCTTTATTCTGTGCTTCCTTCACTTCCCATTAACCTACATTCGGGATGTTACCTTTCGAGACTTTCAAGGTGGGATTTCTTGCTTTCTTCTCTTTTTTGAGCTCTTTTGGTGACTGAAAATACCCCTGCCTCTTTTCCGTCTGGCTCCTCCAAGCTTATACTGTTTGGTATATTTGTCACTAAGCTGTAGATGGGTACTTTCATACACATGTTCTTAAAGTCTCCCACGTAATATGGAGTGCCTACATTTATTCTTGCTATAGCAAATGTTCCACTATCCCATCAATCAGCACACACTGATGTACCATTCTCAACATATGGCCGTCAGATACTAAAATGGTTCTCACTGTTGCATCCAGTGTTTGATAGGACTTTTATATTATTGTCTCTGACATAGCATTCACCTACTGGCACATTGCGATTTGTTGGCATCTCTCAATATTTGTCACATATTCCAATCACCACAGAAACAGTTAACCTGTTTGTAATCTTGTGTTGACCATCAATAATAAACTATTAAATTAAGGTGATAGCACTTCTTTCTTCTTGTGAATCTGATTATTGTCTCTATTCTGTTTCTTCTGGCAGCATCATCCATGGTAACAGTCACCCTTTTCTTGTTTCTTGCCAGAACCATTTTTGCTAGTAGCTCCAACTGTTTTAGTTTGGGATTTCTTGCAATAGCTTGTCAGTGAAGGACTTACACTCACATTCAGTGTGCCACATTTTATAGCAAGCATAGTATCTCTTCTGGTTTCTGTCTGTTGACTTCTTGTCATCTTTGTTTTATTCTCCTTCGGATCAACCACCCCTGGTTTCGAGATTAACTGGTTATTCTTAGACTTCTTAGTTATACACCTTCCATGGGCTTCCATATACTGAAATGCTAGTTTAATCATTTCGTCTACATCTTTTAATGCTCTCTCTTTTCGAAGCAGTGAAATGTTAGTGGAACACGTGATCATGAACTATTCACGTATTAGTAAATGTGTCAGTTCTTCAAACCTATCTTCACATTTGGCAATGTCAGTTTACTTTATGAACTGTTGATGTAGACGTGCCACAAACTTACAGTTTCTACTGTGTCAGAACTATCATGTTAATCTGAACGTCGCTGGTTCGAACCTCCGTTACACCAAACATGCTTGCTCTTTCAGCCATGGAGGCGTTATAATGTGCTGGCCAATTCCATTATTCGTTGGTAAAATAGTAGCCCAAAAGTTGATGGTGATGACTAGTTGCCTTCCGTTTAGTCTTATACTGTTAAATTAGGGACGACTGGTGCAAATGGCGCTCGTATAGCTTTGCACAAAATTCAAGAAAGAAATAAACAAATGTCAGGGTTGATTTTTCTGAACTTCCAGTAAAAACCTTATTCAGTAAGGTCATAAGTGCTTCAGCAAGGCCACTTTTAATTTGTCATAGTAATGACATTTTCTGATGTCATGCCTATATACACTTGTAGGCCATTATCTATGAGATGGGACTAAGAAAGACTGCCGACTCATCTTTTTCCAGTTATGACGTTGAGCGAATCTTTCATACCTCACCAGGAAAGCATGTCATATTACTTTTAATCAAATTTGAGCAGCTTGGGTCAGTTGACCCTGACCCCATTGTCATTCTTAAATCCTCCATCTTGCCATTAGCTGAGCTTGGTAGTTTCAGTTTGTACTCTGTATTACTAGTCTCTTCTCTTCCTCTTTCTACCTTCATTTTTTCTGTCTTTCTTCCTCTTTCTTAGTCGATACTCCTCTTATCTCTCTCTGGTTCTCATTCTTGTTGATGTTTAACAAACTCTAGTAGATCACCATCCTTGAGCCAAAATTGCTCGCTCCTCTCTATCCACTTCTAAAAGTTAGTCAACGTGGTTGTATAGCATGGTTGTAATCTCTTCAATAATTTGGCAACAACCATCCTTCCATTCCTATTCGAACCCACGACCATCATATTAGGAGTCGAACGCCTGAACCCACTTGGCCATACCGGGCCACGTGATGACAACATTTCCCAGATCAATTAATCTGTTGCTCATTGACCGTTTTGTTTCCGTAAAGATCGAAAGGAGCAGGTTGCTCTAGCTAGGCTTACGCATTGGTCACACTTTTTAACTCATCGTTTTCTTTGATCTGGGACTGATGCACCAATGTGTGGTCTGTGTGATACTAAGTCACAAAAGCACAATTTTACTGTGGTGCTGTCGTTACGACCGTGAGTGACGGCACCATTTTAGACATGTTTTTACTATGGATTCACCTCAGACATTGGACAGTGTTATTGACGATGGTGACACTGTTCACTTCAGTTGTATTTAAAAAAATTAAGAACCATTGGCATTTTAAATTCTATTTAAGTTTATAATTCGAAAATTGGCCTTTGTTTTGTTTTAACATTATTTATTTTTACATATTTTAATAATTTTACTTTTATTTTTAATGTTTTACCGGTTATTTGGCGCAGATAGCCTAGTTGCCTTGCGCCAAAAAACGCCAACCATCCAAGTACACACTACAAGATATTATGCAATAATAATCCATTAAAAGAACAAGAAAAAGGTTGAAGGTTCTAGTAATATGACACAATAATACAAGAATCACAAACTCACAACAGTTGAACAACACAACGTAAGATTCCAAAACAGTGACATAACACAGACCTACCATAAACTGTTGCTTCCAAATTAAGTACATTTAACACTCGCGCTACACTGAAACTGGCTCGGCATGGCCAGGTGGTTAAGGCACTCGATTCGTAATCCGAGCGTCGCAAGTTCGAATCCCCGTAACACTAAACGTACTCGCCCTTTCAGCCGTTTGGACGTTATAATGTGGCAATCAATCCCTCTATTCGTTGGTAAAAGAGTAGCCCAAGAGTTGGCGTTGGGTGGTGATGGCTAACTGCCAACCATCTAGTCTTACACTGCTAAATTGGGGATGGTTAGCGCAAATTGTCCTCGTGTAGCTTTACGCAAAATTCAAAAACCAAAACAAAAGCAAATAAACCAAAGTGTACATTTTTTAAAATTCAAGGGACAATAAACTTTAGACGGAGGGAAAACTTTTGAGGGTTTCAAAGTCATATTTGTTAAAATTAAACTGTGAGAAATATGGATTTTTCTTTCAACATGTTTGAGCAAAAATCAATTTGTGGTTGTGTTTGTGGCAACCGACGCCTTCCCCAGTGTTTCTCGTCCATTCATTAGGCATATCTTTATTGACGTCACTTCCGTGTTACAATAATGTTGTTTTATGTCGTTCTCTACTATCACTCCAATAAAATATTTTAAAAGATGCTATGGACTATTATTGCCTTAGAGTTTTCACTTTTGTAAAATATCTTAATGGTCTAAAAAGAATCAAAATGGAGCATGAGCAGTTCATGTTTGCTCAAGGGGGCGCTGCGGCAGCAACAGAAAAATGTTGGGAAATACTGAAGTGGATCATTGCACTTCATAATCATAAACAGTCGGATATCTCTGAAAATATCTGATCATTTCGTTAATTAACATTTTTTGTTGTTAAAATGCATTTGCTTCCCTCGATGGGTCAATGTTAAGCTTTCGGACTTACAACCTTAACATTTGGAGTTTAATTCTGCGCAGTGGACACGGCAGCTAGCCCAATGTGGTTTTGCTCTATGGAATAAGCAAACAAATAAAAACTTTTTGAAAAGAATTGAGAAATCAATCTCATATTTAGTGACTTATAAATAGGCACCTTATACTAGTTAATTAATAAAACCTCTATTTTATATGCAAAGTTACAAAATGAAATATATTTATATGAGTTTACTGCGAGTATCAAACTCACAATTTAACTGTTATATGCCCTCAATCTGAGGACTGAGTCATTTGGAGTTTTTTTTTTTTCCGGAAAAAAATCTCTCAATATATTTTTTGTAGATAATATTGTATGTAATTAGTAAGTAGTGTCCATTTTAGATTTACCCCTCAGTGAAAGGTTAAAGAAAGGTTAGTTTGTCGAATTAAGGTTAAGAAGGTAAAGAACCACTGACTTAGACAAAATTCTGATGGAATGAGACAGCAATTGCCATCAAAGGGGGTAAAATGGCTCGTGCATTTATGGATGTGTTTTGAAAAGTAATTATTTTTTTTTCAATACCGTTTTCAATACATTAATTAGTTGTATACTCATTAACTGTTTTGAAGTTAAATCTAGCCGGCCTTGCATTTTGTTCAAGGGCGATTCACGTTGCAATAAAGGAAAAATAAGAGTAACTCGAACTTGTACGAAGTTATCAGCACAACGCCGGAGGTGAGCTGCACGTGGCGACCGGAACGTCCTTGAGAAAAAGTGCCCATGTAATAAAAAATAAATAAAAATGTATTTATAAAAACTGGAAGAGAGAAAATAGCTTTCATATACATCAAACGAAGCCTTGACACTGACATGTGCTATTATAAAAGTTAGAACATTCTGTCAAGTTATCTTTAGGAAGTCGAGTGAAGGGATATTTTACGTGAATAAGTTTTAAATTAACTGGCTTGCAATGTAACGGGTTCTCTTTATCAAAGTTGCCATCTGCAAATAAAACAGGTAATAAAATGATTGTATTAAAACGGTACTTGGACATTTAAATACTGTTGCTATGGCTAAAACTAAACAACGATGTTCCAGCTGGAACAACAACGTGTCTGAATATTGTAATAATATAGATTGCTGAAAGGAAATAACAGGTGTTAAAATGAACAGTCTATAGAACGACTTCCATGTATATATATATATATTCATCCAAAGTGCAATATAAAAATATATTTAACTTAGACTGATAAACTGGTCACCATGCAAATTGTTCATTTAGATGGCATTCAAGAACTAGCTAATTTGTTTTGTTTAATTCGTTAAAAGAATTCAAACATCTATGTGCACTTACGTGACTCTTGCGCAATATATATTAATTAAAGGGAGATTTTTCCGCGCTCGTTCATGAGTTTTCAGTTTACCACTACACTAAATGTGTTTCTGCTAACGTTCACACACGAATGTTCTGCATCTGGAGTTTAGGGGTAGTATTTCCATTGCAAATAATCGAGTTTAACTGCGTCTGAAAATCGAAATATTTTCTGAAATAAACATGCAAGTTTGCTAAGGCGTACGGCTTGTAGTCTGAGGGTCGCGGGTTCGCATCCCCGTCGCACCAAACATGCTCGCCCTTTCAGCCGTAGAAGCGTTATAATGTGACCGTCAATCCCACTATTCGTTGGTAAAAGAGTAGTCCAAGAGTTGGCGGTAGGTGGTGATGACTAGCTGCCTTCCCTTTAGTCTTACACTGCTAAATTAGGGACGACTGGCGCAGATAGCCCTCGAGTAGCTTTGTGCGAATTTCAAAAGCAAAACAAACAAGTTTGAGTCTTCCTACTTCCCGTCTAATAGCATACGTGCTAAGCTACCGCGGCACTTTGGTAACCTAGCAACTCGATATTATCTAGGGAAATTGATGGGTCTTAGCAACATGTTTTCTTTTCAATTAATTTTTTTCTTTCATAATCCCTCTTATGGGAAGGAACATGTACATAGTAACGGTATATATAAACATGTAAATATAATACACAGCAGTACTTGAAAAATGAATAAAAATGATTAACAAAAACCATCAGGAGAAATCCACGAGACTGATCAGTAAACAGTGTAAAAGCAAATGTCAGTCGATGTTTGCAGAGACAAACAGAAATATTACAAAGTTAACAATAAAACACAATAAAAGTAATTCTATGTAATTATATTTCATAATTATGTTAATTATTGCAAGATATCATTTACAAAACAAGTGAAGTAATTCGTATTCGTGATATGAAAAATAGGTTTGTTTAGAATTATCGTGCCTTTCCCAATTTGGAGCTGGTAAACTGCCCCCCTACCCCAGTGACACAGCGGCATGACACAACAGGTAGCCGATTAAGTAGCTTTGTGCTGAATTGCAAACAAACTGATAGACTAGATAGATGATAGCAAGTCAGCAGTGCCAATCGCTAATTCTTGACCACAATTGTTTGACTGAGTAGTGGAGATTTGATTGTTGCTTTTATAACGTGCCCATGGTACAAAAGTGCTGAGTGCACTTATGTGGCAACAGGGGGCAAACCATGAACCCTCGGAATTACTATTCAAGCACGTTACCTGCGTTTTATCTTTATAAAATATATTTTAAACCCCTATTAATGTAGACTTCTACAGTAGTTAGAAAATGATGTGTGTGGAAGGGTATTTTTGTTGCAATATATTAATAAACGATTCTTACAAAGCTGGATTCTCAGCTGCTTGGTTAATTAGTTATTTTACCGCAAGGTGGTATATTAGCTGAAATCATATGCGGTCAGATTGAGACGCTGCATATAGTCTTTACCGATACTTCGAAACATAACAAAGATGAGACACCTTCCGTTTGCTAATACCAAAACTATACAGTGGGCTATTATATGTGAACTGTCTACTACGTTTTCGAAACCAAATTTTTAGTGTTATAAGCGTCAAACTTACTACTAAGCAATTCCGTAACACGAATTGCCGTTAAATTTTTGGTTTAACAACTTTTGTTATATCTTGTAGCAACTCACTTCATAATTTGTACCAATCCTCTAAGTAAGCCATAATCACCTTTTCTCACTAATAACCAAAATGTTTATTTCAGTTTCTAAAAACAACTTATTCTCACAAGGTTACACTTTGAAAACTCAAAAACGAGTATATTTTCTTGTTGAATTGACGAAGAAACAAAAAACTAATGATTTCGAAGCAACCCACTTGCAGATGGATGTATTATATTAGTCTGCAAGAGTAACTTACCCGTACAATGACCAACAATGCAACGTCCTAGAAAGAATCGTCACAGCATTCCGACGAAGGCCGATTTGTAACCTGGCAACTGACCAATTAGTCAGAAAACCAGGTCGAGAAAAACGGAGATACCAGTTTCAACAGATTGCGCGTGCATCTTTACACTTCAATGATCGCGAGATCGTCCAATACGAGAAATTTCTATATTAAAATAACGAGACCATAACTGGCCTCGTAATTCTGTATACTTCAGCCCATTAACCAGTTTTGCCTTCACATCTCTTATGCTTTTGTTAGAGATCTTTTTGATTGTAGATAATTAACACTAACTTCTGATCAGAGTAATCTGACGTAACTTATGTTGTAGCAAATTATTTTTATAATGATACAAAGGATATTTTTGTTTGCCCTGTGGCTAAGGTTTCCAGTGTGTTATTCACCCTAAAAGAAAGACACAATTAAATGCGACCTAATTTGTCATACCGAAAGGACACTTTCACATGTAGAACACAAACCATCCAGCTAAAAGTCTAAACGTTGAATTTAACTCACCTTTATTTCCTTAATTTCGACCGTAGAATGTTATTTCATTTCAGTATGACTTAGTTAACCATGTGGCTTTGATATTTGGTATTAAATAGCAGAAAGCTTATGCAATGTAATCTAAGATAACCTGTGATAACTCTTAACTGAAATTATTGTACTTTACTCTGATATTTAGTAGCTCTGTTTCTTTATTTTTAATTTTCAAAACAAAGAGAACATTACAGTAATTTAAGCAAAGGTTTGTTCGTTTTAAGAGCAAGGATTCAGAGTGGGCTACATGTGTTGCAAGTGCAGCGAAACCTGAAGTTTTATTGTTTTAAGTTCTACGAGATACAGCTGAGTAGATGAGGAGGGTGCGTGAGTAAAGGAATGTACAAGCATGATCGAATTGTATTTATAATCATTATTAGTCAAATGAATAAGATGTTCCATTCTTATTACTCATAAAACTGACATATAGCAAGAGTAAGGTCCAGATACCTGGGAATTTCATGACGTATGGTTATCGGATTGAAAACAATAAACGTTTCCTTGTTACGAATTTGACCGTGTCCAGTTAGGATGCAATAGATCTTTGGCTTACGTGACATAAGGACCATACATTCACTTTCGTTAGATTGTTTCTGCTTTTAAGATTTTTTTTTATTATTATTTTCAAGTTTTGATTCTACCTTCAACCTACTTCATAAACTTTTGATCTACATTCCATGTCGACAGCAGGTTTTCAAGTTCTACAAGTATCAATCAGGAATTTTAACTGCATGGGAAAGACCGGTTGTAACTAGAATATACGCCTATTGTAGCATCAAAGAATTATATTCACAGAATGACTGATATGGAGAAAACTTTTCAATAAGGCGCTTCATTGCGACAAAACATCTGAAAATGTCATCAAAAATCTCACAGATGTTTTTCTCATAAAAACAAATTCTCGAGCATACAAAACATTGTCAAGGATTCTTGAAATATATTTATAAAATAAACGCAGTTAAAACAACAAACACGTTTAATGACAATATAATCGACATATGGACAACAGAAATAATAATTATAATACAGCTAACATTTCCTAGTTTGTTACATATCTTATCTGTACGTTCTTATAAAGTGTGTGTGTTTTCCTGTAGCAAAGCCACATCGGGTTATTTGCTGTGTTCATAGAGGAGAATCGAACCGCTGATTTTAGCGTTGTAAATTCGTAGGCTCACTGCTGTCGCAGCGGGGAACTAAGCGGAAAACTACGCAATAGGTTATTTATGTTCGGCTCACTGCGGGTATTAAAACACAATTTTTAACATAATAAGGCCTCAGATTGCAACTATATAACTTGAAATAAAAAAAAAACACTTTAGCAATGGAAATACTAGGATTCAAGTTGCTCAGTGATAAACCAAAGGGCCTGTAACGTTAAAAGTTAGGGTTCGATCCTTACATTTTTTTTATAACTAGAGCTTTAAAATATTCCAACATAAAGTATGCTCTTGTGTACATTATTTTAATCGCTACTACAATTTTACCGCCAAAACTAAGTGTTTAGTGCTTTCCTTAGGTAATCATGATTTATGTCGTTTGACAATCTTTCAAGATCCAGCTTTACAATACCTGAACATTTGTTATTTGGATTTGATAGATATAGTATATCACCCATAACACGTATATTATCACACATTCTGAGAGTAAATGTCGCATAAACGTTGATGCAAAGATTTCGACACACAACGACGAGGATCTGGAAATAAAACCGAAAACAAGAATGATTAGCCACGCGCGTCACAAGTCATTAGGAAAGCAATTTTCGTGAAGAGAAATTGCCATGGACACGTTTACAGTCGAATCCGTTTGTAGGTATGATGGGAGTCCCACCCACACAATCGAATACATTAGTTTGTTTTGAATTTCGAGCAAAGCCACACGAGGGCTATCTGCGCTAGCCGTCCTTAATTTAGGAGTGTAAGACTAGAGGGAAGGTAGCTAGTCATCACCACCCACCGCCAACTCTTGGACTACTCTTTTACCAACGAATAGTGGGATTGACCGTATCATTATAACGCCCCCATGGCTGAAAAGGCAGGCATGTTTGGTGGGACGGGGATTCGAATCCGCAACCCTCGGATTACGAGTTGAATGCTTTAACCACTTGGACATGCCGGGCCCGTCGAATAGCTATTTAAATATTACAAAGTTTTTAAACGTTCACATAACTAGGGTATATCCTAAAGAGTGTTTTATTAATCCACATTACAAGGGTATGCTTTGAAGTGTTTCCATAATACATACACATTACGAGGATATGTCTTTAAGTGTATTTCCTTAAATCGTCAAGAAGTTTATTTTAATTTAATATGAATTTAACAGATATTCAGTTGAGTACAAACACAATTCGAATATACATTTAAGTTACAGGAAGTCTTGCTATAATTATTTTTGGACTTTAAAATATATTTGCATTTGGTTTACAAGTATAAATTTGAAAATGAGTATGCATAAAACTATTAATATATCAGGTGTAAAGAAACGCAGTGCAGTATTATTTTACACTCATATCGCGAACAGACGTGTTCAATGCGGCTTTGTATAGCCAGGTGGTTAAAGCTCTCGACTCGTAATCTGAGAGTCGCGGGTTCAAATCCTCGTCGCAACAAAGATGCTCGTCCTTTAAGCCGTGAGGATGTTATAATGTGACGGTCAATCCTACTATTCAACGGTGAAAAGAGGAGCTCAGGAGGTGGCGGTGGGTGGTGATGACTACTAGCTACTTTCCCTTTAATTATAAGCCTCCCAGTGGCTCAGCGGTATGTCTGAGGATTTACAACGTTAAAACCGGGTTTCGATACCCGTGGTGGGCAGAGCACAGATAGCCCATTGTGTAGCTTTGTGTTTAATTTAAAACAGCAACGGCGTGTTCAATTTAAAAATATTATTCCATAAACATGATCGTCAAATGACCTTACTACTGGTATGATAAGAATGAAACGTTATGGAACTGGGTTGGAGTGAGATTCTTGTTTATTTGATCAAATCCTTTAGTACAAAAATGCAGTTCACTGAAACGTAACTCTATTAAGTGAAAAGAGTTGAAATTTATCTTTAGTATAGAGACGAGCTAAGCCTAATCATTATGATGCATTTTCCGCTCTAAATGACAAGAAAGTAGTTCTTGTTCCGTGGCTCCTACTAGTTTATAAACGTTTTCATTTTTGTATTTTTTTTGCTTTCTTCTATTCACGTTTTACCAGAATGAGAGCAGTCTCATGATTCACTTGTTAAGAAAGTTTGGTCTTAATACAGTTTACAGCTACACGACTGAAATCAAGTGTTCAGTGCAACTTTTTGCATTAAGTGCAGCTACACAAAAGTTCCTCAAAAACCCATATAAAAAGATGTATTTTCTAAAATATCAAAACAAAATATTTACCTCAGTGTGAACAGGAAAAGCTCTAAAAATAAATTACTTCTTACACTTCGTATTTGAAGCTGAAACTCTAATCAGCTCAGACTTACAAAGGGTTTGCTTATTTTATAAATGTTTAAAATATTAGATCGATAACAGTAAAATCAGTTGAGAATACTCGAACAATCGGTCGATGTACCCGAGTATCACAGGTGAATGTTTTATTGTTTGTTCCAGTACCGATCGAAATGGAGCTCGCTTCTAAGTTAAAAAAAATAAAACAATGATATTTTCTTTCAATGGAGCAAAGTATATGTTGTTTTTGTTTCGAACAATCTACTGAAACAATAAACACATAAACACGTGTTTATGACTTAGCCTACTCTGTCGAAAAACAGTTCGTGTAACTGGTTGTCATTGTGGCGGAGCATATTAAAAGGAAAACCTGGTGAAGTGAAAACTTGTTGCAAGACCCATTTTCTTATGTTTAATTCGTATAACTATAGGAAGCTTTGAGAAGTATTACAGATAAACAAAAATAGAAATGGAGCATCCTAAACTATAGATAATAAAAGTTTGCACCAGAATAATTTAGACGACCGAGGGTGTTTCTATTAATAATAATTTCCGTCTAAAAAAGAAACCAAACCAGAATGCTGTTTATATCTATCTATCTATATCTATATATATATACATATGAAAGTCAACACTGTATCGTTGAGGCAGAGTGTTAATAGAGAAACTTTTTCATGGATAGCTCGTAAACAAAGTCAGTCAACACAAAACAGTCTGTAACAAATCAAGATTAATTTTTACAATTGTTTTAAGCGTTGTTAAGTCTTCCATATTTCTTCCTTCTCGTATTTTTTTTTATTGTAATGGCCCGGCATGGCCAAGCGTGTTAAGGCGTGCGACTCGTAATCTGAGGGTCGCGGGTTCGCATTCTGGTCGCGCCAAACATGCTCGCCCTTTCAGCCGTGGGGGCGTTATAATGTGACGGTCAATCCCACTATTCGTTGGTAAAAGAGTAGCCCAAGAGTTGGCGGTGGGTGGTGATGACTAGCTGCCTTCCCTCTAGTCTTACACTACTAAATTAGGGACGGCTAGCACAGATAGCCCTTGAGTAGCTTTGTGCGAAATTAAAAATATATATATATATATTTATTGTATATTTGACCATCTCATCTAGACTTAATATTTGCAGTGTAAATACATTTTTACTGACTGGCTAACTTTCCGGGGTATAAAATAAAATGAGTTTCGCCTAAAAAGTACGAGAGAAAAACAAACTGGAATTTATATTTTTCGTCTATTTCATCGATGACATGAGAGTATTTTCATTTTGGTTCTCTGGTTTTGATACTAAAGTATTTTTATTTTCCTACTGAGAGACAACTGAAATTATTGAAATACAATTTATTCGGTTTAAGTTGAGTACCATATCAATGTTATGTTATTAGAAGTTCAAAGCGACATCTGTTACGTAACAAATAGACTATTCATGTATCAGTTTTTTAATTCGAAAGTTATGTCCTATATTTATCTGTCAGTTTTAGTGTTTGATCAGTGATATTATATTTAAATAACATATTTTGTCATTCTTTGGAAATTGTATATTGGCACAGCGGCATATCTACTGGCTTATACTGCTAGAAACCTGGTTTCAAACCCGTAATGGATAGAGCACAGGTAGTTTTTTCCATAGCTATATGCTTAATAACAAACAACAACATATATTATTAAGATACCTAAAACTCCAATGTCTAAATCGCAGTGTTTTTTGTTTTTTTTTACCTCTGTTTTAAATCCAACAATGCACTTTGCCTGAGATCAGCTGTGCTCTGGGTAGGCTGTGGGTATACGAAACGAACTAACACCAGGCTTTAGAGCAGCTGAGCGCACTTGACAACGGGGTAACTGGCGCTTAGTCGCACGATTTGTTAGGATACGATTAGTCTTGTAGTTCAGTTTGACAGTAATTTATTCCACGTGCATGTAAAGGTCTTGCTCCATTTTACACGATGTTGATTTCGTGTAATGATGTTGATAATATTTTAAATTGTAAATTAAATTATGGAATTTTAACATCACCGTCTAGCTAGATGGATGCATGAATAGATTGATAGCTGGACAAACAATAAACATGCGTTACATCGATCGGTTCTGTAAAGAATATTAAAGGTAAAACAGATGGTTATGATTAACAGACATCTTTTATCTTGTTGCTAATAGAACATATGAATACTGAAACAATAGATACAGAATGAATGTTTCGTTTCATTTGCGAGTTGTTCAACACCATCAGGAAAGCATTTAATACACTTTTGAATGCAGAGCAAACTGCAATAACACAATCGAAACTGGCACCTTGGTCATAGCGGCAACTGGAAGTCATATTCATGATTTATGATTTTATAGTGGTGCTTGTGTCTTGTATACAAAGCATATTGTTTTAACACAATGATAAACTGACAAACAATGAAGTTGAAGCACAATGAAAATTGCTTGTTGTTGTTGTTGAGAGCATACCACGTTTCAACAGAACATTGTTCTGTCTTCATCATGTTGTTTGTTCTCTACACTAAATAATTTTCATTACGCCAATAAACTGGTGAGTCGCAGGTTCGAATCTAATCGGACAATCCAAATATTAGTTATTAAATGGTAGCTCAAGAGATGGCGTTGGGTAGTGTTGATTAATTGCCTTCCCTCTAGTCCATCATTTCAAAACTACAGACCTCCAGCACCAATACCCTTCAAGTAGCTTAGCGCGAACTTCCACACTCACCAAATAACTTACACGTGTGGGGTGACTGAGAACTAAGAGTACAGAGAGAAAAAACAAGTTCGATACAGTGTCAATAACAGTGTTATAATCTAGTTTCAAGGTCACTATATTAAAGAAGCCGGACCTTTCATTTCCGACTTTCTTGTTACTAGGACATGAAACAAAATGAAAGGGAGAAAGAAAAGGAAACAAACAAAACCAAAATCATCGAGAACGAGATATGGAAGGTTCGTTCAAGGTTAGGTAGTTGCTGACTTTAACCGATATCTGATCAAAGTTCAGCCAGGGAAGAACTTTACTACAACATTAGTATGGTGGCATTATTACAGGGAAGAACTGTATCAACTTTATCTACGAACGTTCGCAGATTTTTTTGTGGGTTTATCAAATCATTGTCGATTTAAAGTAATGAAAGGAAACAGACAATGAGTCATGAACACGAACTGACTGGTTTGTTTTGTTTTTGAATTTCGCGCAAAGCTACACGAGGACTATCTGCGCTAGCCGTCCCTAATTTAGCAGTGTAAGACTAGAGGGAAGGCAGCTAGTCATCACCATCCACCGCCAACTCTTGGGCTACTCTTTTACCAACGAATAGTGGGATTGATTGTCACATTATAACACCCCTACGGCTGAAAGGGCGAGCATGTTTGGTGTGACGTGGATTTGAACCCATGACCCTCGGATTACGAGCTGAGTGTCTTAACCAACTGGTCATGCCTGGCCGGAACTGGCTGTAGTGCTGTTTTAGGAACGCCAATTATGGTGTTTGGAAAAGGAGCAATTGTTCCTCCCTCAAGAAACTTAGAATAACAATAGAATAATAGTCGCATGTTTTTAATGTGTATTCAATACAGCTACAGTACATTAGAAACTAGATTAATTATCACTCTATTTTCACTTTGTAACAATCCAAGAATTTTATACCTCGATAGGAATCTATTTATAGGAGTCCGAGTAGTTTCAGAGGTTCTAAACTTTCAATAATTATTACACTAGGTTGTTTACTTAGACATCAAACTGTTACAGTGCACTGTCAATTACTTAACTATGTTATTATTTTCGACGTCAAACTTTTATACAGCACTGTCAATTACTGAGCTATATTATTTTCACTGACTCGAACTTTCTTTAAAACGTTGTCGGTGATTGAGTGACGCTATTTTCAAAACTGTTAATTATTGAACGATATTATTTTCACTGAGTTGAAATTTCTTTAAAAGACATCAATTATTGAGTTGGGCTGTTTTCAATGACTCAGATTTTCCAAACTTATTAACTATATTATTCATCTATATCCAAATTTCTATCAAATTGCAACGAATTTTGTATTAGATTGGTTTCGCTGTTTTAACTGTTTAAAAGTATTGTCGATTTTTGGGTTATATTGTTTATTGCATTCATACTTTGCGTATAAGTATTGTCTGCTTCATTGTTTATTGTTTTGGATTATATTGTTTGAAAACTTGTAGATTACTGAGTTACGTTTCGTTCTCTTAGTTAATTTTCACTACTCGTTTAATTCGTCTGTTCTAATTAAATGTTTATTTTGAATTTCGCGCAAAGCTAGACGAGGACTATCTGTACTTCTAATTATATATTTGATAAAGTATAGTTTAATACTGCGATAATTCTCTGACTTGGCGTGATCAAAATATGTTTATAATTATTGAATTAAACTGAGAAGACAAACGATCCGTATTACCCATTCGATTCTAGCTGAATTCATATCAAGTGTTTTATCGTCTTGAAGTCTCTTGAACCAGTCATGATAACATCATAATATTGCCCCACGGTAAACTATAGGAACTGTAGGGCTAAAAGTCAGGGCTCGAACTCTGCAAAAAATACAGTGTTGTTAGCTATGTGCGAAAACAAAAGACAACATTAACTTCGATATTTTTTTTTTTTTTAATTTCGCACAAAGCTACTCGAGGGCTATCTGTGCTTCGATATTGTCCAACGGTGGTTCAATAGTAAATTACAGAACACTTAAATTCTAAGTTTGGTTCCCGCATTGGACACAGCGCAGATAGCCGAATGTGTAGCTTTGCGTTGAAACAAATAAAAGCCTACCCCAGCTTTGATATTTTCTTACACCTTCTGATTTTCATCAAACATTTGTTTTATTTTAACCAAATAATATGTTTTGTAATTAATGCAGGTTGTGTTTTGTAACAAAATTATATTTTAATTAACCATCGATTAGTCTTGATTAGTTCGGTTGAATATATACTTAAAGAAATAGATGCAATTAATTAACACAGAGCGATACTTTTTCTGTTAAGTAAATAATTTCGAATTGAATAAAACTTATGACAAGAACAATTTAAAACTCAGCTTCAAGGGCCTATTTAATAAGCTTTGTATGGTTGGTTTGACGAAGGTTTTCATCTGTCAACAAGGTATGCAAGGGCATTGTATCACTTACTCATGGAAAAGAACTCTTGCATTCGACTAAGATCGGACATATTGTTCTCAAGGCCACCTAACGGTATTTACCTAACAGTCAACGACGGAACACCGCTAAAAAGTGCACGCTCTTAGTAGCAAACAGAAAGGTTTGGGCTGTTTGAACAGAGCAACAAGAACAAAACTGTGAGAATAAGCCAGTTATATATAGTTAAACGTTTGTTGGCAGAGATTGTGGAGACCTTTGAAATTAGTTTATATAACCCAATAAATGATGTCTGGACGAAAATTTGATAGTTAAAAAAAATCTCGCTAGATTAGAACATTATATTTAGGCTTAAAACATTATTCACAAATAAGGTAACTCCGAAACACGAGTAATTTATAAGTGTGTGATTTAAATTTCGAAACTATTCTATACATTTTCGTATAAATTGAAATATCACGAAATGTCCCAGAAAGTCCTCAGCACAAACCCTCGTGGACGTTTTTATCCTGATTTTATTTACTTATTGCTGTTTTTTCATTAAAGTTTATTTAGTTTATAAAGATGAAAGCAAAAATTATGTCTCATTGGCGACATTGCTGAAAAATGTCGTTTTTTACGACGGTTTGAAAGAGCATGTATTATTAGTGATTAAATTAATAAAGACCTTTAGATGTCGCTATATGCATACTGTGATCGGTCGTAAACCTTACGCCCGTACGCATCTATTGTAAGTGTCCATAACTTGATTAACAGCTCCAAGTATAATACACCCCGTGGTGATTCTAAGTCATCCAACTTATAAGTTGTAACTCACTACAGACCAGGCTACGTGACATATCTTTACCAAATACGACAAACAACAATGCAAACACACAGGACACAGTAGCGTACGTATTACTGCCAAAGACGAGAAGGGAAGTAAAGGTTTAGGGACGTACAAAAGTAAAACAACATATTTTTTTTACATATGTAAATAATATACGAACGTGTGATTATTGACATACAGTCAACATAACAACAAAGTAAAGCTATGAAAACAAAACAGGAAGTATTGTAAAGTTATGTGTGTATGTTACAACAAGAAAAGCTTGCTTACGCATATTCTACAGCTATTTACTGTCATGAAGTACGCAGCTATATAAGTGTATTATTATGTAAGACTATCATATAATACACGAATTAAGCTTTCTGAACTTGCTGCTTTATATAAATAATATACAATTATTAATCACACTGAAATACCACACAGAAGAACGTGAGTTTACTGACGTATAACGTACAATGCAACAACAGAAAAAGCTTACCTGACAAGTAATACGCTAAAGTACAGATAGGTAGGTATTTTGGCATAAAAACGACGTAGGATTACTTGTGTCTGACACAACAAATTACGCTTAGGTATAAATGCATACAACAAAATAGAAATACTAGCATATAACAACATAACGTGTACTAACGTAGAGCGTAACAAAACAGGAATACACAAGCAAAATACACAACTTTGTAGCGTATAGAAATTCAACAGTTATCAACGAGAACGACTTTCTCTGTTTCTTTAATAAGATTCATTTATAAATTACTCGAATATAAACTTTATCTTTGCTGTCACCCTAAAAAAATAAAAACAAAAAATAAATTTGTTAAGCGCAGAGGCAGTAAAAACCACAAACGAATAACGCCCTCTAGTGACTCAACTATAAGTCTGCAACTCACGACGCTAAAAATTGGGTTTCGATACTGGTAGTATGCAGAGGACAGATATCTCATCGTACAGCTTTGCTTTTAACAATAAACAAAAACATATGAAATTAATAACCAACAACTTAATTTTAAAAGATAACATTTATAATTATATGAATTTTCAGCTATCGTCCCGCAAGATAGAGTATAGCATTTACTTTTAGGGTAAACTTCGAGAACAACTTCAAATAAATTCCTTGTTTGGGTTTATTAGGTTTAATATTTAAGAATGAATTACTCATTATCTAATCTATCCTGAGCAGACAGAGTTTTATTCATAAATCACATTCTTTATGATTTTTAACATGCTATTTTTTTTTTTTATTTCTACTGATTCACTTTTGTACACTTAATTCGTACCACCATCTTACAGAACATCTACATTTCTCAAGGGCTTATCTATCAAAAATAAGAAATTTACAAGGAACCAGCTAATGTAATAAAACGGGAAAGCAGAGAAACTAAGTTACCCCCGCCAGGTGGCAGTAAATGGGTGAAAGGTATATAATTTTGCTCAAATTAAAAAAAGAACCGTTTTGTTGTTGTCAGACTAGTTCGGTTGACCTACTTTTCTACTTGTTATAAAAACAAGTGGTTAAACCACCCATCCCGAAAAGTAAAGATTTTTGCCGGCGGCTAGCACGAGACAAATTCAGAATCAGTCCGAATGGTGGTGAATTGACGCATGCCCAGTTCACCTGGTCGTCACATGTAATACAATGTAAGATTAAATCAGCCTCAGGCCCTCAGCCATTATTAGCAATGGATATTTAGCTGAAGCAAAGTATTTTTTAACAAGCAAAAACTTCTATAGCTTGTTAAGACTAAACAAAAAAGTAACATTAAATGCAGGAAATCCAGTTTTTAATAGTTTATCCGATTTTTAGCAAACGTTCAATAACCATTATTATATTCACAGTATTGCTTCTCTGTATTCATTAAAAATAACTAAATTAATTACTGTTGTCACGTGGTCGTTATGGAAATATCACGATTTTGTCTTTCACTTAATGTTTCATTTTTACACGTTGTGTATATTACCCTAACGCTGAGATGAAAATCAAAGCACAGTAGTGAATAAAACTGAGTTGTTTAAAGGATGCATTTCTACTCCCACGGGATGGAGGGTGAGGGTTGTATCAGGATACTGATATTATAAATTAAAAAATGACAAAAGTGTTATTATTTATAGTTAATGTGTCCGTCCATTCACCTCTTTTCTTAATAACTAAGTAAACTAATGGTTATGTTACCATTTCAGTAACAGCCGTCTTTGTAACATTATTTTAAGATTTCACTGAAGATGGAACAAATAATTCCGAAACGTTCGAACTACGTAAATACTTTTTTTAAATGTTTGATCAACCCTCTCTGTCGTCATTAATAACATAAAATAAAAAACATAAATCTCATTCGTCATACGTCTGCAATAGTTAAAACTGACGCTCTCAGGCGCAAATCTATGTTATGGGCCCTCTGTCATTGTGCTCACTAAGGGTATCGAAACTTAATTTTAGTGTTACAAAATCTCAGATTTACCGCTGAGCCCCGAGGGGTGGGAGCGATAATTTGAGGAGTAATATCCTAATTATTTACGACCGGAGCAAAAAGGGAACTTTTAAAGCAAGCGAAACTTAATAATGTTGGTTTAACTGTGACAATAGAAATTACTGTCTTTTGTGCAATACGAGCTCCAGGCCAGATTAGAAAATACATGTCTTATTTCTGACTACTTTGTTTTTAGAAAGAAGAAAGTGTAAACAAGAAATGACCGACAGTTATCACCACAAAATGTTAACTGTGAGACATTAGAAACTCTGTACAATTTATAGAAGATATTCAAAGACTGGTTTGGTTTGAATTTCGCGCAAAGCTACTCGAGGGCTATCTGCGCTAGCCGTCCCTAATTTAGCAATGTAAGACTAGAGGGCTACTCTTTTACCAAGGAATAGTGGAATTGACCGTTACATTATAACGCCCCCACGGCTGAAAGAACGAGCATGTTTGGTGCGATCAGGGTTCGAACCCGCGACCCTCGTATTACGAGTCGAACGTCTTAACACACTTGGCCATGCCGGGCCAAGACTAGAGGGAAGGAAGCTAGTTATCACCACCCACAGACAACTCTTGGGCTACTCTTTTACCAACGAATAATGGGATTGATCATACATTATAACGCCCCCACGGCTAAAAGGGCGAACATGTACCTCGTGTAACTTTGTGCGAAATTCAAAACAAAACAAACTAATCTTCATATAATAATCCTACTTTATTTAACATGTGACCGTGATCCAACAATCTCTATCGTGTGCTGACTTCTCTTTATTCAATAAAAGTTCATTAAAAATGAATTACGAGCCGATCTACTTATCATTGCTGGTATAGGAATGGGGAACTAATGTTCACTTGACCTAGGTCCCGCATGGCCAGGCGGTTAATTTCTCACCAATTTCACGTATGTGGGCGTTATAAAGTGGTGGTCAATTCTACTATTCGTTGGTAAAAGAGTAGCCCAAGAGTTTGCTTTGGGTGGTGATGTCTTTCCTCTAGTCTTACATGCTAACTTAGGGACGGCTAGCACAGATAGTCCTCGTGTGGCTTTGCACGAAATTCAAAAATAAACAAATTTGACCTAGAAAAGACGAGTTCCGACAAAGTGCTGGAAGAAAACTAAAGTATTATAAAAACAAATATATGCAGACTATAATAATTCTTAAAATTCACATTTAATGAACTGCGTTTATTCGAACCCAGACTTTGAGTTGGTAATTTTTGAGTAGAAAGACACATAATGGACTATCTACACTTCGTTCTCCACGGTGTAGCGAACTTCGGATTTTACAGTATAAAGTCTATAAACTTACCACTAGCCCACCGGGGGTTCTGAGCTTTGAAGAAACCAGAAAATATTCCTTTGTGCATTAAACCTACAGGGCGAATTTACTCAATATAATGAAGTAAACATCCCATGCCTAGAAGTAAAAATTCTAACAACTTACTTACTATATTTATATCCTAATAGCGATGGGCACAGCGTAGATAGCCCATTGTGTAAATTTACGCTTGAAGAAAACAATAATACATCCTGAGAACCCTACGCACCAGCACGTAAAGATCAGCGAAGCAAAACGAGTGAGATAGAAGAGCGGGGACATTTGTGTGAAGGAAACCTTGAATGTATTATTATCATGTGTTGGATAATACGCTAATACGACACAATTTCCAGCTTTTATCGTGAATCACAGGTAAGATTAACACAGAGAAATAAATATGAAACATTCCTAATATTTAACATCTTAAATAATAAAAACACAACCCATTTGAAGTACCTTTCTTACAGACAATACATGTAACATAACATGGTATAGCCAATTGCTGTTGGACAGGATCGAAACCTAAAACTGAACACTAAACGCAACTAACAAAAGAAAATATAAACAAGCAACGCTAGAAATGATTAATAACTGACACTAACAACTATAATAAAAACAATGAGAGAGTTTAAACAATTAATACCGGAGTCTATAGACATCTTTCACAGCAAAAACTATACACAACGTACAAACATTATATTATTAATTAACGTTACTTTCACAGCAAAAACTACACACAACGTACAAACATTATATTATTAATTAACGTTACTTTCACAGCAAAAACTACACACAACGTACAAACATTATATTATTAATTAACGTTACTTTCACAGCAAAAACTACACACAACGTACAAACATTATATTATTAATTAACGTTACTTTCACAGCAAAAACTACACACAACGTACAAACTTTATATTATTAATTAACATTAGTAGATATCGACAGTTAACACGAAAAAATAACTTTAGAGAAGTAAAACTCAAAATCAGAAACAACTAACAATAGAAATTACGGAAAACTAATACTAAACATTAAAAATAACTAACAAGAGACATTACGGAAAACTAATACTAAACATTAAAAATAACTAACAAGAGACATTACGGAAACCTAATACTAAACATTAAAAATAACTAACAATAGAAATTACGGAAAACTGATACTAAACATTAAAAGTAACTAACAATAGAAATTACGGAAAACTAATACTAAACATTAAAAATAACTAACAAGAGACATTACACACGACGAACATACAATTAAAACCAAAAACCAAAGACAGATCACACTAGAACTAATAGACAAATAACATTAGAAATTACAGTTAACTAACATTTAGTGGTTTATACAATAAGGGAACGGAAACTATAAATCACCTATGATTTATGTTGCTAGTTTTTGTCGTTTCTAGTATTGAACTACGAGAAACTACAAATAAAAATCCTTAAACACTGTATACAACTAGCACTTGAATCTACAGATATATAGTATTAAAATAGAAACAGTAGAATCCACAAAATATAGTACTAGAAATTATAGGAAATTGACAGCAGAAAGTATAGAAAAAACAATCCTGTATAACAATAACATTGAGAAACTATAGACGATGTATAGACTATGAACAATAGATATGACAAACAATTAACAACAGAAGTTACCCAAAACAAACACTAGAGCCACGAGCACTAGAAATATTAGCTATTTAATACTAAGATTTTTGGATGTCGAGCACTAAAACTACAGACATTTAATTCTAGAATTTTTAGAGGACAAACGCTAAGAACTAAAATCATGTAGCACTAAACTCTGAAGTCACGTAGAGAACTAACTTTAAAAACTAAAGATTACTACTAAAAGCTATATATAACTAGTACTATAAATCTATATATATATATGTAAACAAAAACACAAATGATTAGAACATCAACACTGCAAATTATAGAACAATAGCATTATCAGCTTTAGAAACCTACATAAAACTCGATAAATAATTTAGTGTTAGAAGCTGTAAATAAATAGTACTATATATTAGAGACCTAGCAATAAACAGTTATAGGCTATAAATCATTAATAACAGAATTGTATTTACGGTTAACAGTAAAAACGTCAGATAATCAGCACTAAGAAACTGTAAACAGTTAATGTAAAACTATACATACAATTAGCACAAGGAATTATAGATGTAACCAGTAGAAAATGTAAAAAAGACTAAAAATTAAAGATATTAAGAACCACGTTCTCTTAAGATCCAGCTTTCCATATTATTAGTAATTACCAACACTACAAACCATATACAATATATAATTATCTACAGATAATTAGAACAAAATCACAGACATCTTGTGTTAGGAAATATAAACATCCAGCACAATTGTTAAAAGTCTCTCGCTGGGATAGTGGTAAATCTACGGACTTATAACGCTACAATTAGGGGTTCGATTTCTCTCGGTGGATACAGCAGATAGCCCGATGGGGCTTTGCTATAAAAAACACACACACACACAAAATACAGTTGTTATAAATAACAGACATAAAGTTTATTAATGTAATTTTTAAAACGTTAAGGACGTGTTCAAATCGTTTTCTTCATCTTTAAACGTTGAGAGACATGTTTTGGCCTTGAAATTAACCTTAACCCACATTACATCCTCTGAGATCATCCAATGAAAGTGCACGCATGCATAGACATCTTAAGCCTTGCCCAATTATATTTATATTCTATGTTTAATTTAAATACACACCGGTCTGGTTTTTTATATATATATAAATTATTTTATTGTTTAAAAGAATCGTTGTTTCGGAAGCGCTTAGCCCTGTATTATATAAGATGCAGAAGTATGTAAGCAGTAACCCTTATCTATCACTAAATGATAAAAAAAGGTTTGTTGAAACAGGCAATCAGGGTGGTTTGAACAATTCGCTGCGAGTTGATAAGCTACACGTATATATTTTCAAGTAGTAGCAGGACTTCAGCTTTATATCTAGGAAGAGATCTTCTTCGAATGACCTTCAGGAAAGAAAACGTTTGTTTTTGCTGTTTGTTTTTTTATATGTCTGCTCGATAATTGCCGTGAGGGATGACAGTGTAAATTATACGTGGCCTTGAAAACCTGATATTCGAAACGTCTGAGTTAACAAAGGATTATAATAACGAAACTGCTAATTTAGGAGTTTCGCAATATCACATGAAAATATTAAATATGTCCAAAACTTCAACTTTAACTTCTCGAATCCAATTTTTCATGAAGTTTCATGTTACATTTAACTATTTAAGTTAAAATATAAATTACTTTAACTTTACGTGTATATGAAATAATTAGAAATAATTCGAATTTAGTTAGAACACATGGCATGGCCAGGTGGTTAGAGTGCTCGACTCGTAATCTTGGGGACGTGGGGGCGTTATAATGTGACGGTCAATTCCACTATTCATTGGTAAAAGAGTAGTCCAAGAGTCGGCGGTGGGTGGTGACGACTAACTGTCTTCCCTCTAATCTTACACTGCTGAATCAGGGACGGCTAGCGCAGATAGCACTTGAGTAGCTTTGTGCAAAATTCCAAAAACAAACATAGTTAGAACACAATTGTGTTATGTAAGAAAGAAATTAACAAGAATGTTTCTTCAGTTATAATTGTTCAGTAAAATTAAAATGAGATATGAAACAGCATCATGTTTAATATTCCTATCATCCATTAACTTCGTGAACATAAATAAAAGAATACGTCACTTCACTTTTTACACCCCACCCCGATGACTCAGTCATAGATTTTTAGGGTTTGTTGTGTGCAGATTTGCGTTAAAACAAACAATTAAAACGATTTTAACAATAAGTAACTCTTTTTTATAATAACGGAAATGCTCTTTTTGTACAGTTCAAACACATTAGAACAACAGTAATTAGGGTAAAAGGGTGCAATGATAGAGTATTGTGACAAAGCTGGCTTGGTAAGGTTCTGGTTTTGTCACCAGCGTCCTACCAGGGAAAAATGCTATTGGATCCCTGTGTTTGATAAATAATTCTATCCAGTTGGTATTCATACTATCATTGTGATTATTGATTTGTTATATTTTGTTGCTTAAGAAACGTGTTATCTTCTGAGAAAAATGAAAAGGGATTATATATTTAAAAGTATAATAGATTTACATTTAGGGAATATAATTTCAATGAGAAAAAATTCATTTAAGACTATTTTAAATATTTGTAATTATTTGTATATAGTGTAATTTGTTTTACTCTCACTATTATTTTATTTGGGATTTTCATAAGTAGCCAAAAATTCAAAGGAGAAATCTGTTAACTTCTTAATAACCACCCTAACGATAAGATTAACCTTACTGGCTTTCTCGGCTCGGCATGGCCAGGTGGGTTAAGGCATATCACTCGTAATCCGAGGGTTGCGGGTTCGCATCCCTGTCGCACCAAACATGCTTGCCCTTTTAGCCGTGGGGGCGTTATAATGTGATGGTCAATCCCACTATTCGTTGGTAAAAGAGTAGCCCAAGAGTTGGCGGTGGGTGGTGATGACTAGCTGCCTTCCCTCTAGCTTTACACTCCTAAATTAAGAACGGCTAGCGTAGATAGCCCTCGTGTTGCTTTGCGCGAAATTAAAAAAAAACAAACATACCGGCTTTGTCTCTCTGGAAAAATCACAAATAAGCCAAATGTGGTGGTTTAAACTATTTTGTTTTACCAGATAGTACTTCGTGTGAGATGTTTCACAATGGGAATGAAGCTTGTTCCTGTAACAACAACAAATCTCTGTTTTTCTTATTAATAAGATCAGCGTGGAAATAATGAAGAAGATATAATAATAGCTACAACATATATTTCCCGTATACAGTGCTAACGAAGCTTTTAATTCAACATCAGGACGACAAGGAAATGACAGTACATAGTAGAATTTTATTCATTTTATTCAATCTCTTTTTTCTTGTTGTTGTTAATTCCTTCAAGTCCCGGTAGGCGAGCAGAGTATTACGCCCCCTGTTTGGCCAGGAGAAACCAAATTGAAGGTAAATGTGGAGATACGGATTGGCAAGTGCAAAAAAAAAAAAGTCCATGTTATTGGTGGGTGTACGTGTTTAAACCACTTAATTCCATGTAAATGTTCGTTGGCCACTAGAGGGCTACGTTCTTTCTTTAACGAGTAGTGGTTAAGGCGCTTTTATATTAGTGAACTAAATTAAGTGAGTGAAGAATAATTTTTAATCAATTGTATTTATGTTACAACACATCAGAATAAGAATAAGGCTTAAGTTTATTATAATTTACAGCTTTTAAAATAAGGACGAATATTTTTAAAACAGGTACCATGTTTCAGTCACTGGTGCGATCATTTTCATGTGCACAGATTTTAACAGTGACAATCAGTAAGTAAACTCAAAGCGACACTATAAAATTAAGGATTATTTAACACTAAATTATTTAATTATTTAAACATTATATATTATTAATTATTACTACTATTATTTTTAAAAAATCACCATTAGTATGAAAACCTGGAGAACTACCAAACTAGTTTCTTTGATTCAGAATCGGGTCAAGCTACCACAGTGTTCAACATTAGTTAGTATTGATAACTTAAGCCTTTTTTTTAAATCTTGTGCTCGCGATACCTAATTTAGTAATGTGACTAGAGTTTGTTTTTTGAATTTTAAGTCGCACACTTCAATTAAATATTTCGGAAAATGTTACAGTATTTCTTTGTTTAAAGTTAAGCACAAACTTACAGAATAAGTCACTTGTACTCTGTCCTCCACTGGTATTGAAACCCAGTTTCTAGCATTGTAAGTCCTAAGACATGCCGCTGTGCCTCTTGGAGGGTGCGCATGTTATAATAAGTAAAGAATCTACCACCACACATTTTATTAAACAAGTAAAAATGTAGGGTAATATTGACCCTTATACATAACAGTCTAGAGTGGAGAATTAATATCTTTTTTTTTATAAATAGTAACTCGGCAGAGGAATTATCGGTCGTGAAGAAAATGTTCTTATTTGATGTTAAATACAAATATTTACTATTTTTGTAAGACGTTGGTATGAGACAAACAAACAAACAGAAACCCTTTTCAGGTTATGTCTGTAATAAACTTCGAAAGATCGTGTTTCTACAACGATTATGTAATGGGGTTTGATATCAGCTGTTTCCTATAGTATTCACTGGCTCGCCAAGAGTAAACGCAAAGGTAGCCATAAAGGTAGATGGAAGAGATCCAGTGAAAATGTAAATAAAATAAAGCACATCGCAAGAACATCTGGTGTAATACTAACATAAACACAATTAGGTTTCGACATGTGAGTTTATCTTCCCAGTTGAAATGAGCCTGAACGGTTAAAATTTCCTGTCATAACTATCGAAATTTGTTCATCTAAGGCCTCTTTATAATCAAGGGTAAAATGTAAAGAGCATCCTAAACACTCCAACCACAGTTATTTACATTGGCTACAACATGATAACTCACCAACCTTTCTTCAAAGATATGATGCTAACAGTCTTTACACAGTGCTAATGAGGTGACTTATGGTGTGCTTATTCTCAAATTCACAAATCTCACATGTGGAGCCTGTTTACTGTAGCCGTATCAAATACAGCAGAGTTACCGCAGATATCTTCTTTGTTTTTTTACACTGCTAACAAGTGAACGATTGCTACGCTCCGACAACAGACATGAAGTTTCTTTAACATTGAAGCGTGAAATTCCCAATTATGGGTTCAATGGTCCAAAGGATAGTAGATTGCGTATTACCAAGTAATACAAGTAGTTTACGTGTTGAATTTTTGTACTTACAGCAGCTTAAAATAACCTATTAGTTCGAAATTAAAACACCCTCTAATTAAGACGTATCCCGCTTTTAAAAAGGGATTTTCAGAAAAAAAGATTGGATGATAATTAGAAAGGAGTAAATATGTTTTAAAATAATTTGTTAACGAATAAAAATGTTAATAATGTATTTAAAATGAAACATTATAAAAAATATATAAAACATGCAGGAAATTTAAAATGTTAATTACAATAATGTTTCTTCATGTTTTCTTTATTTAATCAGAATGTTATTCCAATGTTTCTTCTGACTCTATTATAATCTGAAGTTAAAGCATCTTCATCGCTTGATTCGCTATTGTCTCAAAGAATGCCCTCTTGTGTTCCATCTTTCGTACTGGATAAACAAGATTTTAAAAAAACGATTTTCTAATAATACTGTCCGACATTTCTTTCCAAGCTTTTGAAATCCATTTCACTATTGTTGATGTTAATACCATTTGTATTATACCACTTGATGTCAAAGCACGATTGTCTTTATGCATCCAAGCATCGTAATGATTACGGATACGATCTTTGAATGACTTGGTAATGGACACATCAAGAGGTTGTAACTGACTTGTTATTCCGCCAGGAATTATCACTAAATCACTGTTTATGTTCCTTAATCTATTATTGATTTTATCGGAGAGATGGCCACGAAAGGCATCCATTGCAAGCATGCTCCGTTGCTTTAATAATGCACGAGGCTGACATACACATCCCAACCATTCTTACATTAACTCTGATGCCACTCATGCATTTTTTTTTGTACACGAACTATTACATCATTGTAAAAAAAATTCTTTTGACATCGTTTTTTTGTTTAATATGACATACGGTGATAATTTATTTTCATCTGCAGTTACACACAGCATGACACAAACTCTTAACTTTTCATAATCAGTGGTTTTGATTATTTTGTTTGTTTTTTTTTTTTTAATTTCGCGCAAAGCTACTCGAGGGCTATCTGCGCTAGCCGTCCATAATTTAGCAGTGTAAGACTAGAGGGAAGGCACCTAGTCATTACCACCCGCCGCCAACTCTTGGGCTACTCTTTTACCAACGAATAGTGGGATTGACCGAACATTATAACGACCCCACGGCTGAAATGGCGGGCATGTTCGGTGCGACCGGGATTCGAACCCGTGACCCTCGCCTTAACACGCGTGGCCATGCCGGGCCCAGGTTTTGATTGTCACCTGTTTTTCTCCCTTAGCATTTACAGTGTAGTTGCGCAGCATGTCGAAAATACTGCCATTTAATCTGCGTTAACAAATTGGTTTAGGAAATATTGATTACTTTGGCGCAGACCAATAACATAACGTTGATATTCAGTAAGTTTTGTTTCAAAATCTGACGGCAATTTTTGACTAATTGTTCTCCTTCGCCCTGATGATAAACTTTTCTCTTTTCATAAATTTATGGCACTAACCTCGACTAGTCTTAAAAGAAATACTATTATTTCATGCACATTCTTTTGCTTTTAACATTAGGACTTATCTCGTTACAGACAGTCCTTTATTTCGTAGCTCTCTGAAATACTTTAAAACGGCAGCATCAGTTTCAGGATGTCTTCCTTTTCTTGGGTCAGAAAATGACTTTATAGTTTTCTTGCAAGAAAACAACTTGGTTTTCGTACCACACCAACGATGTACATTTGTCTCACTCACAGTATGCTTTATACTGGTCTCTTTCAGCCGCGGGGGCGTTATAATGTTACGATCAATCCTATTATTCGTTGGTAAAAGAGTAGCCCAAGAGTCGGCGGTGAATGGTGATGACTAGCTGCCTTCCCTCTAGTCTTACACTGCTAAATTAGGAACGGCTAGCGCAGATAGCCCTCGATTAGCTTTGAGCGAAACTGAAAAACAAACAAACAAACGTTTCACGATTCCCAATCTTTTTGTCGCACAAAATAACTTTTCTTTAAATTCGGCATCGTATGTAAAACGCCTTTCCATGGGTGTAAAACGGAATAAAAACAAAACAAAAAACATAATAAAATAACTTCTGAGCAACAGGAAATTCAGACAAAAACCGAGCACGATGATATTCAACTATACCGCTAGAGGCGCTGACATCGGTAAATTTGATGTTTTGTGTGTGTTTCTTTAGTGGCTCCCCGCTAGTACAGCGGTAAGTCTCCGGATTTACAACGCGAAAATCAGGGGTTCGATTCCCCTTGGTGGGCTTAGCAGATAGCGCGATGTGGCTTTGCTATAAGAAAAAACACACACGTTTCTTTAGTGTGTGTGTTTTTTTTATAGCAAAGCCACATGGGGCTATTTGCTGTGTCTACCGAGGGAATCGAGCCCTTGATTTTAGCGTTGTAACTCTGAAAACGTACCGCTGTCCCAGCACTGGACTGTTTTTTTTTAGTCTTTCTAAGCTAAGTTATTTTTAAAATACAGCCCATTCTGTTAATGTAGGATATTTCGAAATTCTCTGTTGTTCGAGGAAACTGATGTTTTCAAGACTTTCGAAGAATGAAAACTAATACATCGAATTCAAAACGCGCTCTTATTTTCGGAAAAATGTGAACAAGAGTAGTCTTAAATTCGAAGTAACACGATACATTACGGCCCAGCATGGTCAAGTAACACGATACATTACGGCCCAGCATGGTCATATGGTTAAGGCACTCGACTCGTAGTCTAAGATTCGCGGGTTTGAATTCCCGTCACATCAAATATTCTTACCCTTTCAGCCGTGGGGGCGTTATAATGTAACGGTCAATCCCACTATTCGTTGGTAAAAGAGTAGCCCAAGAGTTGGCTGTGGATGGTGAAATTCAAAAACAAATAAAACAAACAGTATATTATATAGTTCATAAGGCTTTGTCCTCTTTCACACACTTTGGCATTTTCTACCTACCACCTACCTCTTTGATTTGTACTGATACTCTTGTAGCTTAAGTTCTCTTATAATCTTCACTATTGTTCAATGTCACATAGTCATGGAATGTTCACATACCTCTGGTAGGACGATGTATATTTTATTGGGACATAGATCCTTTACACAGTGTACTTGGTATGCATTGTTTTACACAAATACGGAATGTATATTATAGATATTGAAGTGCTTGAAGATACGGGCACTTTACAAAACATTCACTTGAACTTTAAACTGTAACAAATATACAGCGTAAGTTGAGACAAGATGATTTTCAAGTCACGTGTTTAGGACTTTGAGAACAGCTATATTGCGATAGATAGGTGATGAACCTTGAGATAAAATGTTTCGCCAGACATATGTGTTGGACTTTGAAATCAAATATTTCGGCAGGTATGCGTTTTATTTGAGTACTTGACATGAAGATTATATGTGTTATAACACGTTTATGTACCTTTAGATTGGATTTCTTATCAGACGTATGCGTGCTGGACGTTAATATCAGACGTTTTGTAAGACGTATGTACTGGACCTCCATATTAGACGAGGTAGATTTTAAAATAGTATAATTTACTAAAACTGACTACTGAGCTTCAAGATTGTTTTGGATGCTTATTTTAAAACATATGTCAAATTTTAAGATTGAATTTCTGCGAAATAGGAGTTGTTAAAACATGACATTTCTGAGTTAAAGTAGATTATATCTTACTGTTTTAACAAGTCCACGAGTTGACGTACTTCAGTGTTAGATTACATTTATAAGTTACAGCCATCACAAGTTTTTTCTCATCTGACTCTTGAACATAGACTGACAGAGAACGGGTATTTTTAGCAAAGAGCTGTTTGTTAGCTGTTTGTTGTTCGTGCATTAAGAAAACGGAAATGACGTAACAGATTTTATCTCAACTTGGATTTGGGCAGCTTGGGCCCGTTCTCTGAGATACTACTAAATATATTGGATTAAATTTGTTATTCCAAGGACAAATCGTTTTCCAGACTTCTCTCCAAGCACAAGATAAAGAGATAAAACTTAATTTACCAAATGATTCACAAAACTGGAGCCAGAAGGTTACTAAGACTGGTTGTGCAGGTGTTGAGCCCGGAACAAACAACTCAGTCCTCTGTGTGTGTACGAGGATAGTATGTCACACAAGGCGGATCTGTTTTTTAGAATGTTTAATGAAATATCTGAAAGTATTTCTAGTTTTGGAACTTTACAAAGTACGTGTGTTAAACACCAAAACTGGACATGTGGCAAATGTGTGTATATATATATATATATGTGTGTGTGTGTGTGTGTGTAACAGTACAAATATAGAAATGTGTCTCAATATTGATTGTTCTTAAGGCATTTGAAATACACATCTCCAGTCAATTTCTACTGGGAAAATAGCTAGAGGGAAACCACAACTTTACCATAAAAATAACAATAAAAAGTACATACATAATAAGTATATATATTTATATTTAGTGTTAAAACACTAATCGTCCATAGTCCATACGATCAGTTTTTTTAAAAATACAAAGAAATCTTTTAGAAACATTACCAAGTAAATAAATTTTCTATGCATATCAATATTTTAATTTAAATGTTAAGGTGATGAAAATAGAAAAAATATAATTATATCTATATAGTGCTGATAGAGCGTTAATTTATTTTAAATACCTTTACAAGGGACGCCACCAGCGGAACTATCGATATGTGGTTAAGGTTAAGGTTAAGGCACGCGACTCGTATTCCGAAGATCGCGGAGTCAAATCCCGTCGCACCAACCATCCTCGCCCTTTCAGCCGTGGGGGCGTTATAATGTGACATTCAATCTTACTATTCGTTGGTAAAAGAGTAGCCCAAGAGCTGGCGGCGGGTGGTAATGACTAGGTGCTTTCCCTCTAGTCTTACACTGCTAAATTAGGAACGGCTAGCGCAGATAGCCCTCGTGTAGCTTTGCCTGAAATTCATAAGAAACAAACAAACCATGCTATATTACAGTTCTCATATATATATACTGCTACAGATTTGCCAACAGTTACTAGAATTGCTATATATATTTTCCAACAGCTAATACAGTTGTCCGAAATATTTATAAATGTACCAGTTTACCCACATTTACCATAATTCTCCTATTTCGTCTGTACCTCCACTGTCTTACTGACATATAATTTTTTTATCAACTATGCTTGTACCACCATACAAAACGTTACTGTAGTTTTCCTATGCTTCTTATTTTACCAACAGTAACAACAGTTGTTGTGTGTGTCTGTACTTCTACTTTACTAGCTGTTACTGGAGTTGTCTTACACATATGTATATTTCTAGTTCTTTGACAACTGTAGTCATTGTTGTTAGTCTTTGTGTTTTTACTATTTGAGTAACAATTACTAAAATTATTTTATACATCTGTATTTCCGCTAGGTTTTTCAAGTTGTTTTTATACGGTTTGAACAACATTTACAAGAGATGTCCTGTACACTAGCACTTCTACTGCTTTAACATTTACAAGAGATGTCCTGTGCACCAACAGTTCTACTGTTTTAGCAACAGTAATTGTTCTATATGCCTAAACGTATATCGTTTAAGTAACAGTTGAAAAAACTGTCTTATATGTCAATACTTCCGTTGCTTTACAACAAGTTTGTTCGTTTGTTTTTGAAATTCGCGCAAAGCTGCACGAGGGTTATCTGCACTAGCCGTCCCTAATTTAGCAGTGTAAGACTACCCTCAGATTACGAGTCGAACGCCTTAACCCACCTGACAATGCCGGTCCGATTATGATTGCAGATATATAGATAAGTAGTAGTAACTTTGGGTAAAGCAGTGAAACGAAAGATAAATAAAATAATTAGAGTAAATGTAATAGAAGTATAGATAAATGGGCAATTATGGTGACTAGCGATAAAGCAGCAGAAATAGAGATACATAGGACAACGCTAGTAGCTGTTCATAAAGCAGTAGAAGTATGGATATGTAGGACCATTCTAGTTATTGTATAGATATGTAGGACAATTCTAGTTATTGTATAGATATGTAGGACAATTCTAGTTATTGTATAGATATGTAGGACAATTCTAGTTATTGTATAGATATGTAGGACAATTCTAGTTATTGTATAGATATGTAGGGCCATTCAAGTTATTGTATAGATATGTAGGGCCATTCTAGCTATTGTATAGATATGTAGGGCTATTCTAGCTATTGTATATATGTGTAGGGCTATTCTAGTTATTGTATAGATATGTAGAGCTATTCTAGCTATTGTATATATATGTTAAACTTTTTAATTCATCAGAAATGAAATAAAATAAGAGAAACTGTAACGTAGAGATCTCATGAAATCTTTGTTTGGTCGCACTTTCTGCTGTAAACTGCAGTTTTCGTTTATTGAAGGCTCACCATCACAGCTAGGATTAGAAAACAAATGAAATCCCGGTAAGCCTCTTGTAATGTTGAAGTGTGTATAACATCTATGGAGGTTTGAGTCTCTTTAATTCACTATAACGTAAACTAAATTAATTTAGATATGTGACTAATGTTATAACACAACAACGAATGTAAGTTATTATTCGATGGAATACAACGGACAAAGTGTTTAATTCCTGTATATATATTTCATTTCTTTCTCACTAGTGGGGAAGTTGAAAATTGAATCTGTGACGAGCTGTAATAAAATTATTTAGATACTTATATCAAATTAGGTTACTACATAGTGGACTACAACGGTCTAAAAACCCATCGAATTGTTAGAAAAGCGGTAGAATTATAGGTATGTTGGAGAACTGTATTAATTCTTGGAAAAGAAGTAGTAGTGCGGATAAGTTTGACAACAATGCAAACTGTTAACAAAGCACAACAAGGAGAGAGATATAGGACACAGTTAAGAATTGTCGGTAAAACATTAGAAGGTTAGATATGTAGGACAACATCAACAACAACTGCTAAACCAGTATAAGTAATACATGTATAGAACAAATCTACCAATTGTTGGTAAAACAGTATAATTATAGATACATTAAGGAACTCTAGTAACTGTTGGAAAAACAGTAGAAATAATAGACGTATAGAACAAATCTATCAATTGTTGCTGATGCAGTTTAAGTAATGGATGTACAGAACAATTCAACAAATTGTTGCTAAAGCGGTACAGTTATAGATACATTAAAAAACTCTATAATCTGTTGGTAAGATACAAAAAGTAATAGATGTGTAGAACAAATCTATCAATTGTTGGTAAAACAGTATAATTATAGATGCATTAAACAACTCTAGAAACTGTTGGCAAAAGAGTAGAAGTAATAAATGTATAAGACAAATCTACAAACTGTTGATAAAACAGTATAATTAAAAATACATTAAATAATTCCGGTAACTGTTGGTAAAACAGTGAAAAATATATATGTATAGAACAAATCTACTAATTGTTAGTAAAAGAGTATAATTATAGATACGTTAAAGAACTCTAGAAACTGTTGGTAAAACAGTAGACGTAATACATGTATAGAAAAAATCTACCAATTATTGGAAAAACAGTAGAAATAATGGACGTATAGGACAAATCTACCTATTGTTGGTAAAGCAGAATAATTATAGATATATTAAACAACTTTAAAAACTGTTGGTAAAACAGTAGAAGTAATAGATGTATAGAACAAATCTATCAATTGTTGCTAAAGCAGTATAATTAGAGATATATTAAATAAATCTAAAAACTATTGGAAAATTTGTTCAAGTGATAGATGTATAGTTCAAACCTACCAATTTTTGCTAAAGCAGTACAATTATATATACACTAAAAAACTTTAAAAACTATTGGTAGAAGAGTAGAAGTAATAGACGTATAGAACAAATCTGCCAACTGTTGGTAAAACAGTAGAAGTAATAGATGTATAGAACAAATCTGCCAATTGTTGGTAAAACAGTAGAAGTGATAAATGTGTAGAACAAATTTATCAATTGTTGGTAAAACAGTAGAAGTGATAAATGTGTAGAACAAATTTATCAATTGTTGGTAAAACAGTAGAAGTGATAAATGTGTAGAACAAATCTGCCAACTGTTGGTAAAACAGTAGAAGTAATAGATGTATAGAACAAATCTATCAATTGTTGGTGAAACAGTAGAAGTGATAAATGTGTAGAACAAATTTATCAATTGTTGGTAAAACAGTAGAAGTGATAAATGTGTAGAACAAATTTATCAATTGTTGGTAAAACAGTAGAAGTGATAAATGTGTAGAACAAATCTGCCAACTGTTGGTAAAACAGTAGAAGTGATAAATGTGTAGAACAAATCTATCAATTGTTGGTGAAACAGTAGAAGTAATAAATGTGTAGAACAAATCTATCAATTGTTGGTGAAACAGTAGAAGTAATAAATGTGTAGAACAAATCTATCAATTGTTGGTAAAACAGTAGAAGTAATAGATGTATAGAACAAATCTATCAATTGTTGGTAAAACAGTAGACGTATTAGATGTATAGAACAAATCTGCCAGTTGTTGCTAAAGCAGTATAATTATAGATACGTTAAATAACTTTAGTAAGTGTTGATAAAACAGTAGAAGTATAGATATATAGAACAACTGTAGTTATTCTTGGTACATAATAAAGCACAAAGATACAGGAGAATTTTACTATCTGTTGGTAAATAGTAGAAGTACGGCTATGTAGGACAATTATAGTAACTGTTGGTAAAGAAATAGATGTATGGGTATATTGTACAATTTTACTAACTATTGGTCAACAAGTAGAGGTATAAATATACAGAATAACAGTAGTATTATGGGTAAACAGTAGAAATATAGACATACACACAGCCTGTAGTTGCTGTTGGTCAGAAATAGAAGTATAGGCACATAGGAAAACTGTAGTAATATTTTATAGCCGAAAAAATATAGATTTTTAAGACAATTTTAATTACTTTCATAAAGAAATAGAATTATAGATACATAGGATATGTGTAGAAACTGTTCTATAAAGAAGTGAAAATATAAATACATAGGATAATTTTTGTAACTCTTTGTAGGTAGTTATACTAGATATTGTACTTTACAGTTTTGAATTTGCTGATAAATGACTAGAATTATAAACAAGTAAGATAATTCTAGGTATACAGGACACTATTATCAACTACAGGTAAAGTTAAAGTATAGTTACACAAGACACTATCTTTAAGTATTGGTAAAGTAGAAGTATAGATATATAAAACACTATCTTTAAGTATTGGTAAAGTAGAAGTATAGATATATAAGACACTATCTTTAAGTATTGGTAAAGTAGAAGTATAGTTACACAAGACACTATCTTTAGGTATTGGTAAAGTAGAAGTATAGATATATAAAACACTATCTTTAAGTATTGGTAAAGTAGAAGTATAGATATATAAGACACTATCTTTAGGTATTGGTAAAGTAGAAGTATAGATGTATAAGACACTATCTTTAAGTATTGGTAAAGTAGAAGTATAGATGTATAAGACACTATCTTTAAGTATTGGTAAAGTAGAAGTATAGATATATAAAACACTATCTTTAAGTATTGGTAAAGTAGAAGTATAGATATATAAGACACTATCTTTAACTGCTGGTAAAGTAGAAGTATAGATGTATAAGACACTATCTTTAAGTATTGGTAAAGTAGAAGTATAGATGTATAAGACACTACTATTAACTGCTGGTAAAGTAGAACTATGGATATATAAGACACTATCTTTAAGTATTGGTAAAGTAGAAGTATAGATGTATAAGACACTATCTTTAAGTATTGGTAAAGTAGAAGTATAGATATATAAAACACGATCTTTAAGTATTGGTAAAGTAGAAGTATAGATATATAAGACACTATCTTTAACTGCTGGTAAAGTAGAAGTATAGATGTATAAGACACTATCTTTAAGTATTGGTAAAGTAGAAGTATAGATGTATAAGACACTACTATTAACTGCTGGTAAAGTAGAAGTATAGATGTATAAGACACTATCTTTAAGTATTGGTAAAGTAGAAGTATAGATATATAAAACACTATCTTTAAGTATTGGTAAAGTAGAAGTATAGATATATAAAACACTATCTTTAAGTATGGGTAAAGTAGAAGTATAGAAATATAAAACACTATCTTTAAGTATTGGTAAAGTAGAAGTATAGATATATAAAACACTATCTTTAAGTATTGGTAAAGTAGAAGTATAGATATATAAAACACTATCTTTAAGTATGGTAAAGTAGAAGTATAGATGTATAAGACACTATCTTTAAGTATTGGTAAAGTAGAAGTATAGATATATAAGACACTATCTTTAAGTATTGGTAAAGTAGAAGTATAGATATATAAGACACTATCTTTAACTGCTGGTAAAGTAGAAGTATAGATGTATAAGACACTATCTTTAAGTATTGGTAAAGTAGAAGTATAGATGTATAAGACACTACTATTAACTGCTGGTAAAGTAGAAGTATAGATGTATAAGACACTATCTTTAAGTATTGGTAAAGTAGAAGTATAGATGTATAAGACACTACTATTAACTGCTGGTAAAGTAGAAGTATAGATGTATAAGACACTATCTTTAAGTATTGGTAAAGTAGAAGTATAGATATATAAGACACTATCTTTAAGTATTGGTAAAGTAGAAGTATAGTTACACAAGACACTATCTTTAAGTATTGGTAAAGTAGAAGTATAGATATATAAGACACTATCTTTAACTGCTGGTAAAGTAGAAGTATAGATGTATAAGACACTATCTTTAAGTATTGGTAAAGTAGAAGTATAGATGTATAAGACACTACTATTAACTGCTGGTAAAGTAGAAGTATAGATGTATAAGACACTATCTTTAAGTATTGGTAAAGTAGAAGTATAGATATATAAGACACTATCTTTAAGTATTGGTAAAGTAGAAGTATAGATATATAAGACACTATCTTTAAGTATTGGTAAAGTAGAAGTATAGTTACACAAGACACTATCTTTAACTGCTGGTAAAGTAGAAGTATAGATATATAAGACACTATCTTTAAGTATTGGTAAAGTAGAAGTATAGATATATAAGACACTATCTTTAAGTATTGGTAAAGTAGAAGTATAGTTATATAAGACACTATCTTTAAGTATTGGTAAAGTAGAAGTATAGATATATAAGACACTATCTTTAAGTATTGGTAAAGTAGAAGTATAGTTACACAAGACACTATCTTTAGGTATTGGTAAAGTAGAAGTATAGATATATAAAACACTATCTTTAAGTATTGGTAAAGTAGAAGTATAGATATATAAGACACTATCTTTAGGTATTGGTAAAGTAGAAGTAAAGATGTATAAGACACTATCTTTAAGTATTGGTAAAGTAGAAGTATAGATGTATAAGACACTATCTTTAAGTATTGGTAAAGTAGAAGTATAGATATATAAAACACTATCTTTAAGTATTGGTAAAGTAGAAGTATAGATATATAAGACACTATCTTTAACTGCTGGTAAAGTAGAAGTATAGATGTATAAGACACTATCTTTAAGTATTGGTAAAGTAGAAGTATAGATGTATAAGACACTACTATTAACTGCTGGTAAAGTAGAACTATGGATATATAAGACACTATCTTTAAGTATCGGTAAAGTAGAAGTATAGATGTATAAGACACTATCTTTAAGTATTGGTAAAGTAGAAGTATAGATATATAAAACACGATCTTTAAGTATTGGTAAAGTAGAAGTATAGATATATAAGACACTATCTTTAACTGCTGGTAAAGTAGAAGTATAGATGTATAAGACACTATCTTTAAGTATTGGTAAAGTAGAAGTATAGATGTATAAGACACTACTATTAACTGCTGGTAAAGTAGAAGTATAGATGTATAAGACACTATCTTTAAGTATTGGTAAAGTAGAAGTATAGATATATAAAACACTATCTTTAAGTATTGGTAAAGTAGAAGTATAGATATATAAAACACTATCTTTAAGTATGGGTAAAGTAGAAGTATAGAAATATAAAACACTATCTTTAAGTATTGGTAAAGTAGAAGTATAGATATATAAAACACTATCTTTAAGTATTGGTAAAGTAGAAGTATAGATATATAAAACACTATCTTTAAGTATGGTAAAGTAGAAGTATAGATGTATAAGACACTATCTTTAAGTATTGGTAAAGTAGAAGTATAGATATATAAGACACTATCTTTAAGTATTGGTAAAGTAGAAGTATAGATATATAAGACACTATCTTTAACTGCTGGTAAAGTAAAAGTATAGATGTATAAGACACTATCTTTAAGTATTGGTAAATTAGAAGTATAGATGTATAAGACACTACTATTAACTGCTGGTAAAGTAGAAGTATAGATGTATAAGACACTATCTTTAAGTATTGGTAAAGTAGAAGTATAGATGTATAAGACACTACTATTAACTGCTGGTAAAGTAGAAGTATAGATGTATAAGACACTACTATTAACTGCTGGTAAAGTAGAAGTATAGATGTATAAGACACTATCTTTAAGTATTGGTAAAGTAGAAGTATAGATATATAAGACACTATCTTTAAGTATTGGTAAAGTAGAAGTATAGTTACACAAGACACTATCTTTAAGTATTGGTAAAGTAGAAGTATAGATATATAAGACACTATCTTTAACTGCTGGTAAAGTAGAAGTATAGATATATAAGACACTATCTTTAAGTATTGGTAAAGTAGAAGTATAGATATATAAGACACTATCTTTAAGTATTGGTAAAGTAGAAGTATAGTTATATAAGACACTATCTTTAAGTATTGGTAAAGTAGAAGTATAGATATATAAGACACTATCTTTAAGTATTGGTAAAGTAGAAGTATAGATATATAAAACACTATCTTTAAGTATTGGTAAAGTAGAAGTATAGATATATAAGACATTACTATTAACTGCTGGTAAAGTAGAAGTATAGATATATAAGACACTACTATTAACTGCTGGTAAAGTAGAAGTATAGATATATAAGACACCACTATTATCTCTTTGTAAAGTAGAAGTATAGATATATAAGACACTATCTTTAAGTATTGGTAAAGTAGAAGTATAGATATATAAGACACCACTATTATCTCTTTGTAAAGTAGAAGTATAGATATATAAGACACTATCTTTAAGTATTGGTAAAGTAGAAGTATAGATATATAAGACACTACTATTAACTGCTGGTAAAGTAGAAGTATAGATATATAAGACACTACTATTAACTGCTGGTAAAGTAGAAGTATAGATATATAAGACACTACTATTAACTGCTGGTAAAGTAGAAGTATAGATATATAAGACACCACTATTATCTCTTTGTAAAGTAGAAGTATAGATATATAAGACACTATCTTTAAGTATTGGTAAAGTAGAAGTATAGATATATAAGACACTACTATTAACTGCTGGTAAAGTAGAAGTATAGATATATAAGACACTACTATTATCTCTTTGTAAAGTAGAAGTATAGATATATAAGACACTATCTTTAAGTATTGGTAAAGTAGAAGTATAGATATATAAGACACCACTATTATCTCTTTGTAAAGTAGAAGTATAGATATATAAGACACTATCTTTAAGTATTGGTAAAGTAGAAGTATAGATATATAAGACACCACTATTATCTCTTTGTAAAGTAGAAGTATAGATATATAAGACACTATCTTTAAGTATTGGTAAAGTAGAAGTATAGATATATAAGACACCACTATTATCTCTTTGTAAAGTAGAAGTATAGATATATAAGACACTACTATTAACTGCTGGTAAAGTAGAAGTATAGATATATAAGACACTACTATTAACTGCTGGTAAAGTAGAAGTATAGATATATAAGACACCACTATTATCTCTTTGTAAAGTAGAAGTATAGATATATAAGACACTACTATTAACTGCTGGTAAAGTAGAAGTATAGATATATAAGACACTACTATTAACTGCTGGTAAAGTAGAAGTATAGATATATAAGACACTACTATTAACTGCTGGTAAAGTAGAAGTATAGATATATAAGACACCACTATTATCTCTTTGTAAAGTAGAAGTATAGATATATAAGACACTACTATTATCTCTTTGTAAAGTAGAAGTATGGATATCCAAAACACTATTATTTACTGCTGGTAAAGTAGAAGTATAGATATATAAGATACTGTTATTAACTGTTGGTAAAGTAGAAGTATAGATATATAAGATACTGTTATTAACTGTTGGTAAAGTAGAAGTATAGATATATAAGATACTGTTATTAACTGTTGGTAAAGTAGAAGTATAGATATATAAGATACTGTTATTAACTGTTGGTAAAGTAGAAGCATAAATATATATAACAATTTTATTAAGTGTTTGGAGATGTGTAGAAGTATATATATATATATATAGAAAAACTGTTTATAATGTTTGGCAAAGTAATAGACGTACATATGTTATATACGACAATTTTTGTAACAATTTGTACGTCAATGGAACCGTAGATACGTAGAACAATTCTAGAAAGTGTGGGTAAAGCAGTAAAAGTAGAGATATGCAAAATAGTTTTAGTAACAGTTGGTAAAGCAGTAGAAGTATATATGTGTATGTACATTGAGTAATTATAGTAATGACTAGTAAAGTAACAGAATTATAGATAAGAGGAAAATTTTAATAACTGTTTTTTACAGCAGTAGAAGTTTAGGTGTACAGAAAAACAATAGTAAATTTTGAGAAAGCAGAACGAGAAGTATAGATTGTTACGTATTATAATGTATTTTGGACGAGTCTCCAATTCATTAAGTTATGCATTATGAGTTCAAATAGTCTTAAACTTAGTTAAATTGTAATTAAAACTTAGGAGGTAATTAAATTTCAAAATGTGTCAAACTCATGATGTTTGCCAACAAGATTAATAAACACAGTTTTCCATTTTAACACAAATATATTTTAATATACAAATAATAATACAATTTATAATAACAGTTATTACAAATAGTAATTTATATACAATCGTTTTCACAAACTTACAAACAGTAATGACTCTTCTATCTGTTCTGCAACTGCATATTTTTTAGACGGTTCAAGATGAGCGAATTAATTTCGAGTTGATATAGGTATAGTTCACTTTACAGGTAGCTAGGTAATTTTTCACTTATAACACGTGAGATTTTTTGTTTTTACCGCTGAAGATATCTAATGTTTTCGTAGAAATGTTAACATCCGATTGTAAATCTCTGAAGTAAATCGGTTTGAAATATTTGAAATATATAAATGTTCCGGGTCAAATATCTGATTAATAAGCATTTATCATCGTTATAATTTACCGAGGTTTATAGTATACCAACTGTAGCAAACCGACAACATATTAATATATGAACTGTCATTTGGCGCATCGATTTATAAACGTTAGAGCGAGGTTCTCGAAAGTTCAGTTAACAAAAATACTGGCAATCAGTGCTATTTTTACATGGAAACCTTGTAAGTTGTTGATTCTTACACTTGAGAATCTTTAACAAATTTAGAAAACAGGTGAGAATTTCGCAATACACATTCAACAAAAAAAGCTACATGCAATATCTAAATATATATTTAACTAAAATAAACGTGGATGTTAAAATAAATACATAATAGTAAGTCCGTTAAGAGATATGTCCAACAACTCTAGTAGTAGAAATACAGACATATAAGACAGCTCTAATAGGTATTAGTGAGTAAAATAAGTATAAATATTCAGGAGAACTGAAGTAACTGTTAATATGCAACAGAAGTATAAATATGTAAGACAACTGCAATGACTGTTAGTGAAGCAGTAAAATTATAGGTATGTAGGACAGACAACACTAGTAACTGTTTGGAAGTAGTAGAAGCCTAGGCATATAGAACAACTGTACTAAAGGTATTATAAAATTCTCGGTAAACAACAGAAGTATAAATATATAAAACAACTGCAGTAATTTCTTATAAAATACAAGAATAATATACATATACGGCAATTCTAATAAATGCTGGTAACGCAGTAGAAGTAGAGGTGTATAGGACAACTCTAGTAACTGTTGATGATGTACCAAAAGTATGGGTATATAGGACAACTGTGGTAATTGTTGGTAATGTACTAGAAGTATAGGTATATAGGACAACTGTGGTAATTGTTGGTAATGTACTAGAAGTATAGGTATATAGGACAACTGTGGTAATTGTTGGTAATGTACTAGAAGTATAGGTATATAGGACAACTGTGGTAATTGTTGGTAATGTACTAGAAGTATAGGTATATAGGACAACTGTGGTAATTGTTGGTAATGTACTAGAAGTATAGGTATATAGGACAACTGTGGTAATTGTTGGTAATGTACTAGAAGTATAGGTATATAGGACAACTGTGGTAATTGTTGGTAATGTACTAGAAGTATAGGTATATAGGACAACTGTGGTAATTGTTGGTAACGTACTAGAAGTATAGGTATATATGACAACTGTGGTAATTGTGGGTAATGTACTAGAAGAATAGGTATATAGGACAACTGTGGTAATTGTTGGTAATGTACTAGAAGTATAGGTATATAGGACAACTGTGGTAATTATTGGTAATGTACTAGAAGTATAGATATATAGGACAACTGTGGTAATTGTTGGTAATGTACTAGAAGTATAGGTATGTAGGACAACTGTGGTAATTATTGGTAATGTACTAGAAGTATAGGTATGTAGGACAACTGTGGTAATTGTTGGTAATATATTAGAAGTATAGGTATATAAGACATCTTTTGTAACTATTTTTGAGCAATAGACGTATATGTGACAGTTCTTGTTACAATTGGTAAGGCACCAGAAGCATGGGTATATAAGACAAGACTATTATTGTAAGTTTTGTGTAATGCAAAAGTACAGGTATATAAGATAGTCACAATAACTCCAGTGATGGAGATCGACCTTACTTATCTCTTTGAGTGAAAATAATATAGGGAGAAATAACTCCATTTCTTTTCTTTTTTTTTGTGTGTGTGTTACATCCAAGTTCTGTTTTTACAAAGGTTTTACGTTTCTTTGTCTTGTTACGGTAGCCACGATTGGTCTCGTAGCTGTGTTACTCCACCACTTGAGAGTGTGTTCAGTAAGGGACAAAATATACTTTGTCGAATTGATTCGAGAATGAAAGAACAATTTCCATAAAATATGGAGGAAAATAGGACAATGAAATATACAAAATCAAATATTTAGAAGAGTCTGAGATTTGTTTAGGTTAAGCCTAAATTTCTGCTGTTGTTTTGATATGTTGAATCAGGCTGTGGAATGTTCGACAGTGTTAGGGCAAGAGAATCAGGCTGTGGAATGTTCGACAATGTTATGGCTAGAGAATTAGGCTGTGGAATGTTCGACAGTGTTAGAGCTAGAGAATCAGGCTGTGGAATGTTCGACAGTGTTAGAGCTAGAGAATCAGGCTGTGGAATGTTCGACAGTGTTAGGGCTAGAGACTATTTTATCATTCTTTCTTTTTTATGGAGCTAATTGTTCCATGAAATTACCGAATGTATATTTCAACTCTGTGTTAATGCTTCACTAATCCCTGTTTAAAATTGAATAAGTGAGTGTGATAATACTTATCATTATTCAGAATTCATACATAGTTGTATAAAGGACATATCATAGGGGTTCTGCTTGAATGAACACACTGATTAAATTTAGGATCTGAAATAACTGTCGTGGGACCCCATGCAGTTTCCTAACTGTACAAAAAGAAGCCAGCAGGGAGTTAACATATGGTACCAGTATATTCTAGAGAAAATCAATTTAATAGCACTCCTCAAATAAGCCTATGTAAGAAAAGAAAAGTGTTTGACACTATATATTATGTTCTGCTGTGATGCCACAGTCCAAAAAAAAGCGTAGAGAATTGTCAGTAAAGCAAAGAGTTCACGCAAAAACATTATGTGATGCTAGTTGGACTTAGCGAGAAATGTTTGTAGACTTAAAATGCTTCCCAGATACCGTCAAGTTCACCATAGATCATGAGACTGAGACAGGTAAATTTGAAAATAGGAAAAGAAGAGACAGAAAACCTAAACTTAATGATACTGACAATAAGTATATTCTTTATGCAGCCTTCAGAACAGAAGAAAGACTGCCACTGATCTCAAGCATGGGATAAATGACCATATACCAAATGACGTAGAAATGTCGAGGTTCTATAGTATCAAGAAGACTAAATGAGAATGGAATACTGGGTTGTTTAACAGTTTAAAAACCTTTATTTTGATCTCCAAATATTGTCAAGAGATTGAAATTTGCTAAGTACAAAAACTGGATTGTTTATTATTGATAACTGGTGTTATGGACGGATGAGTCTAAGTTTGAAACATTTGATTCAAAATATAGATTGTACGTCATGCGAAAGAAAGGTAAAAGATAGTTACCTCAATGCATAACACTTACCATGAAGCATGGGGGAAACAGTGTGATAGATTGTGGGTATTTTTTCTGCTGAGGGAACAGGAGATATTTGTAAAGTCAATGCAATAATGGACCAGCACAAGTACCATCAAATACTGATCCGTCGTGGTATACCCTATGGTTTGTGTATTATTGGCAAAAATTTTTACTAAGGAGAAGATAATAACCCTAAATACTCATCCAACCCATACAGAAATTACTTAACTAAAACGGAAGGTGCTGGAATCATTCAAATGATGCAATGACCCCCACACAGCCCTGATCTCAGCCTAGTTGAGCACATCTGGGAGTTGATAGATAAAAAAACTTGACAAATCAAAGGTTGCTTCCAAAGAAACTTTGTGGGAGTGTATTAAAGACATTTGGTAAAATCGCAAAGAACACTTTGATTAAATACGTTGCAGAAATGCCTGAAAGACTGCCTGAAGTCATGAAACATGAAAACAAAAGGGAATCACACAAAATATTGTCCACCGCTGGTACAGCGGTAAGTCTACGAATTTACAACGCTAAAATTAGGGGTTCGATTCCCCTCGGGGGACTCAGCAAATAGCCTGATATGGATTTGCTATACGAAAAATCACACTTACACAATATTAACTGTTTGTTGAACTCATGTACTTCTGTGGTACTAAACATGAAGATTAATAAAACTTTGATGTTTCACCTGTTTGTTTTGAAAGTAACTTGAAATCTAATGCTTAACTTTGTCCAAGCACTTTTATACAACACTGTATGAACTACTTTTTCTCACATATGTAGGGTTAACCAAGTCTTTAACACTCATTCCATCTTTATTTTACCTCAGTCACACCAAACATGCTCGCCCCTTCAGACGTGGGGGCGTTATAATGTGACGGTCATTCCCACTATTCATTGATAAAAGAGTAGCCCAAGAGTTGGCGGTGGGTGGTGATGGCTATCTACCTTCCATGTAGTCTTACACTGCTAAATTAGGGACGGCTAGCGCAGATAGTTCTCGAGTAGCTTTGCGCGAAATTAAAAAAAACAAACTAAATCATCTTTATTTTGTTTACTTTTACATTTTTATAATAATAATAATTACATCTTTGTTAAAGTTAAGATGTTTTTTACATCAACTATATTTTTAACATCTTTATGTAGTTTCGATTGGATACATGCAATAAAACTTTCGTTGAAAACACCTTATTGAATAAGACAAGAGAACCTGGCTTAACCACGTATGCTGATTGTTAATTATAACTCACAGGTTGTCCATTTATGCGACTCACAGATACTGTCTCTGCTTTTCTGTCTTCGTTCAGTTCCTATTGTCGCAGTATTCGTATCTGTCTGTTGGCGGCGTCCTTTATTCGGCCTTCAAAGCATAAGTTCTGCAATTTTCCACCTTGTAAAAAACTTTGGTTTCAGTACTTGCTGGTCTTTATGCCAAGTATGTGAACCACCTTGAGGAACTATACCAGTCGTTGTTTACGTCTCGTTATCCTTGTTGATTTGCATTGGATAAAAGAACAAAAAAACGGCCTTGTTTATGAACTTGTATGCGGACATTCACTTGGAAAACAATCTCAGAACCCTATACCCGGGAAATCCAATAGTTTCCACTCCATTTCTGTCATTACGTGGTAATTGTAACCACTCCAAATTCAACAAATTCAAGTAGCAACTGATAGAGATATATTTGTATATACAATTAATAAGAAAAAATTATAGTGAATGTGTCACGGTAATGGTTTAACGGAAATATTACTTTATTGGAAAGTTTCGCGTCCTTTTCTTTTTCAATTTGCAAAAGTAAAATAAAGAACACAAACAAATAAATAAAGATTTATTCATTGGAGTTAACAAAAAAGGACCAGGTCTGCGCACTTAGCAACAACAACGCACTTGTAATTATTCCATACGACTGCGTAAAAGAGCTAGTATTGTGCGTTTAACAACAGTTGTGCCATACTCAGCGTCATTAAAGATATTCTAGACTCAAACGACAACAATGTAATTGATGTTAAAACAGTCAACGAAACTAGAGTAAAAAGAGGGTGGGGAGGACAGCAATGACTTACCTGAACAATTCTATGAACTTATTAATTATAATTTCAGCTCTTATGGTTTAATTCAGCTTATATTATTTATTATTTAGAGAAACTAAGTAAAAAAGGGGGACGTACGTACCCCACACTCCATATTTCTAGATATTCTCAGTAAAGCAAAAATTAATATGGGGTAAGACTTACCAGTTATTATTATTGTTTTTATTTTAGGCGATTAGGGCGCTTGATTCGTAATCTGAGGGTCGCAGTTTTGAATCCCCGTCACACCATACATGCTCGCCTTTTCAGGCAAAGGGATATTATAATGTACAGTCAATCCCACTGTTCGTTGGTAAAAGAGTACCCGGGCCCGGCATGGCCAAGCGTGTTAAGGCATGCGACTCGTGACCTGTGGGTCGCGGATTCGAATCCCTCTAGTCTTACACTGCTAAATTAGGGCCAGCTAGCACAGATAGCACTCGTGTAGCCTTGTGCGAAATTCAAAAACAAACAAACAAAAGAGTACCCCAAGTGTTAAGGACAGCTAGCGCAGACAGCTCTCGTGTAGTTTTGTGCGAAATTCAAAACAAACAAACAATTTTTAATTTTTAATATTTGCCTAATGCAGCAATGGAAAACTTGCGGCTTATAAGTCGCGTACATGCAGGCCTCTATAGGTCACTCTAAATTATATTCCATACAGCGGTCACTTTAAAACGTGACATCTTTGACTTTAAGATTGGTAAAGGCGGGAAGGGGGTCTTGCGGATTTTGAGGGTGTTTGAAGGCCGTGTGTACCCGTACTGACCTTTCAGCGTACACATGGTGAGAGGCAGGTAACCTATAGCAGCAGTAACTCGAACTTCCGAGGGCTTAGGAAGAGGAGGCAACAGTTACAAGACAAATGGGATTTATGAAAAATATAGTACGTCCTTTTTTAGGGCAAAAACCACATTTATTTACCTGTTGCAAGTCCATAGACCTATCGCTGTCCCACCGAGGAACAAAAAATAGTGCAAGGGACCTGATTGATAATGTATACAATTTAATCTATTTCCAGAAATAACCGAAGAAAAGGACGTGGTTATTTATGTTACTTCTTTACGGAAATCAGTTTCCTATATATCAAGTTATGGAGAAGGCAGAAGGTAAATAAAAGACGACAGAAGAAATGAAAGAGATGAAGGGAGATTTATTACCCAACGAGACGGTGTGTATGGGTATTACCCAACAAGACGGTGTGTATGGGTATTACCCAACGAGACGCTGTGTATGGGGAGTGAAGTGTTGAAACATTTTCGCACATAATCAACGTCTGTTGAATAATGGCTATGAAAGTAACCCTATCCATTATAACCCTGATTTCGACCAGTTTTGACTGCAGGAGCTATCAAAGAGGGTCAAGAGTAAAAGTAGGTGACCCAGCACGTTATACGAGCAGTCAGCCAATAAACACGGGTTTTTACAGGTACTGAATACGTGCTTGAAGAAAAAAAAAGTAGACAGCTGCACACAAAAGCTGGAAACGAAAGTTAAAAGTTAAAGTTAAAAGTTAAAGTTTGTCCCAATTACCCTCACCTTTTGTCCTCCCCAAGTCAACTCGTATGTTTCCCTTATTTCGTGAAATACGCACATCTCGTGAGTGAGCACCCATGGCTTGATTACAACCAGCAGTTCACATTATGGAACAAAATCTGTAATTTTGTAACAAACATTGTGCTCCTTTGATCTTCGTGTGAGGATTGTGTCGAATAAAGATTTACCAATTATGCTCTCCAACTATCATGTATTCCAACTCGTATTAAGTATTTCAAACATGGTATAAAATTGAAAAAGCTGTTGTATATTTCGATGTAGAACTTACAAATATTGAAGATCCCTTTCCCTCCCCCACGTGCACATATTAAGGATCACACACTATTTACTGCACGGTTGGTACTCAAAAAAGTATTAGTAAGACAAATGAAACTGATATAGTTATTGGTTGCTTCAAAGAAATATGTTGAAAATGTAATAACTGCATAGTCACATCTGCCCCACCCTATATACTTAAAATAACATCATACAATACTTCTCAAAATTATATTTTATTTGTTGAACATGTCTCGAATTTATTCTCGAATAAATTGTTTATACGAAATATTTACTGGATATATGTATATACAAACTTACCCTAAACAAATAAACCATATATATAAGTATTTACGTTTAAGCAATATTTTCTAGCTCATTTATAATTTTCGATAGTAATATAAACAAAAAGGATGAAAATTACTTTGCGTAATGATTTTGCTGCCATCTAGTGATGAAATAGGGTAATTATAAACTTGTAAGAGCCCTGTTTAATATAAACAACTTGGTTTTAGTTCATAAATTAGGCTGCAGCTTTCAAAGTTAATTCGTCCCCTAGCGGCATAGCAGCATGTCTGCAGAGATACATTGCTAAAAATTGGGTTTCGATATCCGTGGTAGGCAGAGCACAGATAGCCCATTGTGTAGTTTTGTGCTTAATTCTAAACAGATAATGTCCCCTACTGGTACAGTGGTAAGTCTACGAATTTACAACGCTAAAATCAATGGTTCGATTCCTCTCAGCAGATAGCCCGATGAAGCTTTGTTTTAAAAGACACCCACCTACCCTAATCAAATAAACCAAATTTAATTAAAGTAAAAGGAAGTACATATTGGTTCCCATTAGCATTTAAGCATCTGGTTTTCAGCTATTTGCTAAGTGAACGGACTGTTAGAACAACCGAATAGCAAAATACGTAATTTAGTATGTAGCTGCAGTACTGAATAACTTAACGTAGTTAATAAGATGTGATTATCTTTATATGTATCACCGCTTTTTATGATAAATAAAATTACAGGCTTTTCTAAATATACGGAAGATAACCTTGTTGAAGAACCATACAGTACGCGTATTTGCACTTACAAAGAACTTTTTGAACTTCCTTCCTCACTGGCGTTGCGGGTTCGATTCGGTTTGGTTTGTTTTGAATTTCGCATAAAGCTGGGCTATCTGCGTTAGCTCTCCCTAATTTAGTAATGTAAGACTAGAGGGAAAGCAGCTAGTCATCATCACCCACTGCCAAATCTTGGGCTACTCTTTTACCAAGGAATAGTGGGATTGACCGTAACTTAACGCCTTCACGGCTGAAAGGGCGAGCATGTTTTATGTGACTGGGATACGAACCCGCGACCCTCAGATTACGAGTCGAGTGCCTTAACCCACCTGGTCATGCCAGACCTTAGGATTTTGGTGTAATGGTTGATCAATATGTTAAGCCATCTAAGCATTGCGCTGTTTCAAGTGGTAGAACTATAAGGATAGTAGGTCGTAGCTACATAAATATTAAATGTGTCTCTCAAGTGATTATATTTTATTGCGTAGGTCACTGATTATGTCACACTTGAAGTACTGTTTCCAGTCTTGGGCTAATTGCCTTAGAAAGGATATTGAATTATTGGAAACCACTCAAAGGATGGTTACGAGGATTAACCTAGGATGAAAAGGTTGCACACAAGGACAGGTTACGATCTGAACTTGATTTCTCTTGAAGTCTGATTGGGGTGATTAATATCATAAAGAGAATTGTTAATGGTGATGCGCCATCCTTTGTTCTTGTCTGTAATAAAGTGAATGGTAAGAGTCTGTGAGGTACAAATATAAAGTTTGGTAAGGTGGGAGTCATCCTAATCTAAAACAGTGTTGTTTTTCAAATAGGATTTTTGCGCTTTGGAAATGAATTGCCGGCCTGGCATGGCCAAGCGCGTAAGGCGTGCAACTCGTAATCCGAGGGTCGCGGGTTCGCGCCCGCGTCTCGCTAAACATGCTCGCTCTCCCAGCCGTGGGGGCGTATAATGTTACGGTCAATCCCACTATTCGTTGGTAAAAGAGTTGCCCAAGAGTTGGCGGTGGGTGGTGATGACTAGCTGCCTTCCCTCTTGTCTTACACTGCTAAATTAGGGACGGCTAGCACAGATAGGCCTAGAGTAGCTCTGTGCGAAATTCCAAAACAAACAAACGAAAAAATGAATTGCCATCAGATGTGACGGCTGAGGTAACTTTAAGGGACGGTTGGTAGAAATGATAAGGCCTCTCTTTGAGGGGAGCTTTTTATCATTTTATTATTAATTTGAAGACGTAGCTTATTCTGTTTAATAATATTACCTCGACAGTCCAACAGACCGCTTCTTATAGTTAAGCCCACCCCAGTAGTACAGCGGTAACTCTTCGGATTTACAACGCTAAAATCAGGGGTTCGATTCCTCTCGCTGGGCTCAGCAGATAGCCCCATGTGGCTTTGCTATAAAGAAAACACAAACACACTTATTGTTGTTACGTTATTCTTCACTAAATATTACCTTTTCTTAATAACGCGTCTAAATGTATATCAAAGACATTGAAATCACACACACAAACATATATATATATATATCGTCTTTGACATGTTTCACTAGAAATTTTGTTTTTGCAATTAAAACTACGTGTATTCTTTCTGTGTGTGTGTTTTCTTATAGCAAAGCCACATCGAGCTATCTGCTGAACCCAGCGAGGGGATTCGAACCCCTGATTTTAGTGTTGTGAAGCCGTAGACATACCGCTGTACGAGCGGGGGGGACGTATTCTTTTCTCTAGTTCACGAACTACTCTAAAACCAGTTCGTGAATAGGTTTAACGACAGAGCTTAATGCAATTCATTTCTTACATTTAAGACATGTTTGCCTGTTTACGGTTATATAATAACCATCGATTGTTTGGAAAATTTATTTTTGTGTTGATACCATTAATAATTATCTATAGGTAGTTCAGCGCTACGTTCGAACTTTTATAACGCTAACAATGAGTTTCGATAGCCGTGATGAGTTAAGTACAATTAAGCTAGTGAATAGTTTTATTCTTAACGAACTATTAACCTTGTCCAAATAATACTCTCTGTCATATTATTTAAAAATAATATGTTTATTTAGGAACATTGTATAGTTATTCGTGCAAAAACGTCTGAGGACTCACAACGCTAGAAACCTCGTTTTGATACCCGTGGTTGGCAGAGCGCACAACGCCCATTGTAAAGCTTTGTGCTTAGCTTCAAACAAATAAACAAACATATTAACTATATATGTATGTGTTACTTATTGTATGGGCACTATGAATTAACATTTTAACTAATATTTAAACAACTATGCAACACCGCTCTTCAAATTAATATATTAGTGTTTTCTTATGATACACTTGACATTTAAAACTACCATTCTTATTGGGTACCAACGTATCCAGGAAAGCAAGTTTTTTTATGGCGTTTCGTGACAACATATAAATGTTGTGCTTATATTAACACGTTAAAAAATTGGCTTACGTGTTGAAAGTCTCTAAAATTAACAAAAGTAACATCAATATATTTTCGATAATATAAAAGCTTGAAGCTCATTGGGCAATTTTCCAACCAATGTTTTACGTAATCGCAAAGGAACAAATTGGCATAAGATGGAATTAAATTATTTATATAGTTCCAATTCTATGAAACTGGCCAGAAAATGTCGATATTATTAAACATAAAATGAAATTACTTAATGGTAAATTTGAATTATGTCATAAAACACACCTCGGAAATCTTCATTAGGGTAAACTTTAATTGTGTTTTTCCAGGGAATAACATTGTCCAAAAATTCTATATCAAAAGTTACACGGTACTAATTCTTATCCACATGTTATATTTTTAAATTTCGTTAAAAGGTCATGGCTATCTATAACAGCATGTGCACTCTAAGTTAAATGTTCAAAAAACTTAACCAAAATACAAGTGACTCCATGAGACTAGTGGAGACCACAACAGCCTCTCTATCAAGAAGACCCAGGATCGAATCTATCAGTACAGCAGTATTAGATGGCAGTAGATCAGTTCTGGATTACCCAATAGGCAAACTAAGTATGTGCTTAGAGCACAAAAAAAATTAGAATTTTTAAAAAAATAATTTGATATTTTAAAGAAAACATGGAAGTGGTCATTACGGGAATTATCAAGACTTTGTTAGACTTCCTTACACTCCAGTGCTTTTCTTCCATTTTTGTTCTCATTTGATTACTTATCCTCACCTAAACCAGGTCTGCATTGATCAGTATAAAATTTATGATGTTGTATGTGTGTCTAAATTACATACATCATAATATTTTCATTGCTTAGGGCCCATTAATCTGCCCCTGCAGCAGATTAATAGATGAAACTCACAGTCAAAATTAATTAGTATATAATAAATATACTGTCACGAAATAGAAAAATGATCATGTCAATATTTTGCAAATTATTTATTGTATTATGCATTATATATTAGTACTAAGAATAGTTGGAGGAATTACTTCTATACAAACAATATTCTAAAGAGTATAAAGAAGAAATAAAGACTGTATAATTATATAAAGCTCCAAAGAGTGATATATAATTGTTAGGCTTCTGTGTAAAATGTAGTGCTAAATCTTTACCAAGGATAATTAGAATTAAAATTTATGAAACAAATTTATTTGTTTAATGTATTGAATAAATAAACTCATAGAATCTCCTGAATTTAATATGTTTACATATTCGAAAAGATAAACCAAATAATAATGTTACTTTATAGACCAGTTAAATGTTAAGGAATTGCATATACAGTAAAGCCGGATGTAGTTTAGTAACGTGCTGGACTGTGATGGTTCACTCAGCACTTTGGGGCCATGGGTGCGCGATAGGAGTGACAGTCAAATACTACTACTCTATAGATATTGTTGACTTACAGTATGTAAGTATACCAGTGCAAAATTAAGGATGATTAGCGCAAACAGTTTTGTATAGCTTTACAGGAATATTCGAAACAAACAGAAAAAAAACAGACACAAAAAATAACTTTAAACGAGGAACTGAAATCAATTTTGTAATAGCTTATAACACAGCTTTCATTGGACCATTTCCAACAGTAAACACAAGCAACACGTACAAACTGTCATAAGTATATTACAATGTCTGAAAAGACGACAAACAACATTTGTTTATTACAAGCATATCTAGAAAACCTGAACATACATTTAGTGGTGGTTGTAACTCTTTCATTAACACCTTCCTCAACTTGTGACGTGATTGTTCAAATATTTTACAGATTCACGGACACGTGGAACACCTTTTAAATTGCCAGAAAAAAAGTGCATTTACAGTTAACTGTTCGTGTTCTCCTAAAATCTGACAGAACTGTGTATTTACAATTCTGCGTGTTTCGTCTTTATACGGTGACAGAAATGTATATTTACACTTCTTCCTGTTTTTCCTATATAAGCTAACAGAATTGTGTATTTACAAATGTGCTTGCCTCGCTTCTATAAACTGAAGTAGACGTAAACTTACAGTTCTGCCTATTTCTCCTATATATACGAGGGCTGTTCAAAAAATACGCGGACTGTTTGAATTGCGCGGCTCCAGTTGGTTCCAGAGAAATTCGCTTGGTGTCGCTAGGTTCGCACAGATCATCTGATTACGACGCCATTTTCCGATTGCAGATATCTTCATTTGTGTATTAGCTACGCGGCTTTAAGTGAAGTGCGATTTTTTCGTTTGACGGATTTCAGAATGAATGACTTGAAAGAGCAACGACGTGCTGTGAAATTTTGTGTTAAACTTGGAAAATCTGCAACTGAAACTTTTGCTATGCTTAACACGGCTTACGGTGATGTTGCTATGAAGCGTACGGCATGTTTCAAGTGGCATGAACGTTTTAAGGATGGTCGACAGTCCATTGAAGATGATGAGCGTCCTGGACGTTCTTCCACGTCAACTGACGATCCACACGTCGACAAAATCAACACCCTGGTGCGGGCAAATCGACGTCTGACTGTCAGGGAGCTTGCTGAAGAGTGTGGGATATCAGTTGGATCTTGTTACGAGATTTTGACCGAAAAATTGAAGATGCACCGCGTTGCTGCGAAATTCAGCCCTCAGAACTCGTGAGTTTTTGGCCAAACACTCGATCACTATTCTTCCCCATCCCCCTACTCACCTGATCTTGCTCCTTGCAATTTTTATTGTTCCCCAAACTCAAAAGACCCTTGAAAGGAAGAAGATTTGAGACGATTCCCGAGATTAAGGCAAATGCGACGAAGGAGCTGGAGGACATTACAAAAGAAGCGTACCAGGACTGTTTCAACAAGTGGAAACACCGTTGGGATAAGTGTGTGCGTTGGGGAGGAGAGTACTTTGAAGGGGTCCTAAACCTGTAACTTCTAAATAAAGTACATTTTGTTTTATGACGTCAGTCCGCGTATTTTTAACAGACCTCGTATGCTGATAGAAATGTGTGATTTACAGTTTTTCTGTGTCTCATGTGTAAGCTTACACCTAATTGAATGATCTGGATATACTGATCCATTAGTGTATTTTGTCCCACAGTGGATCAATGGTGCGTTTGCTAACTTAAAACGCGAACATACGCGATAAATCAGACAAATCCACAACTCAATCTCTTCTCTCATACAGTTTACCTAATAAACCTTTCATTAAAAATCGTGGTTTAGAATTAATTTTATTTTCATACACATGTTTTGTTTGTTAATGAAGTTATTCCATAAGCTGATGAAATGTTAAAATGTTTATCCTAAAAATGGCTTAAACCTTACATTGTGGTTGACATTAGAAGCTGTCGTTTCAAAATAGTTTTGCCGACTGATTGGATTGGTACATAGAAACTTGCTGTCTTCTACTTCCTTTATAAAACATGCAACATTTGTTGTTTTTTTTTTGGGGAGACTGGGGAGATGTCTTTTGTGGAAGAAAAAAATGTGATGCAATATTATAAACTAATTTTCTGTTATTTGTAGCTGTTTGTGCGGTTTACCTGAACAACATTTGCGGGCTCCTAAAATCGTCTAATTGCACATACAAGATATTTAAAACTATTCAAACTTATCGTTGTTTCTTTCTAAAACTCTACAAACTTGTGAAGGGTCGTAGGATACTTGGTTCACGGCCTCTTACAGTGTAAATAAACTCCATACTTTGAGGCTATATGAGTGAAAAGCAAATACAACTGATTCGTTCAGATAAAGGTAGCCCAAGGGTTAGCGGTAGAAGTTGATGACTAGCTGTTTCCACCTGGTCTTCATGAACGCCCCCAAGATTTCATCGGAGGGGGAGATAGTTTCTGAAATCGATAACATATGTAGATCTCAGTAAGCCGTGAGTCAGTCGCAGTCCAGTACATAGTCTAAGTCAAATCGAAATACACGTTAATAAATAAAGAGGTTGTGAACGTGAAGTTATAATACAGCATTCGGTAGAGTCCTAAAGCCTATACTGATTTGCATTATATAAACACCTTCACGCCTCTAATATTTGTATTTACTCATAATTCAGTTAAGATGCACACTAGTTCGTTGGTACAGCAGTAAGTGTACGTATTTCCAACCCTAAAATCAGGCGCTCGCTTCCCCTTGGTGAACGCAGCAGATAGCCTAATGTGGTTTTGCCCTAAAAAAAACACACACATAAACGTTTCTACTAAAGTTTGTTGTATTGTGTTGAACCAATTTGTTGTCTTATGTTCAGCCAATTTGCCATATTACGAACAAACATTTTGTTATTTATGTTGAAACAGGATATTGTATTATGTTGAGCCAGTTTGTTGTATTATATTCAGCCAGTTTTTGTATTATGCTCAGTCAGTGTGTTGCGTTATGTTCAAACAGTTTGTTGTTTTTTAGTAAGCCACTAAGCTACGTTGGGTTGAACCAGTTTAGTTTGTTATATTACGCTGAGCCAGTTTGCTGTACTATGTTAAGCCGGTTTGTTGTATTATATTCGGCAAGGTTGTAGCGCTGTGTTAAACCAAATAATCATTTTTACCGCTTTATCTACAGATAATGTTAATCAGAAGTGAACATAACATATCACCTACAGCATGGTATTTATATAATCTTACTCACGTCAGTAAGAATTATTTTAAACGATAGAGTTCAAGTCACCTGGCGGAATTCACTGAGCATGACCAAAATTCCATATATGATCATAATTTTTGTTATAATTAACTGTTATTACGATATATATCGATGGGACAGTAACAGCTTCATTCTTTTTAGTTCTATTTAACTTGTTTGCTTTCAATTAATAGTGAGTAAGACAAGTTTAAAATATATGATTTATAAGAAAAAAGATATGATTTACTATTCGTTAAGAGCTACAAGACAGTAAGTACAAAATTGTTAGCTAATCGCCGGTAAAAGGAAACTCAAGTTGACTTACAAATGCATCTCGAAGGCATCGTATTCTATCTAATCTACAACGAGGACTCTCCTCTCCGAAAATCTTAACCCATCTGCTTTAGAATGTGTGTTAGACAGATAACTTATAAACTAATGAAAATTTGGAAGTAACTGTGTCTCGTAACGTCTTCTACGTATCAAGCAAACTAGTTTTGGTCAATACAGAAAAAATAATATCGACTAGTGGAAAGAAATGAACTCGTTGACTCTTGTTTGAATGAAAATAAAGTCGACTGGAGGTATTATTAACATTACTAAACAATACAGTTCTAGAATTCTATAAAGTAATTCTAGTGAAGTGATCTGCTGTCAACCACGACTGCTTTTCGCGTTAAATATTCACTGAGTTTTTGTGTTAACAATACTCACTTTCTTGCCACAACAACGTTGAGCTGATGATGAGATCTGAAAACTGTTTCATAAACGTGTCGTTACTACAAATAATCAAGCGATTGAATGTTTTTGTTTTAATTTGGAGAATTAGATATTTATAACTGATTGCTATTATATTATTTATGTTTCAATTAGTGTTGGCATCACCAACGCTAATTCTGCGAAGATGAACAACTCGAGTAAATGTTAACTTTAACTTTTTTTAAAAAATAAAGACTACTAAGGAAGCCAACGAATATGTTTCTTTGTTTGAAGGAATTTTCAAGAAAAATGTAAACAAAATAAAACAATGGATGTTCGTGTACGCTTGCCAAAAAGTTAAATGTTTTACGAAAACGAAAACCGTACACAAAACTTCAGCCATTTTGTTGATACGCTTTTTGTAAAGTCTAAATTAGTTTGCTCCTCAGTGGCTCAGCGGTATGTCTGCGAACTTACAACGCTAAAAACCGAGTTTCGATACCCGTGGTGGGCAGAGCACAGATAGCCCTTTGTGTTTAATTGAAAAAAATAGTTTATCTAATTTTAGTGTCTCTATAATTTCATTTCGAATATTTTATGTTTGTTCTGACACTTTATCTTCTAGTTTTACTTCTTTTAGTTTGTGTTAATTCTTGTCTGTTTGATAGTTTTGCACGTCGCACATCCAAACATTGCTATGCCTAAATGCTTTTGTTTGTCTAAGTCGATTCTCCTCACTTTCCTGAGCTCGACATTATATCTCCTCACATTCCTGAGCTTGACATTATATCTCCTGACATTACTAATTCTGATATAATTTCTCCAAACTAATTTATCCTCACTTTCCTGAGCTCGACATTATATGTCCTCACATTACTAATTCTGATATAATTTCTCCAAACTAATTTATCCTCACTTTCCTGAGCTCGACATTATATGTCCTCACATTACTAATTCTGATATAATTTCTACAAATTAATTTATCCTCACTTTCCTGAGCTCGACATTATATGTCCTCACATTACTAATTCTGATATAATTTCTACAAACTAATTTATCCTCACTTTCCTGAGCTCGACATTATATGTCCTCACATTACTAATTCTGATATAATTTCTTCTCACCTTCCTGAGCTCGACATTATATGTCTTCACATTACTAATTCTGATATTATTTACTACTTTATGTCCCCATTTTACTAAATATTACATACAGATTCCGGTTGCTTTCTGTTTTGGATATTTCGATAACATGTCTATATTTTGTGGGTCATAATTTAGTAGACTGGGTGTGTTTAGCATGCCTGTCTGCAGAAAGAAGGCCGTGTTCGTTCTAATATATTTTCAAACACTAGAGTAGAAAAATTGCATTCGTTACTACCCAACACCGACAGAAAACAGTGTAAGTATAATAATCACATACTTTGACATACTAAAGTAATAATACCATGATAATTCTTTTTTATAAAGACAATTTTCTTTGCTCCACATCATTTCTCCTTTCAAGAAAGATATCTTCGTCTCTACGTTATTACATTTTATATATAGATATATTTCTTTGTATCAGCTTGAATCTCTTTCAGTTAAAGTATGAAACAGCCAAGGATCATTTTAATTTGTGTGTGTGTAGTGAGGAGGGGCAGATATCTTAAGTCAGACTTCTGGGGTCGCTTGAGGATTCCAGCAGAATCCGAGGTAGTAAATATTTCGCTGACTTTCAAAATTTAAGGAGATAAAAAAAAACTTCTTTTTTTGCAGAAAATTTCGCAGTTTTTGAACTGCAAATAGAGTTTTAAAGAATGATAAAAAATGCACAGAGTTACAAATGTCTTCCTCCCAAAGTGGCACAGCGGTCTGTCCGCGGATTTACAACACTAAAAACCGGGTTTTGATACCCATGTTTGAAAGAGCACAGATAGCCCTTTGTGTGGTTTTGTGCTTAACTACAGATAAACAAACAAATGGCAAGTAATATCCAGAAGCCTAAGCATATTTTCAAGCATCTCAAGAGAAACAAAACTGCAAGTTAAAATATTTATATTAAAATTATTAAATTTTATTGCATACATAAAACATATATTTCAATTTTTTAAATCTCTACCCTTCCTTCCCAGATTTACCAGTGATATAAAAACATTTTGCTTTCCCGCTATTTTCATATTTTTTCAATAAGAATAGTTATTATCTATTCATATTGTTTTAGAAAGCAATTTTGGTGTAGTCAGACCATTTCTAGGGGAGTCTAGAGCATGCTCCTCCATAAAAGGATTGAAAACTTAATGGTATGAAATTGAATGGTGAGCTATTTTAATTACAAACACTGCACACAAACACACGCAGCGTAATAAATTGAAAAACAAGTTTAATGCATAAGTTGTAGCATCAATGCCATAGAAAACTGGTAAGGCCATGGCCTGACTGCCCTCATCGCTTCCAATAGCCCTGATTCATGCTAATTATTTTAAAAAAGAATGTATTGCTTTATCTCTGGCCCGGGATGGCCAGGTGGGTTAAGGCATACGACTAGTAGTATTAGGGTCGTGGGTTCGAATCCCAGTGGCACCAAGCATGCTCACTCTTTCAGCCGTGGGGGCGTTATAATGTTACGGTCAATCCCACTATTCGTTGGTAAAAGAGTAGCCCGAGAGTTGGCGGTGGGTGGTGATGACTAAGTGCCTTCTCTTTAGTATTACACTCCTAAATTATGGACGGCTAGTGCAGATAGTCCTCGTGCAGTTTTGTGCGAAATTCAAAACAAACGATCCTTTCCAAATAAGAATATTAAACGTTGTTTGTGTATTAATATTTTTTGAGGGATATATTTTTCTGTGACTACGTCATTTCATTTTTGAATAAGGTATATTTCTTTGTCTCCAAGTAAATCGTTTTAAATAAGGGTATCATACCCTTGTCTTTGTGTTATTTGTTTTTGGCTGAAGATGTTTTACTTTATCTCCAGGTAAAATCCGTTTCGAATAAGGACTTCTTGCTATGCCGGCATGTTAATCAGTTTTAAATAAAGATACCTTACTTGTATTCAAATAAAACAGATGTTTTAAGTTGAGCTACAATTTCATGGTTAGGAATTGTGTTTCAGTGTGAAATCCTAAATCAATTAATACCGTTCAACAATCACATATGATGTCTAACTTTGTACATGTATTTACATAGTGGTTGGAAAAAACAGTAAAACCAAATTTTCACATGCTGCATAGAATCTACTACTAAGTTAGGCTTCATATGTAAATGCTGAAGGGAAGGATTTTTGTTATTTCCATAAGTACCTAAAATACATCAATTTTTTTTACATCAACAGATAAGTACACTTTGCGCTAGTCAGTGATGACTTATAATTACGAACCAAATTTGTAATTCTACTATGTCTAAAATAAATATTCGTTATCACAACTTTTTTTTGAAATTCGAACATGCACCTTTCCTTACCCTGAGCTGGTAACGTTAAGCAGTAATGGAATTAGGTTTTTTGTGTGCTGCCATCTAGTACAAAGAATGTAAACAAATATGTCATACAATCATCGACTAACATGCACATTTATTTTATTCAACCGAGAAGAATAACGATTCGAAAATGTTAACAATTACAAAAAATTGCAACACTGAATAAGAAATTCTAATATTTATTTTTTCTTCAGTCAACACTTCCAAATATTTGTAATATAAAGTTTAGCTTAACAGTGGACGTCTTTGTTTATCTTGAGGAAAAAAGCCACATTGGGCTATCTGCTTTGGGAAAACGAACTGCGTATTTAGCGTTGTAAGTCCGTCCACTTAGCTCTGTCTCAACTGTGGATAATCCTTACTTGATATGTAGAAAAATATTCTAAGTTTAAAATATTTTAAAATACTGTTGTACACAATTATCTTGAAATATATTTTATCCAGGTTTCTACTGTTAAAGTGATGGGTACGTTTTGACACCATTGAAGATGTGGAAGGATCAGGCACATTTTCAACTTGTTCCTCCCGCCTGAATTAATGATTTAAGAACTGTCAAATGCTACTGATAGTTAAAGGCTGTTTTACTAATTGGACAGGCCCGGCATGGCTAAGGCACTCGACTCATAATTCGAGGGTAGTGGGTTCAAATCCCTGTCACACCAAACATACTCGCCCTTTCTGCCGTGGAAGCGTGTAATGTGAAGGTCAATCCCACTATTCGTTGGTAAAAGAGTAACCCAAGAGTTAGTGGTGGGTGGTGGTGACTAGCTGTCTTCCCTCTAGTCTTACACTGCTAAATTAGAGACGGCTAGCACAGATAGTCCTCGTAACAAATCGTTTTTGTATAATTTTTTTATTAAAATAGCCGAACGAACGATCTCTCAATATGTTGTTTAGTGAATGACGTGAATTAATGACGAACTACTATTCTTGTTTTAATTCTATCAATCATCTGGATGATTAAAATAAAAGTAGTTCCTTGCTATGATACAGGTTCATGTTGCTTGTAATAGAGACATAAGTTGTATAGTATGAGTTAAGCCTTTTCATATTCTCCCTGATAATCTATGAAAATTGTATAAAAAGGAAGAAAAACTTTGAAGCCAAAATGAAAAACATATCTGTGTATACATACTTTTTCAGTACGCCTGATAAGTTTTTTCTTCCTGTGTATTATCGTTTACGATATTTTGTCAGTCATTTTCGGTTACTTAATTTTCTGGTAGGCCTAAAAAGTATTTTTTCTGTATTATCATTTATGAGGTTTTGGCAGTCACTTTTAGTTAGTTAACTGTTAGGTAAGCGGCATAATAAATTATTTCTTCTTTTATATTATCATTTATCAGTTTTTGTCAGTAATTTTTAGTTACTTAAGTTCTAACAGTAGGCCTAATAAATTGTTTTTTGCTCTCTATTATCACTTTTGAGTTCTTGTCAGGCCTTTTTTTTTTTTTTTTTAGTTTCTGTTATTAATGCTACCGTTACAATAGAAAGACATTAACATTCACCCAAGAAGCAGCAAATATTTAATCTTCGTCTGTTCATGGCCCCTTATCTCAAGGATGCCTATAACTAGGTTTGCAGTAAGAAAGCCCAGATATCGTGATGGACGATAAACAGACAATCAACGCTATATTAAGCTAATTCATCTTTGTAAAATGATCCTTCACTTTCAAGCCTGCGTAACAACGCATGTACCACCTATAAACACTCACACTTTGACGATAACGAGACGTGTGGAATGCACTTCACAGGACAGATTTTTTTTGCATTATTTTAAATATCATATGTGATTAAATGTGCATATATTACAACATTTGAACATGTGCCAATTTCTATTAAGTTTTAGGGGCCGTCTCCAGATTTCAAAGTGGATTAGTAGTAAAATTATATACAAAACTCCATAACCAAATATTGCTATCTTATTGAAGAAAAATATGGAAACAATCCATAAATGATTTAATTTCTGTTGTGTATATTGATGTATAAAATACATTTTAATACTGGAAATGCTCCTCCCCAGTAGTACACCAGAATTTCTGCGGATTTACAACGTTAGAAACAGGACTTAGATACCCGTAGTGGGCAGAGCACAGATAGTCTGTTGTGCAGCTTTGCATTAATTACAAACAAACAAATAATATTGTAAATAAACGAAGTTATAACATAAAATCTTTTCATTTTCTTTAAGTGGGGCCCCCCGCTAGTACAGCGGTATGCCTCCGGAGTTACAACGCTAAAATCAGGGGTTCGATTCTTCTTGGTGGGCTGAGCAGATAGCCCTTTGTGGCTTTGCTATAAAAAAAACACACACACACACGCTTTAAGTGGGCACCCAAAGTTTCACTTTGCATCTTCTTCACGAACATTCTATTAAGGCCCAAACTGGTTCGTGCTTCAGTGGAACGCTCCTGAAGGAGCTGTAAAGCGAAACGTTGAGTAATACCCATTAAAGAAAAATAACAAATTTAGTGTTATAAGGCCATTTACCCATGGTACTAAAACAATATAAAAATTAATGATACCATTAGTAGTAATAATAATAAATCAACGTTTCAACTGGATAATACAATAATAAATCTCTAAATGATTGCATAATCAGCGTAACTACACCAGGACAGGAAAGTAATTCCTAAAAATCACAAAATTCAAAATAAATACTCATCAATATACTTTATTAGAACCACTGAGGTTATTGCAGACCTTAATAATATTACATAACCGAAACGGCATATATAGAAGTAGCTTAATATATATAATCGATTTTACTCACTACTGATCTCTTCACAAGTTTCAAAATCATTTAAAATAGCTGAACTTTAATAGCAGTTGCCTTCCATCTGGTAAATAACCCGGATTAAGTTAAATATCCTTCTAAACAACAAGTAAGAATCTAAATGCAACAGGACTAATTTGGTCGTTGACTTTGCTAGTCTATTAGTTGAGCCAAATCTCCTTCTGGACAATCTCAGAGTTTTAGTATATTTGGCGTGGGCTAAAGATTCTTCTACAGCAAGTGTCTGTGACTTGTCCATTTGTGTCTGTGTCCACTTGTTTTAATATAATATATTCAATATTCTATACGTGTGTATAGAAATTTATTAAACTATGGATATCATAGTTGCATTCAAACTATAAATAATTCTTTTTTTTTCTTGTCAAAAGTCTACTTAGACTGATTTAATTACTTTAGAATCCAATAGATAAAACAAACCATTTTGCTTTACTTTTATTACAATAATACGAGCTATAACAGATGTATTCCAAACTTCAAATAACTTGTCTCCTTTTCCTCAAAGTGCACACAGACAGGTTAAATTACTTTAGAATGCCTCTTCACAAGATACGTTTTTTCTTTATCTCTTTTAAACTCTGAAACTCACTTTAAAATATGCTTGTTCAAACCAATCACTCATACGCCGGCTAACTTCACGTTTTCTGACTTTTCTCTGTTTTCACATCACTTGACTTTTCTTTTTTTCTTCTTAACTTGCATTCACGAGCCACTTATATAAATATCTCGTGCACTGAAATCTTGAAAATTGACGAAGATTAATGTGACGTCAAGAGTATTAGTGACGCCTCAACAACAGTTATCATTTCAGACACACTGTATGACTCTTTCAGACTTACTTAACAAAATTTTGTCACAACTAACACTTTTAAAATAGTCTGTCTTCAACACTACTCGCTTAAAGACTAGACGACAATTAAATATTACGCACTTATTCACTTGAGGGAATGGACTTTTGGATTTTAAAATCATGAAGTCCGTAAACTTACTAGTGACTTATCGTACGACTAATTAAGAAATCTCAACTGTAAACGTCACAGTATATTGTTGTAACGGTGCGCTTTCAACACCAGGTATTTTTTTAGGTCGTTGAGGGCATTAGGTAAAACGTTGGACCTCTTCATCCTGAATTAATGATTTAAAAACTGTCAAATGCTTCTGATAATTAAAGACGATCTTACTTATTGGGCAAACTGGGCAATTGCTCGGGGCTCCACACATGGAAGGACTCCTGGTGCTATGCTTTTTAATTGACTTCTGAGTTTTCTTATCATTATGAGGTCGCATTTAACAAATTCTACCCAGCATTCAAACACAAAACACTTATTCAACTTATTCTCGTTGTCAGGGGCATGTCCTTGAATATAATTCCAGCAAAATTTAGTGTAATTTTAAAATATTCGCTTCATTCTGTAACGGTTTCTGTTGTTAGGTGCATTCTTTTGGAAAGCGATTTATTTCTTTGGCCACCAGTTTTACAAATTTTCTTACCTAAATTTTAGTGATAGGCATAAGTTTATAGTAGAGGTTAATGCAACAATTTCATAGTTCTCTCGTTCTCCGTTGAAACACAATTTCAATATATAAAGCTTTGAATTAATTTGTTTGTTTGTTTTGAATTTCATCCAAAGAGGGTAATCTGTGCTTGCCGACCCTAATTTAGCAGTGTAAGACTAGAGGGAAGGCAGCTAGTCATCACCACCCACCGCCAACTCTTGGACTACTCTTTTACCAACGAATAGTGGGAATTGACCATCACATTATAACGCCCCCACGGATCAAAGGGCGAGCATGTATGGTGCGACCGGGATTCGAACCCAGCGACCCTCGGATTACCCGCGGCCCTTGAATTAATCGATTAACCAGTTAAATAATATATTACTACTTCAGAATCAGTCTGATTCAGTAGTTGTTAGTAGTAAAACTTAATTTTAAAACTCCATAATCAAATATTGTTTTATAATTTAGGCTACTGAAGACAAGTGTGAAAACAATCTGAAGTTAAATAATAACAATAATGATAATAAGATAAGATTCAACTGGATAATACAGTGATAAACCTCTAAATGATCGTATAATCGATTGCACTGGGACAGGAAATTAATTCCTAATGATCACAAAATTCAAATTAAATACTCATCAATATAACTTACTGGATTCACTGAGGTTATTGCAGAGCTTAATAACACTGTAATCGAATGGACGTATATGAAGTAGCTTAATATGAATAATCTATTACATACTTACATTTGGTACTACTTAATATGTTCTGAAACTCCCATTACACTAACCATACTCAACCTTTAAGCTGTGAGGGCGTTATAATGTATCGATTAATCCCACTATTCGTTGGTAAAAAATTACCCAAGAGATGGCGGTAGGTGGTGATGACTAACTGCCTTTCCTCTAGTCTTACACTGCCAAATTAGGGACGGTTAGCGCAGATGACCTTCGTGTAGCTTTGTGCTAAATACAAAAAAACAAACACTTCTGACTAAAACAAACAGACACAAACATTTTTCACAAAGTTTAACCACAATTACTCATTTCCGTAGTTTCAAAGTTTCAAGTAGTCCACAAGTTATGACCCAAATTAATGAAAATAAGTATAAATTTCTTTGCTATATCAACAATGCCTTAAACACGACACAACATTTACTTGAATAAATCATAAACAGAAGTGTGAAATAGCTAGATGAAACCAGCTAGAAAGCTGAATTGAAAATACGTTAATAATTAAGGATGTATTATTCTGATCCTGCTAAAAAGAATCTAGTGATCTGTAAAATCCGTATGAACACAGAATTCCTTGCACAAATATTCACTCCCTACAAATGTCAATTTTGGATGAAATGCAAATGATGCAAACAGTCTTTTTAATTAATTACTTTTTGTTCAGAACCTTCATGATGAAACTTTACACTTTGTGTGTGAAGGAAGTTGAATGTTAGATATATAAATTGAAATTTGCTGATTGTATACGTATTCAGCCCCCCCCCCCCCCAGTCAATACTTGTTGAAAGTACCTGTCACTACTGTTAGTCTTTTTGGATAGTTCTCTACCAGCTTAGCACAATGTGATGGTGTAATATTTGCCCATTTTTCCTGGCATAATGTCAATTCTGACATTAGAGATTGTTGATAGACTGCAATCTTCAAGCCTTCCATACATTTTAAAATGGATTCAAATTTGGATATTCTCTGGGCGGCTGCAAGACATTCATTTTGAAACCGATCCAGTGTGGCTTTGACCTCACGTTTGGGGTCATTATTATGCTGAAATATAAATTTTTTTTCGACCCAGTTTTAGATTCTTTGCTGACTCGAGCAGGTTTTCATCTAGGATTCGTTTGCAGTGTGCTCTACTCTATCCATCTTCTCTTTAATCGTGACAAGCTTCCCAGTCCCTGCTTTGAATTTAGATAAAAAAAGCTCAATTTTGTTTCGTCTAACAACAAAATCTTCTGTCACGTGTCTTCGATGACATCTTTGTCGCAGACACCATGCGAGATTTAAGATGATTCTCTTTCAGTAATGGCTTCTTTCTTTCCTCCCCGTCGCGCAAACATGCTCGCCCTTTCAGCTGTGGGGGCATTATAATGTGACGGTCAATCCCACTATTCGTTGGTAAAAGAGTAGTCCAAGAGTTGGCGGTGGGTAGTGATGACTAGCTGCCTTCCCTCTGGTCTTACACTGCTAAATTATGGACGGCTAGCATAGATAGCCCTCGAGTAGCTTTGTGCGAAATTCAAAAACAAACAAACAAACAAACTTTCTTTCCACTCACCAATAAAGGCTATGTATGGATAATGGCCTCTATCTAAGATTGGAACTTTGCAAATTTTTCAAAGTCCCTGTAGGCTTCTCAATGGCATTCCTAACCAGTGTCCTGCTTGACCGACTGCTTAGTTTGTAAGGAAGGCCTGATCTGGTTTGTGACTTAATGATGGACTTCGTCATACTTAAAGGGATAATCAGTGGCTTTATAAATGTCTTGTAACCTTCTCATGATCTATGCTTCTCTATTCTTGACTTGTTTTAATAGCAGTATTAAAGTCACTTTCTAACGAATTATCATTAACACATTTAATAACACGCCCAAAACACTGTGAGATTTTTATTATATTTTAAATAAAATTACATTTTGAGAGTGAGGTACAGTTTCCTTAAATAGTGTATGTTTGTGTGTTTTATTATAGCAAAGGTACATCGGGCTATCTGGTGAGTCCACAGAGGGGAATCGAACGCCTGATTTTGGTTTTCTAAATCACTAGACTTACCGCTGTACCAGTGGGGGGACTCAGTAAATAGAAGATTACGTCAAATAAAAAAAAATGTATCTTCATTAATGTTAGTTAAATTACTATAATTAATACACAAATGGTCCCTTAAAAGTTAAATACCGTATAACTTTTTTGTTTTTTTAAGGGATTAAGTTGATTGGCTCTGACGCGTCTGGCCTGCGGTGTTTAATTGTCACCTGGCGGTTAAAAGTTTCTTTGCGTGCACGGAGAAAAGGAATGATAGAAAGGGGAGGGGGGATGGGGTTAGGTTAGATTCGTTTGATACTTTCACCAGCTGAAGCAAGAATCTAGGTTACAATCAACATAGGTGAAATGGCAGCTATCAACTAGGTCAGTGGCTAAGACTGGTTTTTCCACCCGATAGTGAATTTTTACCTGCGGTTCTTAATTCAAACCCTTGTTAGACTAAGATACTGTTAAAATGACAGGTACAACAAACGATTGAAAACGAACGCAGGTGCAGTATGATAACATCTAAAAAAAATCTGAATAAATAACTCTGATTATTATAATGAAAAATGATCAGGTGGTCAAAGTCTCGAGTAAGTAACCTTCACGTGATCCTAAAGTTGGACAAAACGTTGGTCACATAATTCGTTTTCCTTGACACTAATAATAATAACGATTTGAGCTCATTGAAAATTCAGTAAACAAAGTTAGTTGCTAACCCCCGAGCAAGTAGCGCCGCTAAAGTACTAGCTCTAATGTCTTTGTTTCTAACTTGCAATCAGGTGGTTTGTCTGTAAATTCGGGGATTTGTGGTTCTGGACCTGTTGACACAACAACTCTTTCCGCTCTTTGGGGCTGTGGATGCGCTATAAGAGTGACAGCCAGCTTTCACTCACTATTCGATCAGGCAAGATTTCCCAAAGAGATAGTGATGAGTGTAGTGTTGCTGACCTGTTGCAGTCTCTATTTTCGGAACTTGAGTGTGGGTTTATACAGGGTGTTCGGAAAGTCGCTGTGCACTTATATATTTATTAACAGACAAAACTGTTCAGTGACTTTCCAAACACCCTGTATAATGTCTAGTATAAACATTCCTGTAGAATATAATAGAATAACTTATTAAGAATGTTTGTTTGTTTGTTTTTTGCCTTCGAAGAAATAAATAACAGAAATTGATATCGTTTATTATAAAAACCACAAATCTCCAACAAAATCTGCAAACAACAACGTTAATAAACAAGCAGAGAAATTCAGTTTTACTCCAGTTTAGGAGACAAGCATATTGAGTACGACAGCGCGTGTTTCTTTCTTTCTGATTAATTAAACGGGTCAGTCTGTTACAGTGTGGCTTACTATTTCATTTTTTTATCCAGGTTACCCGTTTACGGGATGGGGACAGCCTTGCACGTGCACTTTGTAAACCTGGTTTGGATTTCGAAGCATTAATTTTGCAATCCAACCTTTTTTTAATTAAATATTTTTATTTTTTACCAGACATAAAGGCCAAAACCGTAAAGCGTCGCAGATCAAAGACAGATAAAATTATGGAGCGAGCTACAGCCTGGAAAGTTTAAAATAAACGATAATATGGGAAGTATCTGCTAAGGCCTACCCAATGGTAAGAATACCGCTGCTATCATATTTAACCACCGCGGGAAGAGAAATTTCTGCACAAATAAGACTCGCAAAGCAGTAAGTATACACCTATTATCAGACTTAATTACTACTCACAAGACTTACATATGAAAGAAAATAAAAAAAAACTACTAGCATTAACAGAAAGTATGGGTAGATACCCTAGCCCACAACGTCCTACACACGAAACAATGTTCATCATCTGTGCTCATAATAATAAAAACAAACGGCTTGTTTTGAATTTTGCGCAAAGCTACACGAAGGCTATCTGCTCTAGCCGTCCCTAATTTAGCAGTGTAAGACTAGAGGGAAGGCAGCTAGTCATCACCACCCACCGCCAATTCTTGGGCTACTCTTTTACCAACGAATAGTGGGATTGACCGTAACATTATAACGCCCCTACGGCTGAAAACACGAGCGTGTTTGTTGTGATGAGGATTCGAACCCGCGACCTTCAGATTACGAGTTGAGTAGCTTAATCACCTGGCTATGCTAAGCTTTAAAACAAACGAAAGAAAGAAGGAAGGCGACTCAAGTAAGAAATCACTACAACGGAACTCTGATGTTACAAATACATCTTATCTCTTGCCAAGTGGTATTCTAGCCATGTTTTACAACGGAACTCTGATGTTACAAATACATCTTATCTCTTGTCAGGTGGTATTCTAGCCATGTTTTACAACGGAACTCTGATGTTACAAATACATCTTATCTCTTGGCAGGTGGTATTCTAGCCATGTTTAACGTATTATCTCCCACTGGCTTTTTAAACCAATTTTCCTGAACTATTTGTGTACGAGATTGCTTGAGAGTTCACTGCTTGAGAGGGCCTTTGTAACGTATAAGCCAGACTCAGATATATGTAATCACTAATATCACCAATATTATAATTAATACCCATCAATTAATGCTCATGTCTCCTTTGTATTTTACATAGTAAATGAGTAATTGCATATAGTTCTTTTGGTGAGTTCTTTTGTTTTTAGTGTTGCAATACGTGAACCTCACCTGTAGCGAACACGGTATGAAAAAGGAGGTCGATAATTTTAGGGTTAACGAGTACACAGCTATACAAACAGAAGTTGTACCCTGAAATTAAAAGTTGATTCCCAGAAATGTAGCGAAACGAAAAAACAACAGTTTGAATATGTCATCTCAAGTATGGAGGCACTTGTACTACGTTTTCGGACCACTTGAAGAAACTTCACTTCGACCCACAATTAATAGAAGCTCTACAGTTACGGTAATAAACATGTAAAAAATATTCAAGTGTTTCATATATTTTTATTAATAGGTTCACAGAAAAAAAGAAGATTAATATACGCAATAATAGGGGAATAAATTCAAATTAGACGAAACTGAAAATACTGTACTTTGTAACTGGAGTGTCTTTGTTTTTTTCACAGGACGAAATTCCTCGTGTCTTCATTGATTCAACACTGGATATGATACATAAGTTCTACTGCACTTATGAAGTGGTGACAATAGGTAACAAAGACAAACCATAATCAAAGTTCAGGTTAATATTATAGCAGACACGAATAACGACCGTCAAACATAATGAGAACTACCTATTATTACATCTTACATTTTCTGAACCATGACCAATGTATTATACCCTAAAAGTGAACCTTTACTTTTGGCTATTACCTTTATGAATATAGACAATAATAAACACTGTTTATCATTTTTAAAAGTTAACCATAATGGTCAATGTACATTAATATTAATTCCATAGTTACTAAAGCCATGATGATACGAAACATGATGCATATGAAGATTTTTCCTTCATAGCCTCCCAAACCATACAAACTTTACATGTATATAAATATGTAATAGACTCATAATGACCTAACAGCATTTTTCAAAACGTTCCAGTAGCTTGTCATTAATTGACAGGCAAAGAAATAACACATACAATCCAGGAACAAAATCTGTGCTACGTAGTGTAATATACCTATATATTTTGGAGATTTGCTAATTATTGCGCCAATACAAGGACCGAAAAAGTTTGAGATTCATTCTAAGGACTAGTTGTACTCCGTGAAATTTCACAAGTGATTTACAAAACAAAAACTGAAATGTACTATTTTATCTGTCCCAAAAATGAAACAAAACGTGCGGTATTTAATCTTATAAGTACAGTTGTGCGTCAGATCTTAGCCTTAAAAAAAAAAGGTAGTTAGGGAGACATTTCCATAATCCAACTATCCCTTCCTGCTGGTTAACAGTGTACGAGAGGACTGCGTGAGGCTTAGCGCTTGTTAAGATACGCACTGATAAACGTTTAACACCGAGCTCGACATTATATATAAAGTTTTAACTCGAATCACGTTCAGCATATTGCACTTAACTAATTAATTAAGTGGCTTGTGCCACTTTCTTTATCTGTACAAAATATTTTATCTGTTTTACTTAACAGTCAGTGCTTCGTCGTAAATACAAATGGGGTTACTGTTAAACACATTCATTGATTCTGGGGCAAAAATAGGTTAAAAAACAGATATATGTCTAAAATAGGTATAGTAAAAACAAAACGTTTGTTTTGGTGGTTTTGACGCACACCGTTATTTGTAAGAATAGTTTCTCGTGCTCACTTCAGGTATTCTGATGGTATTTTGTTACACCCGTCCATCTGTCTAGTGGCACAACCTGTTCTGAGAAACATTTAACTTCTATGGCATTTGTTACAAATAAATCCAGATAGCCCACCTCTCGTCAGATTAAACAAATAAGCAATCGTGGAAATAATCCAAGTTTGACAGCCATTTCAATTTTACATCTTAATGCAGCGAATAAAGGTTTAATTGAGCGACGAAATCGGAAGCGAGATATATGAAACTGACAACAAACAAGAGTCTTAATGTTGTGCTATACGTGAAAACCGTCATATGAGAAAAATGGTTCTTGTGTTACCACTCGTAATAGTGGAAGGGGTGGTCTACTACGTCCACATTTGTAGTATTACTTTATAAATCTGGCATTGTCGATTACCTCTATTAGTACACATAAACTCTTAAGTCCTGTAGACGGACGACCTGACAGACAGACAGGTACACACACATACTCAGCAGCTATACAAATTAAATTAAATTGTTATGGCCAAAGTTAATTCAAAGTCAAATATATGAAACTACATTGCTTGAAATTCTCTCAAAATCTGATGTTTGAAATTGTGTAATAATTTATGATAGATCATCTTCTTGCCATAAAACGATGCCATTCTTTTCACTTGAAGCTGCGACTCTACAATAAAGGAAATTATGATGTTTACATGAGAAAATATGAACCAGAAATAACTTGTGGAGAGTCAGGTTTTCTTATCACAAATCTGAGGGACGTAGCAAGATGTTAGAGAAGTGTTTGAAACATTAACGAAGCTGCGTTTAACATACAACACTTAGATATTTGAAAGAATTTACACAGTGGTAAAAACCAATGTCAAAGGCACGAAACAACTATAAGAGCACATTAGATACTAGCGACATTTTAATTTTGAACAAAGAGGGGAAGTAAGTGTATCGCTATTCGTGAAATAAAAAGGAAACACGCCTTTCTACAACACGACAATGTAGGTTTATCCTTTTACAGTTTGATGTGTAATAAAATGCCATTAAGAAGTTTCGATGGCTAAATCTTCATCCCACATATACTCCTGTCTTCGTTTTCTGTGACAAGGACAGTACATATGGGCAACTATCCAGGAAATGACGCAATCCTCAATCAACGACATTCTCATGGATTTATGAACACCACACCTGCATTTTGTTGAAACGACGTCATAAAATCCATGTAAAGATGAAGAAAATCCATCGTTCTCAAAAAGCGTTTGTCCACACCTTCAACGTCATCGGTCTAAACTTTTTTTTTTTTTAGTTGCAACCCAATATGATGTCAGAAAGAAGAGAAGAACGTGTTTTATGATAAGTATCTGAGCTAAACATAACTGAATATCAGATACAATCAACATATATTTTGTATTCATGTTACAGTTACAGAACAATGCGATGCTTTTAAAAAACTGGGACAAAATCAAATTAACCAAAGGAAAAGCTCTGGCATGGCTGTGTGGTTAGAGTGCTCGACTTCAGTCTGAGGGCCGCGGGTTTGAATCCCCGTCACACCAACACACTCGTCCATTCAGCCGTAGGAGCATTATAATGCGTACGATCAATCGAACTACTGGTTGGTAAAAAAGTTGCCCAAGAGTTGACGGTGAATGATGATGACCAGTTCTCTTCCCTCTAGTCTTTCACTACTAAATTAGGGACGGCCAATACAAATAGCCTTCGTGTAGCTTTGCACGACATTCAAAACAAACCATTTTTCCAGACAAACGAGTCTTTACAAATGAACATCTGGTTCTAGAACTAAACAATATATAATTTGAAAGAAAACAGTTACCAGGGTTACAGATGTCAAGTTTGTGTAGAATCGGGAAAGCGTGAGATGGTGGGTTCTCCATGATGACGTAAGACTTCTAGATCAAAGGGGAGAATAGAATAACAACCAACTAAATTAAAATTATTATATAACAAGTAAACATTTTTCTATGTATAATATGTATGCACTTATAAGAAAGTCCTAAATAACTTAGAATGTTTTAATGTAACTAGAAACTATGAAGTTGACAACATTAAATGTCTTAATCAGTCATGTAAAAAATATCAGGAGTTTTCATCGTATTTCACACGAATATTAAAAGCTGAATTTATTTTGTTGTTGGCAGAAATAAGAATAAATCTTGATATTGTTTGTTTGTTGTAAATTGCGCACAAAGCTATTAGAGGGGTATCTGTGCTAGCTGTCCCTAATTTAGCAGTGTAAAAATAGCGCGAAGGCAATTAGTCACCACCACCAACCGCCAACTCTTGGGCTACTCTTTTACCAACGAATAGTGGGATTGACCGTCACATTATAACGCCCCACGGCTGGGAGGGCGAGCATGTTTAGCGCGACGCGGGCGCGAACCCGCGACCCTCGGATTACGAGCTCGGCCATGCCAGGCCATTATACGATATACTAATGTAAATATTTACGATAATGTTATATGTGGCCTTGAAATGGTGAAAATTATATCTTAAATATGTTGATAGAAAATAAATTTATTTCGTACATATGTAATGTATTGTACAAAAGTATCAGGACAAATCAAAAATTGTACTTCAGGCTACTTTTAAAAAATAATGGAGGGTAAATCACGGGTGAAACATCAAAATGTTGTTAATCTTCATATTTAGTACAACAAAAACTCAGTGTTTGTTGAGTTCAGTAAACAGTTAATATTTTGTGCCCCAATTTTGCTTTAGTAACTACAGACAGTCTCTCAGGCATTTTACGTGAACTCTCTTCTTTGACTCCGGCATGGCCAGATGGTTAAGGCACTCGACTCGTAATCCGAGGGTCGCGGGTTCGAATCCCCGTTACACCAAACATACTCTCCTTTTCAGTCGTGTGGGCGTTATAACAGAACAGTCAATCCCACTATTCATTGGTAAAAGAGTAGCCCAAAAGTTGGCAGTGGGTGGTGATGACTAGTTGGCTTCCCTCAAATAACTTACTGCTAAATTAGGGACGGCTAGCGCAGGTAGCCCTCGTTTAGCTTTGCTCGAAATGCAAACCAAACCAAATCAAAACTCTCTTCTCTACTGTATGTGTGTTTTTCTTATAGCAAAGCTACATCGGGCTATCTGCTGAGCCCACTGAGGAAAATCGAACTCCTGATTTTAGTGTTTTAAATCCGTAGACTTACCGCTGTACTAGCGGGAGGCTCTCTTCCCTACTGACACTTAATGCTTAACGCTTTTAGGACCGTAGCATGACAACAAAACTTAACATATAGTATTAAACACAGTTTTTATCAAAGTTTAGTTGTGAAGTGTTACCATATTGATTCCTTCAAGCGTGTGTGTGTATTTTCTTGTAGCAAAGCCACATCGGGCTATCCGCTGAGACCACCGAGAGGAATCGAACCCATGATTTTAGCGTTGTAAATCGGTAGACTTATTGCTGTACCAGCGGGGGACAGTCCTTCAAGCACTTTTATTAATCGTTTCGTGAACAATGTGGCAAAAGTTATTGTGTTTAAAACTAATATTGTAGGCCCTCACTATACACTTGTACATGTGGTTTTCAAAACTTCTAACGTTCGTTCCTCCAATACCCATATTGTAAAAACTAAAATAATTAATTACTCGTGACCGAATGGAATTCTCAAGACAGAAACATAAAATTCGATGTTAATGGAAAATAATATAAATAGTAGCACAATTAACTTGGTGACTTACATATTGTAAATAATTTACAATTAACTTGGTGACTGCAATGAATTTACATTTGCTGCAAAACACTCAACAACTAACATAGTATGTTCCTAACTCGAAGTGTCGAAAAACATGGCTTGGATAGCCTATGGATTACTGGTTTTAATTACAATTGTTTGTTTGTTTGTTTTGAATTTCGCGCAAAGCTACTCGAGAGCTATCTACGCTAGCCGTCACTAATTTAGCAGTGTAAGACTAGAGGTAAGGCAGCTAGTCATCACCACCCACCGCCAACTCTTGGGCTACTCTTTTATCAACGAATAGTTGGATTGACCGTCACAACATAACGCTCCCATGGCTGTAAGGGCGAGCATGTTTAGTGCGACGGGGATTCGAACCTGCGACCCTCAGATTACGAGTCAAACGCCTTAGATCATCTGGCCATGCTGGGTAAAATATAAATTATTATAACAAAATATCGGAAAATTTTACAAGTATTAAGAAACTTGGCCCGGCATGGCCTAGCGCGTAAGGCGTGCGACTCGTAATCCGAGGGTCGCGGGTTCGCGCCCCCGTCGCGCTAAACATGCTCGCCCTCCCAGCCGTGGGGGTGTATTATGTGACGGTCAATCCCACTATTCGTTGGTAAAAGAGTAGCCCAAGAGTTGGCGGTGGGTGGTGATGACTAGCTGCCTTCCCTCTAGTCTTACACTGCTAAATTAGGGACGGCTAGCACAGATAGCCCTCGAGTAGCTTTGTGCGAAATTCCAAAACAAACAAACAAACAAACAATTAAGAAACTTTATGAAATAATAAATTTAACAATTAATAAACGAGCTGCGCCAATACAAACGATAAGCAAATTAATTGATAGGAAAATGGGAATAAATTTTAATTTAGGGTGTGTGTTTTGTTATAACAAAGCCACATGTGGTTATCTGCTGAGTCCACCGAAGGGAATCGAACCCGTAATTTTAACGTTGTAAACTCGTAGACTTACCGAATTAAAAATATAATGCATTTAAGTATACATAATGACGTATTCCCTGATATATTTAAAACGTCTATTACAAATTAGTGTCCAGCTGTAGACCGATTTCAGTATTGTCAACTCTTGCTAAACACTTGAAAAATTGTTTAAAATATTTAGTAGAATTCTTGGAAGCTAACAAAAAATTATCACGTAATGAATATGGATTTCCGAAAGACTTAGATACTCAAGATGCGATATTGGAAGTAACTAGATACGTTACTGACCAACTGGACAAGGGTAGCTGTAGCACAATAATCTGATAGTTAAATTGTACAATACGAGTATAGAAGATAGAAGGGTTATGTTGGGTTGACTTAAAAGTTTCCTGCAAAATAAACCCCAAATGATTAAGGTAAATGATACTGTCAGCGATCAGTTAATTTCAGAACATTCAATCCTTCAGGGTACAGTTCTAGAACCGTTCATTATTATAATATTTAAAAAATCTCTGTGAACCTTATCATTTAACCGAACGTTAATTTTGTTATATATAGACCTGGTTTGTGCAGGTGATAACTGAAAGAAGAACCTCAGTACTTCAGAGAGAAAAACTTAACCACATGAAAAACTGGTTAGATATAAACACACTATTACTAAACACTGGTTAGATATAAACACACTATTACTAAACACTGGTTAGATATAAACACACTATCAGTAAATACTGGTTAGATATAAACACACTATTACTAAACACTGATTAGATATAAACACACTATCACTAAACATTGGTTAGATATAAACACACTACCACTTAACGTTATAAAAACAAATTACATGATATTCTCACTCTATAATACAGGTCAGATAATATCTGTACCTCTTAACATTCATGAAATGAACTGTATCTAATTCTACTCCCAACAAGGTAAATGATCCAAAAGAAATGGAACAGATAAAGTTTAACACTCAGGAGTCACTATAAATAATAACTGCTTAAATTGTAGGCCCTCTATAATAGAGTTAACTAAATAAAATGCGGAAATTGGTACATATATTTGGTAAATACTTCATTGGTAAAAGAGTAGCCCACGAATTGACGGTGGGTGGTGATGACTAGCTACTTTCCTCTAGTCTTACGCTGCTAAATTAGGGACGGCTAGCGCAGACAGCCCTCGTGTAACTTTGAGCGAAATTCAAAAACGAACAAATACTCATTTACACACATAACACTGCACAACAAAGTTTTTGCTTCATGAACACTGTTGGGTGTTCCTTATAGATGTTTAGCTGCTGATCACGAAAATCACATCCAAACTTGCCCATCACGTACCGTTTCATCGAAATCTTCAGTTTCACCAGGATATTGTTACAATGGAAAAATATCAGGGCAACTGAAATCCATCAATGCTTGCTAACTACTGTTTGACACTACAATGTGATGCACCGGACATTGAATACAAACGAAAATCAGGAGCAAAACACTTTTAATTACGTTGAACTTAATAGGGTATTAGAAACAAAAACGCAATTAAATACGTTATTGCCGGTAAACAGTTCACTGTCTATTTCTCAGAGTTCCTACGTGATGAAGCAAAACAAGAACTATATTTGTGCATACCCACCAGGTACCTGTCACAATCAGCAAAAATATTTCGGGAAGCAAAACAAAAACTATATTTGTGCATACCCACCAGGTACCTGTCACAATCAGCAAAAATTTTTCGGGAAGCAAAACGTTTAAAAAAAATTGTTGTGCAGTGTAATCGATAGGATGGCTTCTTAACATGTTGTTTCCACAGACATTTACGATAAACAACCAATGACCAGCCATGTCTGCTTTAAAAAAAACAACACAACTTATACACTAGTTTGTTGATGATTACTGTCAACATACATCGGCCTTTCTAATTTTAACTCAGCTGTGGAAAAATATTTTATTCTGTAAGGGTTGACGCACCGTCTCTGCTGAATCCTTGGCCTGTCAACGCTTCCTTAATGCCATGTCTTTCATTTGTCCTTAGTAAACTCAGCTTTCATAAACCAAACTTGCTAGCGTTGATGGTATCACTCAAATGAGTGGCATGCTCTGTGTATAGACTTACTTGTATTAATCGCTACCATTTTGAGAACTGTTGAAGATGTGCCCTACTAATGTTATCGATTCACGACTACAGTTTTGTGTGTTGTACTTCTGTAGCTTACCACCAAGTTCTGGTCGCAGGACTTCCACATACATGGCTGCTCGATTCATCACTGTAATAAGACTCTTTCATTTAACTAGATTTTCAAAAATGATAGGAACATTTTTCTCTTAACTCTTTATTTTTTTCCCAAAGGAATTTACATTTTATCAAACATAAATTATAAACTAAATGACTTATCCAGATGTAAATCAACAGAAATTCGCCAAGATGTTTAATAAAAATCGTGAAGCTTCGCCCATTAACTGGATTGTAGGGCCATGAAGTTGATGACAGAAAAGAAAAGGTGTGTTCCAAACTTTGGGACAATGTGTTGATGTTTGTGCATAGTAATACTGTAGTTCACCACGCTGTTGGTGTTTAAACACAGTGATATTATCTTTGTCTACGGTAATGGTGTTTTAACACAGTAATATTATAGTTGTTACCGTTGTTGGAGTTTAAACACAGTTAATAATACAGCTGACCACATTATTGGTGTGTGAAAACAGTAGTATTATTGTTGACCACGTTGTTGGTGTTTGAACATGGTAATATTATCCTTGTCCACATTATTCGTGTTTGAACTCAGTAATATTATAGTTGACCACCTTGTTGATGTTTGAACACAATTATATTATAGTTGATCACCTATACACAGTAATATTATAGTTGACCACCTTGTTGATGTTTGAACACAATTATATTATAGTTGATCACCTATACACAGTAATATTATAGTTGACCACCTTGTTGATGTTTGAACACAATTATATTATAGTTGATCGCCTATACACAGTAACATTATAGTTGACCACCTTGTTGATGTTTGAACACAATTATATTATAGTTGATCACCTATACACAGTACTATTATAGTTGACCACCTTGTTGATGTTTGAACACAATTATATTATAGTTGACCACCTTGTTGATGTTTGAACACAATTATATTATAGTTGATAACCTATACACAGTAATATTATAGTTGACCACCTTGTTGATGTTTGAACACAATTATATTATAGTTGATAACCTATACACAGTAATATTATAGTTGACCACCTTGTTGATGTTTGAACACAATTATATTATAGTTGATCACAGTACTATTATAGTTGACCATCTTGTTGATGTTTGAACACAATTATATTATAGTTGATCACCTATACACAGTAATATTATAGTTGACCACCTTGTTGATGTTTGAACACAATTATATTATAGTTGATCACCTATACACAGTGATATTATAGTTGACCACCTTGTTGATGATTGAACACAATTATATTATAGTTGATCACCTATACACAGTAATATTATAGTTGTCCACGTTGTTGGTGTTTGATGTTGTTGTTGTTGTTGTTTTGAATTAAACACAAAGCTACACAATGGGTTATCTGTGCTCTGCCCACCGAATCGAAACCCGGGTTTTAGCGTTGTAAGTCCGCAGATGTACCGCTTGAGCCACTGGGGAGAGTTGGTGTTTGAACACAGTAGTATTATCGTTGACCACGTTGTTGAGGCTTGAACATAGTAATATTGTAGTTGACCACGTTTTAGGTGTTTGGAACAGTAATATATATTTTGTCCATATTGTTAGTGTTTAAACACAGTGATATTATAGTTGTCCACGTCGTTGGTGTTTGAACAGAGTAGTAGTATCTCTATCCACATTGTTGTTGCCTCAACACAGTAATATTATAGTTCACAATGTTGTTGACGTTTGAACACAGTAATATTATAGTTGTCCACGTTTTTGGTGTTTTGAACACGACTATTTTTGTTTATGTTGTTGAATTTCGAGCACAGTAATATTATAGTTCACCAAGTTTTGGTGCTAGAACACAGTAATATTATAGTTGACCACGTTTTTGGTGCTTTAACACAGTAATATTATAGTTCACCACGTTGTTGATGTTTGAACATATTAATACCATAGTTGTATTCGTTATTGATATTTGAATACAGTAATATTACACTGCACCAGGGTGTTAATGTTTGAACACAGTACGATTATAATTCACCACATTGTTGGCGTTTAAACACAGTACGATTATAATTCACCACATTGTTGGCGTTTAAACACAGTAAAAATATAGTTGACCACTTTGTTGGTGTTTGAACAGAGTAGTAATATTATTGACTACGTTGTTGAAGTTTGAAGAGAGTAGTAATATTGTTGACTACGTTGTTGAAGTTTGAAGAGAGTAGTAATATTGTTGACTACGTTGTTGAAGTTTGAAGAGAGTAGTAATATTGTTGACTACGTTGTTGAAGTTTGAAGAGAGTAGTAATATTGTTGACTACGTTGTTGAAGTTTGAAGAGAGTAGTAATATTGTTGACTACGTTGTTGAAGTTTGAAGAGAGTAGTAATATTGTTGACTACGTTGTTGAAATTTGAAGAGAGTAGTAATATTGTTGACTACGTTGTTGAAATTTGAATAGAGTAAAATTATAGTTGTCCACGTTGTTCATGTTTCGACAGGATGATACTAGCTTTGTCCACGTTGTTGGTTTTTCAATACAATAATATTATTGTTTATCACGTTGTAGATTTTTGAACATTGTAATCTCATAGTTGTGCACGATAGCGGTGTTTGAACACATTAATATTATTGTTCACCACGTTGTTGGTTTTAGAACACATTAATATTATTGTTCACCACGTTGTTGGTTTTAGAACACATTAATATTATAGTTGGTTACGATGTTGATGCTTGAACACAGTAATATTATGGTTGACCACGTAGTTGATGTTAGAACACATTAATATTATGGTTGACCAAGCTGTTGATGTTTGAACACATTAATATTATAGTTCTCCGTGTTGTTGATGTTAGAACACAGCAATATTATAGTTGACCAAGCTGTTGATGTTTGAACACATTAATATTATAGTTCTCCGTGTTGTTGATGTTAGAGCACAGCAATATTATAGTTGGCCACGTAGTTGATGTTAGAACACAGTAATATTATGGTTGACCACGCAGTTAATGTTAGAACACAGCAATATTATAGTTGACCCCGTAGTTGATGTTAAAACACAGTAATATTATAGTTCTCCGTGTAGTTGATGTTAAAACACAGTAATATTACGGTTGACCAAGCTGTTGATGTTTGAACACATTAATATTATAGTTCTCCGTGTTGTTGATGTTAGAACACAGCAATATTATAGTTGACCACGTAGTTGATGTTAGAACACAGTAATATTATGGTTGACCAAGCTGTTGATGTTTGAACACATTAATATTATAGTTCTCCGTGTTGTTGATGTTAGAGCACAGCAATATTATAGTTGACCACGTAGTTGATGTTAGAACACAGTAATATTATGGTTGACCACACAGTTAATGTTAGAACACAGCAATATTATAGTTGACCCCGTAGTTGATGTTAAAACACAGTAATATTATAGTTCTCCGTGTAGTTGATGTTAAAACACAGTAATATTATGGTTGACCACGTAGTTGATGTTAGAACACAGCAATATTATAGTTGACCACGTAGTTGATGTTAGAACACAGCAATATTATATTGACCACGTAGTTGATGATAGAACACAGCAATATTATAGTTGACCACGTAGTTGATGTTAGAACACAGCAATATTATATTGACCCCGTAGTTGATGTTAAAACATAGTAATATTATAGTTGACCACGTAGTTGATGTTTGAGCTCAGTACTATCACAATTATTCACTTCTGTTTCCCTCTTGTTTTATTCTTTCTCAGCATATGTTCTAGGTTCTAGGTTGTACATTATTTCCCTTTGTGATCCAGACCATTAGATTCTTGTTTTACCTCCTACGTTATCTATTTTCATAGACTATTTCAGCTTTATTTTTTCAATCCCCTAGTTTCTACGTTGTAATGTATTGTATTCATTTTTTCCACTGTAATACGTTTTACTATATAACATCTGAATTTTCTAATATAGTTTGTACTTCCTCTTTGATTATATTCATTATTTAATAGTCAAACATTATAGTTGTTTTGAATTCATTTCTTTCAAAACTATATTTTGTGATATGACAATCAACTGCAAATTGTCTCTTTTTTTTCATTTCCAAGATAACAAATTTTATTATATATATATAGTATATGTGTTATATTCGTTAATTTCCACTTGTAAAATATTTTAAGACTGTAACGTGTGTTTTATGGTTTGTATTGTTATAGGGTCCGGCATGGTCATGTGGGTTAAGGCGATCGACTCGTAATCTGCGGGTCGCGGGTTCGAATCCCTGTCGCACCAAACATTCTCGCCTTTCCAACCGTGGGGGCGTTATAATGTGACGGTCAATCCCACTACTCTTGGTAAAATAGTAACCCAAGAATTGGCGATGGGTGGTGATGACTAGCTGCCTTCCCTCTAGTCTTACACTGTTAAATTAGGAACGGCGAGTACAAATAGCCCTCGAGTTGCTTTGTGCGAAATTCAAAAACAAACAAACAAATGTATTGCTATAAAATTTATTATCGAATATTTTAACATGTCAATTGTTATGTATACTATGCTTTCCTAACCAACTTTTTTTGTCACGATTATAAACTTTGTAAGTGTTGAAAAATTAAATTATTTTGCGAGAATGTTGTTTGAATTAATATTCATGATATCTTTAAATGTTGTTAATTAAATATGGCATGCTGATTAGCCACATCTGTTCTCTCCTTACAGGCAGCTATAAATTACTCGCTTAAATAGCAGCTCCGATACATACGTTTGATCGATAATTAAGAACGTTTTGAACATAATCAGGTCAACTAGAAGTTATTCTGTGCCATTTAGAAACTTCATAACTCTGAAGGTGGTCCTTCTTTAGTGTTTGTTGTCATCGTTTCGCTATATACAGCACCTGGTGTAAGAAAGTGAAAAGTTTATAAAAACAACGTTTATTAAATAACTGCTTTGTGCACGCTGAAACAACATCTATCGAACATCCTCAACCTGATTTGCCAATGTGTGGGCAGATTAACTCGTCCCAAGCCCACATTTCTGTAAGGTTAGGGTCATTTTCTGGAAAGAAACCCGAACTTAGTTGAGAAGACATATGGGTTTCAACACAAAAATTGCACATCCAGTTGCTTATCCCTTTCTGTTCTTGTTTACTGCGTTATTTGTTTCTCTAATATCCATACAATTTAACAAAGATTAAGTGATAATTTTGTTTCATTGCTAATCATTTTATACATTTTGTCTTACACTGTAATAATTATATGTTAAGTAAAACAAAGCTTGGAATAGAGAGGTTATAATACAACACTAAACCGTTAAAGAAACACTCGCTGTGTTACTGTGCAAGCCATAATTCTGGTGACAAACATTGTTTGCTAGCTGACACTTCATATGTTTGTTGGCAGTCATTATTACGTTCAAAACTGTTTGCTTGTTTGTTATTACGGAGCTAAGCTACTCAGTGAATTATCTGTATCATTCACATTACTGAAATTAACCTTGAATTATAGCGTTATGAATATCACTAAGCCATTAGAGCATTACACTAAGAATTAACTTTGGTTACTGGGTTGTTGTTGTTTTCTAAACATACCGAAGACAGTTCCCGATGAAAGTCAAAGAAGGAGAGTGCATTATTTAATGTATTATAGGTTTATCCTTTATCACATAAATATATCATTAATATGAAGTTCTAAGCAACATGAAAGCTATAAAACCGTTTCTTGTACAATATTAAACACTTAAAACAAACACAACCAGCTGTATGAAAAATTCATTGTAGATTAATACAAGATAGACTGTAGCTATTATAAAAGTTCTATAGTCTTCGTAAAATTTTATTGTTTTACAATTTACTGATTTCTAGAATATAAATATGTAGTTAATTAATTTCTTTGTTATTCAGAGTTTTAGATTTTTCTATTTATTAAAATATACAATTTACAAATTTACACCCATGACCAAACGCTATAAAAATATCCAAGGGTAATTACAGTTTAAATAGGGCGAAAATAAATAAACGTTTCTGACCATTCCCCGTCACACCCACTGTCAACTTTTGGGCTACTCTTTAACCAATGAATAGTAGGGACGGCTAGTGCAGATAGCCCTCGTGTAGCTCTGCACGAAATTCAAACCAGACCATTCAGTATGTCTTTAAGATCACAAAATATTTTTCTAGAGCTTAAAAGATTATTAATCCTAAATTCCTGCCACGAATCTTATTTACAATTTAAATACTGGCAGCTGGCGAATCAATAAAAAACAAATAGGCCTAACATTTGTGCTAAAAATAATTTAAATTGCAGATGTTGTAACAAACATTTTAGTCGACGTTACTTTTAGGGCAAATTTTAGACTTATTGAGGGTTACAACAGAACCAAACAATGTTACTTTTATATACAAAAAAGCAGCATGTTCTTTGAAGTTTCCGAAAACTTCATTCCATATTCAAATCAACTCGGTAAATAGAATAACCGAGCTTGCGCATAAACGTATAGATACTTGAAATAACTTTAGGAGCTTAGTTTTTATTGTATAATTATGTTTTTATTCGTTTTATGCAGTTTTAGACTCAAAAATAAAAATGGATGTTTTTTAGAATTTATTAAGGAAAAGAATCTTTGAATTATGGAGGCTCCTGGTTAATGAAGTTACAAACATGAAATTTGTTTTTATTTTAACGATACTTGTAGTTTTCAGTTTCTTACAAATATTTATTTTTAAAATTTTTAATGGGTGGTACAAGTACGAGTACATGATGGTAAAAAGAAATAATGGGCACCTGCTTAACTTGTTCATCTCGCGTAGTTCCAGAACAATCAGTTTTTTATTATAGTTACTGAAGATTATTTAGGCCAATGAAGCTTGAAATGTTCTTGGATGTATGGAAAAAAACTAGTTTTCTTTCCATATTAATGTACCAGGTATGTATAATACAAAAAGTTGAGTACGTTATGTTAAACAGCTTTTAATACGTGTATTATCGAGCTTCATGATAATAACAACCAGTATAAGATCTCAGTGGAACAGAATGTTTGCGAACAACCTTTTGATATTGTTTGATATTTAGCGTGATGCCAGTATATACTGATTGCTTTTTGGAAGATTATCTAATCTCTCCCTCCGCCACAAAGTATTGATACAATCAGATAAAAAAAAGGTAAGTTGGTATAAGAAGTATAGAATCTTCAAGGTGGGGATATCCCTGTACTTAATGCATTGCAAAATAAAGGAAATGGATCAGTTTAGAGTATCAGGACCATTCATAAAGAAGCCTGCAGTAAATTGTAATCTTGCCAGGTAAGCAATGAGCGATGTTTTGTAACAGGTGATAATTCAGAAACACAAAGCTCAGTGACAAAAGTCATTCACGTATCACAAGCAACAATACACAACATAATAAAATAAAAGGACAATCGACACAAGTCACGTGTGACAAGTAGTTTCCATGTCGTATCTGCCCAACCGTTAAGCACGAGAAGTAGCTGGAGTATGATACGGTATTTATGATAATGAACTGTAGAAATGAGCATTTAGAAACCACCGTCTTTACATTAAATATATTATGATAAGTGCTAATGTAGAAGTTAAGTGATTTGGAGCTGACATCCATACAAAGAAACCTTTTGCAAGAAAAATCTCTCTGCAGGGTTATTATGAAGTTGTGCGGTCGTTAGACAGAACATGACTGAACGTGACGACATCAGCTATAATGATATGAAGCGATTTCAAAATTGTTTTAATATAAAGTACACGATACATCATTAAGTACAGTGGTACTTAATAATAAGAACTGTGATGAAAGCATGGTGGCCATAAAAATCGTACTTTTAAAACAACTTAAAATACCTGAATATTAACAAAGGCTATATCACAGTATTGGCTGAGCAAAACTGAAGCCGGTTGTAATTACAAAGCCGCCTAAACAGTTACATACGTGTTTATAGAATGAATTAAAATTTCACTATTTAAACGAATTTTAATATGATTAATCAACTAGGTGTTTTTTTACAGACAAGCATTCTGAAAAAAATGACGAACCTTGTTGCTCTAAGTTTTTCACAGAACTTTGTTGCTGACTACGTCACACTTTTTTATTACATAGTTCAATATTTATGAGTTAAGTGTCAGTGCCTTAACTAACAGACATTAAATAAATGTGACTTGTTGCTGTGTCGCACTTCTCCATTACAATGTTCAATATTTATACGTTTTTTGTTTTATTTTATTTTACTTAACTATTCAGTATTAATATTCTATTTGCGCTTTTTTGGGCACATAATTAAATTTGAGGGTAGGTTGGTAAAGATCTTGATGGGTTTGTTTGTTTTTTTAATTTCGTGCAAAGCTACAAGAGGGCTATCAGTGCTAGCCGTTCCTAATTTTGCAGTGTAAGACTAGAGGGAAGGAGGCTAGTCATCACCACCCACCGCCAACTTTTAGGCTACTCTTTTACCAACGAATAATGGAATTGATCGACACATATAACACCCCTATGCTTATAGAAGTGAGAAGGACGGTTGAATGTTTATTGTACTCAGTTGCTTTCAGAGGTAACAAGAAATGTTGAATGTTCGTTTCACCCGAGTGCTTCTAGATGTGATGAAAACCATTAAATGTTTGTTGTACACGGGAGTTTCTACAAGTAACAAGATACGTCATGGATGAAGTGTTTGCTCTGAAACGACGGGGCCGCACTCGGTACAGTTTCTGAGGTTAAATGTTCATGTTAAAAAGAAAAATGGCCCTTTTCAGGGCAACCACCTGTTGATGAAGAAACACCACATTTTTGCACTTACTACTCTTCTTATAATTTTCTCAAGTACGTACACACGTACACAAATTGCATGTGTACTGTTGAATGTTACGTTTACCCAGTTGCTTCTAGACGACTCATAATCTGAGGGTCGCGGGTTTGAATCCCCGTCGCACCAAATATGCTCGCCCTTTCAGCCGTGGAAGCGTTATAAGGTTACGGTCAATCCCACTATTCGTTGGTAAAAGAGTAGCCCAAGAGTTGGCGGTGGATAGTGATGACTAGTTGCCTTCCCTCTAGTCTTACATTGCTAAATTAGGGACGACTAGCGCAGATAGCCTTCGTGTAGCATTGCGCGAAATTCAAAAACAAACAAACCACCACCGATTGTGTTCTTAGCACCATCGCTAGCAAAAGGAATCAAGCCAGATTCGACACAACAAATGTCTATTTTGGTTGTGGGTAATGGTATATATACATTGACTAGGAATCCAAACAGCTGTGCTATTAACTTGAGAACGTTTAGCTTGTACTTTCCACAAAAAAAAAACACAAAAAAAAACACTTAAGTCTGAAATAGCGCGCGCACACATACATATATATATATATATATATACATGGAACTAATATTAATACTGAGGTTAAGACCGATAGACAGTGTATCCCTACCGCAATGTGGGTCCTATTTTTTAAGTCACCTCTAAAACGTAGGGTGCATTTTGTAACCTACATTATAGCTCGTACCATGGGGATCCTTTCAATTGGTGCAGCGTTTTATATTTTTGTTTCGACTTGTTTTTTTGTTTATACACATACATATGTATTGTATGTATTGGTTAAGTTATAAAATCGCCAGATTTTAAACACTTTTCATTTTAACATGTTTTGAGCCAACTCTCTTCGTCAGATCATGAAACAGGATTTCTAAGTGTTTCATTACCTCTAGAACAGATGTGGATTGCGACCTTAGTGGTTCTGTCGAAGATTCAAATTGGAGTTGGAAGGTCTCCGTAAAATATTCTATATTTCTACAAAACGTTTATAAATCTTATATCTTATTAAATATTACCTAATAAGAATAAATAGATATTATTATGACAACTCTTTATTTCTATTCTGTGGCAATGCGAGGTGAAGGTATACAATCAACTGACATATGTGGAAGTAGAACTGACAAATGTACAAATCTACACAGTGTCACAACTTCACACTTACAATGCTAGAAATCGAATTTTAATACACATGGTGGGCAGAGCACAGACAGCCATTGTGTAGCTTTGTGCTTTACTTCCAATCAAAACTACAGTTTAGTATTTATTTGTGTTGTTGTGTCCTCATACATTTTGCTGATGAAAAACTTAATAAACCATGATTTTTTGTCACATTTTTTCAATTTTTTTTAAATGTATGGTGGTGATGATTGTTTGTTTGTTTGTTTTCAATTTTCGCACAAAGCTACTCGAGGGCTACTCGTATCTGTGCTAGCCGTCCCTAATTTAGCAGTGTAAGACTAGATGGAAGGCAGCTAGTCATCACCACCACCGCCAACTCTTGGGCTACTCTTTTACCAACGAATAATGGGATTGGTCACCACATTATAACGCCCCCACGACTGAAAGGGCGAGCATGTTTGGTGCGACGAGGATTCGAACCCTCGACCCCCTGATTACGAGTCGAACACCATAACTCACCTGGGCATGCCGGACCACATGATCTGTGGAATAACAACATGTAGACTGAATGCCTTACTTAACGATGAGTCGCGTGCTGCCAACAGAGTTAGAGAAAATCTATAAACAATTCGATCTTCATTTTTCTAGAGAAACGTGGCCATATATCAGTGGTGGTAAGCTATTGGAAGAATAAGCAATGAGGAAGACGATATGATGTTATGGCAGAAGAGTTATGGTTCAAAGTATTTAGATAGGTTCGCTAACTGGCGTTTCGGAGAATACTGAATTACACATATAGAGCATAATTATCTCTCCAGTCTACGTTTGAGGTCATTTAGGAAAAAACCTCGACATCGATAGAAGTAAAAGTACACAATATAATACAATACCAAAACGATAACAAGTGTCTAGTGGTGTGGTACGTGTAATTGTTAGTGTAATGCTACTATTAGTTCAATGTGCCTCTTCCCTGTAAGTTAGACTACTTAATGTTTGCTGAAAATAGCCTCTAGTAACATTAAAATAAAGTTACGTTACCGTTGAAATAAGCCTATAATGAAAGATACACCGACATAAAGTTGAAATTTAAACACAGCTAACAAACTTCGAAATTAAATTACAACACGAAAAGTTTATCAGAGCTAATTAAAACTACTCTAGTCAAACAACAGTTGACCAAAAGATTAAGTTAAAAGATGTTTTTTAATTCTCTGTAACGGAGGCAAACCGGACTTTATATACGTGCACATCTATATATATTATAAAGACGAAAAGTGTGTTCGTTTGCACCCTAACTACTCCCAGCTTATTGGACCAATCTCAATTGAAAATTGTGTGTAAACACTATTAGCTATGTGGAATGTCCTAATGGGGTCAAAATTAAAAGTAACCCTATTTATATTTTGTAAAACATGATGGTTAGTTACTCCCAGTATATTGAGTCAATCGCAAACTATCTTCGCAAGTTGACGCTTTAGACTATGTTGAATATTGTAAAGAACTTTAAAATCAAAACATGAATGTTGCTGGGTTGTTTCTTAAACAATCACGCTTTTATAATGTCTATTGAGAGGTAGGGTTCCCAACGGTGAGATCACCTCAAAATATTTATTTGTTGGTACACAGAAAGCAGACTGCAAATGTTGTTTATGAAGAAACTTTATTATAATTTTAAAATTTTTAGATAAAGTTTATGTTCAAGTTATTACTTTGAAATATAAGATTGCTGTTCAATTTACATTGTTTTAATTCAGTGTAAACATTCCTTGTCAGGTGACAGGTATTTCAACTTGTATATATACATAAAATAATATTAACAAATCCAGGCTTGAACACAAAATGCGCCTCCTCTTCTAGGTATGTATCCTTGTCCTTATCTTATTTGCGAGACAGAAAAGATAGCTATTTGTAGGTGCTACCACTGCATACAATGTTCCCTGCAAAAAAAAAAAAAAAAAATCGATTAACTGCCATTCAGCGAACCCTCATTTTCTGTGCGCTTAAAAAGTTAACTTGCACTTTAAATAAAGTGATAGAAGGCACATTTTCTATACAACAGTACCATTAGTATCAGACATTATAGAGGTCAAAACCCACCCTTGTGATACTATATGTTCGTGTAATTGGCCTTGCTTTCAGCCTAATATATCAAAGTGATCGACACATTTCTTGAAAAATGGAGTGGCGTGGTTACATACCACATACAATCCCTCCGAGCGTATTTCTCCAGACAATAAATAGGGTTTGGAAACACTTCTTTCGACGAAATGTCCGAGAATATTTTAAGACCTTATCAACACATTGGTTGTAGGCATGGTTAAGCTGCCCATGCTTGTTATGGCGATCATAATCCACGTTAAAGTGAAATTTAGCCTTTAAGGATATAAATATCTTTCATCTTATGTTCATTTATTAGCGTAAGCTGAATGAAAAAATAATTTGTATTTCACATCACATCAAGGGCAATTATTTTAGGGTAAAATTAAACTGAGAAGAACGCTTGACAGTATTTTAACAAGAGTTTGTCATTTATCACTTCTAAAATATTACAAATTGCAATTATCATTTAAGTGTTTTTGTTATATGCACATATTCGTCACAATACATACTATATAATTGTAAGTTTAGAATGGTATTTTATCCTTTGCTTAATGCCAGTTTTGCACCAAGAAACTGCCGTGTAAAACATATCTATGTTCAACAACTTTGGCCCACGAGTAGTTTAAGTTTCAAAGACACATTCAACTCAGTTTTAGAGAGTATTAATTTCTTGTCAATGTCTTTAGAAACTAAGAAAACACCGATAACAATCAAGAGTGGCACGTTCGTTTTATTGAACTGTGAAACCTTTGTCTTAACGCACGTTCAAGTAAATTATAACAGTGTAATTCTATTGTTTGGTATCCAAATATGACAAAAACTGATGGTGAAAATCAAGAGTTAAACATAACAAGATATAAGTTTGAAAATAATTAAACAATGAATGTAAAGAAAAAGTCTGTGTGTTTCAAACACGAATTATTGAAAATATTTAGTTTTTTTGTTTGTTTATTAATAAGCATAAAGCTACACAATGAGCTATCCGTGCTCTGCTCACCATGGGTATCGAAACCCGTTTTTTAGCGGTATGAGTCCGATGACATACTGCTGTCACTGGTGGGCAGGCAAAATCTTTAAGATATGAATAATTTCTGGTATTATTATATAACTAAAAATTAATTTTATCAAATATTTACCAAAATCACGATGTATCGCAATTCTGAAATGATATTGTTTACCACTGAGTATGTATTATGTTTTATCATAGCAAAACCACTTGGGGATATCTGCTATGTCCACAAAGAGGAATCGAATCCCTGGTCTTTGCGTCGTAGTTCTGAAGACTTACCTCTGTCTTACCTGGGGACTGTTATATACGGATTGGCTACTTTACTCACTGATGTATTTATCAAATCTGACGGATTGGCTACTTTACTCACCGATGTATTTATCAAATCTGAAACTGAATTAATACGATACCTCATTCATACATTCTTAATGTTTATACATATATGCACGGTCAATAATTCACTTGCTTGTTTATTAGTTGAATTTTGCTCAAATCTCCTCGCAGGCTATATGCGCTAACTCTCTCTAATATAGAAGTAATAAACCAAATGGAAGGTTGCTGGTCAACACCACCTTCTCCAAACTTTTAGGCCGCTCTTCATCGCCGAATTGTTAGAATGATCGTCACGTTATGCAACTTTCACGGCTTAAAGAGCGAGCATACTCAGTGACGAGATTCGAGCCCGCAACCAGCAGATCGCGAATTGAGAATTTCGTCAGTTAGTAAAACAGAATTAGCTCAGCACTTATTCAGTCCTAATTTTAATTCGAAACTTACATAACCCAATAACAACAATTCGCAAAATTAAATAATTAAAGAAAAATCACTAAAACTGTTTACACCACAAACAAGTTTGGCTAGTTCATCTATGCCAAGGACCGCATTGATAGTATAGGATTTAAAAATATAACCAATGAAGTGGTTTTGGAACGGAACAGCTCTGGGTTTCACGTTTTAATAACAGAGAATTTTATCAAAAGAAAATAGAGGCGACCAATATGTTTGCTGTTATTATGAATTTTATTTTAGGCTACAATGAACGTTACGGAAATGCACCTTCTCTGTAATAGGTACTGTGCCACTTTATGCTGAAATAGCTTTTCTTTTCGAACACTTGCACAAAACTACACAATGGCTAGCTACGTATGTTCGTCCCCAACTTTAGCTGGCAGAATACAGAGAGAGCAGCTAATCAACACCGCCCATTGTCACCTCTTGTTTGGCTTTGTTTGTTGCTCTTTACACGCACCTACAACTCAAAATGAGGCAAAGGGACAGGAACCATAAAACTTTGGCCATAGGACCTGCTAACTACTAAATATCTTTCGTCATGAAAGTTTTAAAACACGTTATTTTTATTCATTATGGAGAATTAGCATAAGATTTTATACTGATTTGACATGTTTCGGTATGCACTTAAATAACGAAAACTGTCCCTTACGTCACTATTGAAATTGTCCCAGATGTTTTATATATTGTATACGTATTACTTATCAGGTGTTTAAATTATCTTCAGTTAGATTATTAGTTAGCATATAAAATCGAGTGATACTAAAAAAGAAACGAACAACGCAACAAGTCCCAGGTCACCTTGGACAGTTATTTAAAATACTTCACGTTTTCAGTTGTTTTTAAGAATTGTGGATACGCCACCGAGTGAGAGAAACTTGTCATTTCAACATTGTAAAAAAATTATATTTGAGTGTAAAACATTTTAGATTTCAAAAAATCAAACATACATACTTGAGTATACATTTAATTATATGTTCGAGTTCCGTTTTTTTTTATTACACGAGGAGATTAATTTGTATTAATATCCGCATTCCATGTCACATAACTTTGATCCGGAATGTAATTAGCTAACTTTCAAAAACCAACATGTCAAACTGTGATTGTAATTATGTAAGTTGTTCAAAATTCGTACACGTGACCTACAGAAATAACTAGAAATAAGCTTTATTTTCTTATTTCAATGAACCTCAGTGCCCTAACAAACTAATATCAAAATCATAAAATAATTTTAAATTCTTACATAAATTAGTTGATTTAGTTAAATTTGTAAATCCTACATTTCTGTATTTACTTCAAGAATTAACACCAGCAACCATATCCAGTATTTGTGCTAATTTATAGTTAAATACAATCAGGTCATTATATTACTAAGTCTTCAAGTTCATGCTACGTTAAAAACCTACTTAACTGGTATATGTTTAATCGGAAAGCTTACAAGAACACCAAATTCCCCATGCTAAGTTTCAACCACAAAACCTGCATATATTGAAATCATAATTCCCCATATCAACTTTCAACTATTAACTCTATACGCTCATTTTATATATTTGAGGTCCACATCAACAATTAGATCTAATGGTTAACTGCCAAAAGTTCCATGTTATAATTTAAACTCTAGAAACTTTACTCCACCCGTAGCAAGTTTTTTATTTTAAGGGTTAACTTATACCCGTCATGTAACTATTAAACTCCTAGCTTTCCAATTTAAACTTTTACCACATCTATGTGGAATTTTAACCATTAGCTTCATATAACATGTACAAGATAAAACACAAAAACTTAACATTTACATAACATGTACACGACAAAACACAAAAACTTAACATTTGACATTTACATAACATGTACACCGATAAAACCACAAAACTTAACATTTGACATTTACATAACATGTACAAGATAAAACACAAAAACTTAACATTTGACATTTACATAACATTTACAAAACAAAACAAAAACTTAACGTTTATATAACATGTACACGACAAAACACAAAAACTTAACATTTGACATTTACATAACATGTACAAGACAAAACACAAAAACTTAACATTTGACATTTACATAACATGTACAAGATAAAACACAAAAACTTGACATTTGAAATTTACATAACATGTACAAAGCAAAACAAAAACTTAACATTTGAAATTTACATAACATTTACAAGAAAAAACCTAACAATTGAAATTTACATAACAATTACAAGACAAAACAAAAACTTAACATTTACATAACATGTACAAGACAAAACACAAAAACGTAACATTTGACATTTACATAACATGTACAAGATAAAACAAAAAAAACTTAACATTTGACATTTTAACAAATTTTTATTTCTTTTTATGTTTCTTACTGATTATAACACAATCCTCAAACCACTTTACACACATTTATAAGGCTAATAACTGTTTAATGAAAGACTCTAATGCAACTAATACAAAGAAAATTTTTAGTGTATGTGATTTCAAAAAAACTAAACAAAGGATACTGGGCAAATATTCAGACACCAACTAAACTCTTGGGAACAAAATTATAAGCAAAGTATTTCAAAAATAAATCTTTACATATAATTTACCTTTCTTAAAGTCACAATGATTTACATTAGGTGTGTTATACAACTATACACAACTCTGAGCAATCAGTAAATACATTATAAAGCAACAGATGTGTTTTCATGTATCTAACTTGATTAACTTTGAAAAAATACTTAAGTTTAGTTTTTGAATTTAAACAATATTCTATTGTTAATGTAGTTGTTGATTCTACAACTCGGGTAAAAAAAATGTTTTAAAAACCTTTAAAAATTATTTGAAGACAAAACTTTTTAAAATGTTTCGCTTGTGAGTTACTAAGAAACTGTTTAATAGGGTCATCTGAAAACTGACACATTCATGGACCACTAAAGAACAAACTTTTGTTGTTTTAAATGCAGAGTTCTATCTGGTCAGCATATATTCTTCTTGTCACTAACTGGAAAAGGAAGGAAAACATTTTCATCAGCACATTACAAAACCACCGCTTATGAACCTGGGAACCAACTAATTAACTTTACACGGACTATCAAAGTCTTCCAATAGAAACAAAACAGTTCAGTAGTTAATAAGCTTCTTTACAGCTTCTAGGCATCTCCATTTATCTGGGATATAAAAAGGTTCAAAGATATGAGGAAATGGGGTATCATAGCCCGTCACTCTCTGAATAGGTGCTTCTAAATGCAGGAAACAATCATTCTGTTAAAAAAAGAAATTAGTTTATGAGACAAATATTTGTAGCTAAATTTTATGCAACTTACATGGGTATAAGTCAAAAACACCTAACAGTTTAACCAAAACATAAAATTAAAATTAAAAACAATGGATGCACTACAATATCAAGGTCTCTCATGCTAACATTTTCAGAGTGTTACATGTTGTAATAAAAGGTGCAAATAATTTTACTTATTATGAATATGAATTAAGTAATCAATCACATAAAAAACTTTAATAATCAAATAGTTTTAATTTAAAAATTCAGAACTTTTCTGACATTCTGCCAAATCTTTTGAGAAAAACATTAAATCCAAATCACAGCAGAAAGCTGACAACAAATCAGTTGTCACTTGTTCAGGTTTTGTTCTTGGCAGCCACATTAAACTAATAAACATTAGACAGATTTTCTTTAAACTTTCTCTACTCATTCACTTGAAATTTCCTAATTATAACATAATTATATTTACTGGAAAAATCCATATTAACGATGTTACAAATTAGTCGTTCAGAGGTATTTTGTTTTTCAAAATCATTTCTTCCTATGTTGCAATAATTTCTGAAGCTAAACAGAAAAACACGGTTTTATTTTTAAAACCTGTGACGTCAGCATTAAAAACAATTACTCCGTTTCCATCTTAACGTTGATTCTGGGATACCTTCCAAGTTGTTTTAGATACAGGCATCACGAACCCATTTTTAAGTGGGCTGAAACCCCATCATACATTTTGTCTTACTGTTTTAAATTAATAACTTCATTGTGTGTATGTCTCATCCAACAAATCAAAGTATTATGTTCTGAGTTCCTGATCAAAGAAGTATATTGATACTAGAAATTATAAGCAACTTTTTCATATTCCAGCCAGCTTTTTAAAGCCATAGAGCCCATTCCTTGGTAAACTGCCAGTCACATCTGAATTCAACTCTTAACTCTGTTGTAAGGAAAGGAAATAAGACAAATTATTCCCACACTTTTATTTATACAAACAGATAAACCTGTTGACTTACGAACTCCAGCTTTCCTATAATCTATAATATACATATCTTTATACAGAAGCTCCACTTCCATGTGATGTTCCTGCTTTTAAATATTTTGTAAATTGATTCTTTCTGACAAATGTTAAATTTTTAAACAAAATTTCTATCCTTTTGATTTATTAATCTATTTGTCTATTGATTACATCTTGTAGAATAAACCAATTCTCTATGTACCTGAATAGCAGCAGCAATTTCTGCACCAAATCCAGAAGTGAGAGGAGCCTCATGAGCAATGAGAAGTCGTCCCGTCTTCTTAACAGACTGAAGTATATACAACATATTAACATTAATTAATTTCTCACACAGACAATATATATCTATTACACTGTTAAATTTTATTCCTTTTAAGAAATATACCCTTCCTTTAACACCTACTGCACTGTTTTTTATGAATTTTAAAAAAATTTAAAGATTTCATAATAACAAACTCATCAACCTTTACACATAGTGACAGAAGTTCACATCAATACTTCCTCATAGTGCCATGGTAGAAAGAGTTCATATCAACACATGTCAGTAATACTTCCTCATAGTGCTGTGGTAGAAAGAGTTCATATCAACACATGTCAGTAATACTTCCTCACAGTGCTGTGGTAGAAAGAGTTCATATCAACACATGCCAGTAATACTTCCTCATAGTGCCATGGTAAAAAGAGTTCATATCAACACATGTCAGTAATACTTCCTCATAGTGCTGTGGTAGAAAGAGTTCATATCAACACATGTCAGTAATACTTCCTCATAGTGCTGTGGTAGAAAGAGTTCATATCAACACATGTCAGTAATACTTCCTCACAGTGCTGTGGTAGAAAGAGTTCATATCAACACATGCCAGTAATACTTCCTCATAGTGCCATGGTAAAAAGAGTTCATATCAACACATGTCAGTAATACTTCCTCATAGTGCTGTGGTAGAAAGAGTTCATATCAACACATGCCAGTAATACTTCCTCATAGTGCTGTGGTAGAAAGAGTTCATATCAACACATGCCAGTAATACTTCCTCATAGTGCTGTGGTAGAAAGAGTTCATATCAACACATGCCAGTAACACTTCCTCATAGTGCTGTGGTAGAAAGAGTTCATATCAACACATGCCAGTAATACTTCCTCACAGTGCTGTGGTAGAAAGAGTTCATATCAACACATGCCAGTAATACTTCCTCACAGTGCTGTGGTAGAAAGAGTTCATATCAACACATGCCAGTAATACTTCCTCAAAGTGCTGTGGTAGAAAGAGTTCATATCAACACTTGTCAGTAATACTTCCTCACAGTGCTGTGGTAGAAAGAGTTCATATCAACACATGCCAGTAATACTTCCTCATAGTGCTGTGGTAGAAAGAGTTCATATTAACACTTGTCAGTAATACTTCCTCATAGTGCTGTGGTAGAAAGAGTTCATATCAACACATGCCAGTAACACTTCCTCATAGTGCTGTGGTAGAAAGAGTTCATATCAACACTTGTCAGTAATACTTCCTCATAGTGCTGTGGTAGAAAGAGTTCATATTAACACTTGTCAGTAATACTTCCTCATAGTGCTGTGGTAGAAAGAGTTCATATCAACACTTGTCAGTAATACTTCCTCATAGTGCTGTGGTAGAAAGAGTTCATATCAACACTTGTCAGTAATACTTCCTCATAGTGCTGTGGTAGAAAGAGTTCATATCAACACTTGTCAGTAATACTTCCTCATAGTGCTGTGGTAGAAAGAGTTCATATTAACACTTGTCAGTAATACTTCCTCATAGTGCTGTGGTAGAAAGAGTTCATATCAACACTTGTCAGTAATACTTCCTCATAGTGCTGTGGTAGAAAGAGTTCATATCAACACTTGTCAGTAATACTTCCTCATAGTGCTGTGGTAGAAAGAGTTCATATCAACACTTGTCAGTAATACTTCCTCATAGTGCTGTGGTAGAAAGAGTTCATATCAACACTTGTCAGTAATACTTCCTCATAGTGCTGTGGTAGAAAGAGTTCATATCAACACATGCCAGTAACACTTCCTCATAGTGCTGTGGTAGAAAGAGTTCATATCAACACATGCCAGTAATACTTCCTCACAGTGCTGTGGTAGAAAGAGTTCATATCAACACATGCCAGTAATACTTCCTCATAGTGCTGTGGTAGAAAGAGTTCATATCAACACATGCCAGTAATACTTCCTCATAGTACTGTGGTAGAAAGAGTTCATATCAACACTTGTCAGTAATACTTCCTCACAGTGCTGTGGTAGAAAGAGTTCATATCAACACATGCCAGTAATACTTCCTCATAGTGCTGTGGTAGAAAGAGTTCATATTAACACTTGTCAGTAATACTTCCTCATAGTGCTGTGGTAGAAAGAGTTCATATTAACACTTGTCAGTAATACTTCCTCATAGTGCTGTGGTAGAAAGAGTTCATATCAACACATGCCAGTAACACTTCCTCATAGTGCTGTGGTAGAAAGAGTTCATATCAACAAATGCCAGTAATACTTCCTCACAGTGCTGTGGTAGAAAGAGTTCATATTAACACTTGTCAGTAATACTTCCTCATAGTGCTGTGGTAGAAAGAGTTCATATCAACACATGCCAGTAACACTTCCTCATAGTGCTGTGGTAGAAAGAGTTCACATCAACACATGCCAGTAATACTTCCTCACAGTGCTGTGGTAGAAAGAGTTCATATCAACACATGCCAGTAATACTTCCCTCATAGTGCTGTGGTAGAAAGAGTTCATATCAACACATGCCAGTAATACTTCCTCATAGTGCTGTGGTAGAAAGAGTTCATATCAACACTTGTCAGTAATACTTCCTCACAGTGCTGTGGTAGAAAGAGTTCATATCAACACATGCCAGTAATACTTCCTCATAGTGCTGTGGTAGAAAGAGTTCATATTAACACTTGTCAGTAATACTTTCTCATAGTGCTGTGGTAGAAAGAGTTCATATCAACACATGCCAGTAACACTTCCTCATAGTGCTGTGGTAGAAAGAGTTCATATCAACACTTGTCAGTAATACTTCCTCATAGTGCTGTGGTAGAAAGAGTTCATATTAACACTTGTCAGTAATACTTCCTCATAGTGCTGTGGTAGAAAGAGTTCATATCAACACATGCCAGTAACACTTCCTCATAGTGCTGTGGTAGAAAGAGTTCACATCAACACATGCCAGTAATACTTCCTCACAGTGCTGTGGTAGAAAGAGTTCATATCAACACATGCCAGTAATACTTCCTCATAGTGCTGTGGTAGAAAGAGTTCATATCAACACATGCCAGTAATACTTCCTCATAGTGCTGTGGTAGAAAGAGTTCATATCAACACTTGTCAGTAATACTTCCTCACAGTGCTGTGGTAGAAAGAGTTCATATCAACACATGCCAGTAATACTTCCTCATAGTGCTGTGGTAGAAAGAGTTCATATTAACACTTGTCAGTAATACTTCCTCATAGTGCTGTGGTAGAAAGAGTTCATATCAACACATGCCAGTAACACTTCCTCATAGTGCTGTGGTAGAAAGAGTTCATATCAACACTTGTCAGTAATACTTCCTCATAGTGCTGTGGTAGAAAGAGTTCATATTAACACTTGTCAGTAATACTTCCTCATAGTGCTGTGGTAGAAAGAGTTCATATCAACACTTGTCAGTAATACTTCCTCATAGTGCTGTGGTAGAAAGAGTTCATATCAACACTTGTCAGTAATACTTCCTCATAGTGCTGTGGTAGAAAGAGTTCATATTAACACTTGTCAGTAATACTTCCTCATAGTGCTGTGGTAGAAAGAGTTCATATCAACACATGCCAGTAATACTTCCTCATAGTGCTGTGGTAGAAAGAGTTCATATCAACACTTGTCAGTAATACTTCCTCACAGTGCTGTGGTAGAAAGAGTTCATATCAACACATGCCAGTAATACTTCCTCATAGTGCTGTGGTAGAAAGAGTTCATATTAACACTTGTCAGTAATACTTCCTCATAGTGCTGTGGTAGAAAGAGTTCATATCAACACATGCCAGTAACACTTCCCTCATAGTGCTGTGGTAGAAAGAGTTCATATCAACACTTGTCAGTAATACTCCTCATAGTGCTGTGGTAGAAAGAGTTCATATTAACACTTGTCAGTAATACTTCCTCATAGTGCTGTGGTAGAAAGAGTTCATATCAACACATGCCAGTAATACTTCCTCATAGTGCTGTGGTAGAAAGAGTTCATATCAACACTTGTCAGTAATACTTCCCTCACAGTGCTGTGGTAGAAAGAGTTCATATCAACACATGCCAGTAATACTTCCTCATAGTGCTGTGGTAGAAAGAGTTCATATTAACACTTGTCAGTAATACTTCCTCATAGTGCTGTGGTAGAAAGAGTTCATATCAACACATGCCAGTAACACTTCCTCATAGTGCTGTGGTAGAAAGAGTTCATATCAACACATGCCAGTAATACTTCCTCACAGTGCTGTGGTAGAAAGAGTTCATATTAACACTTGTCAGTAATACTTCCTCATAGTGCTGTGGTAGAAAGAGTTCATATCAACACATGCCAGTAACACTTCCTCATAGTGCTGTGGTAGAAAGAGTTCACATCAACACATGCCAGTAATACTTCCTCACAGTGCTGTGGTAGAAAGAGTTCATATCAACACATGCCAGTAATACTTCCTCATAGTGCTGTGGTAGAAAGAGTTCATATCAACACATGCCAGTAATACTTCCTCATAGTGCTGTGGTAGAAAGAGTTCATATCAACACTTGTCAGTAATACTTCCTCACAGTGCTGTGGTAGAAAGAGTTCATATCAACACATGCCAGTAATACTTCCCTCATAGTGCTGTGGTAGAAAGAGTTCATATTAACACTTGTCAGTAATACTTCCTCATAGTGCTGTGGTAGAAAGAGTTCATATCAACACATGCCAGTAACACTTCCCTCATAGTGCTGTGGTAGAAAGAGTTCATATCAACACCTGTCAGTAATACTTCCTCATAGTGCTGTGGTAGAAAGAGTTCATATTAACACTTGTCAGTAATACTTCCTCATAGTGCTGTGGTAGAAAGAGTTCATATCAACACATGCCAGTAACACTTCCTCATAGTGCTGTGGTAGAAAGAGTTCACATCAACACATGCCAGTAATACTTCCTCACAGTGCTGTGGTAGAAAGAGTTCATATCAACACATGCCAGTAATACTTCCTCATAGTGCTGTGGTAGAAAGAGTTCATATCAACACATGCCAGTAATACTTCCTCATAGTGCTGTGGTAGAAAGAGTTCATATCAACACTTGTCAGTAATACTTCCTCACAGTGCTGTGGTAGAAAGAGTTCATATCAACACATGCCAGTAATACTTCCCTCATAGTGCTGTGGTAGAAAGAGTTCATATTAACACTTGTCAGTAATACTTCCTCATAGTGCTGTGGTAGAAAGAGTTCATATCAACACATGCCAGTAACACTTCCTCATAGTGCTGTGGTAGAAAGAGTTCATATCAACACTTGTCAGTAATACTTCCTCATAGTGCTGTGGTAGAAAGAGTTCATATTAACACTTGTCAGTAATACTTCCTCATAGTGCTGTGGTAGAAAGAGTTCATATCAACACTTGTCAGTAATACTTCCTCATAGTGCTGTGGTAGAAAGAGTTCATATCAACACTTGTCAGTAATACTTCCTCATAGTGCTGTGGTAGAAAGAGTTCATATTAACACTTGTCAGTAATACTTCCTCATAGTGCTGTGGTAGAAAGAGTTCATATCAACACATGCCAGTAATACTTCCTCATAGTGCTGTGGTAGAAAGAGTTCATATCAACACTTGTCAGTAATACTTCCTCACAGTGCTGTGGTAGAAAGAGTTCATATCAACACATGCCAGTAATACTTCCTCATAGTGCTGTGGTAGAAAGAGTTCATATCAACACTTGTCAGTAATACTTCCCTCATAGTGCTGTGGTAGAAAGAGTTCATATCAACACATGCCAGTAACACTTCCTCATAGTGCTGTGGTAGAAAGAGTTCATATCAACACTTGTCAGTAATACTTCCCTCATAGTGCTGTGGTAGAAAGAGTTCATATCAACACTTGTCAGTAATACTTCCTCATAGTGCTGTGGTAGAAAGAGTTCATATCAACACATGCCAGTAATACTTCCTCATAGTGCTGTGGTAGAAAGAGTTCATATTAACACTTGTCAGTAATACTTCCTCATAGTGCTGTGGTAGAAAGAGTTCATATCAACACTTGTCAGTAATACTTCCTCATAGTGCTGTGGTAGAAAGAGTTCATATCAACACTTGTCAGTAATACTTCCTCATAGTGCTGTGGTAGAAAGAGTTCATATTAACACTTGTCAGTAATACTTCCTCACAGTGCTGTGGTAGAAAGAGTTCATATTAACACATGTCAGTAATACTTCCTCATAGTGCTGTGGTAGAAAGAGTTCATATCAACACATGCCAGTAACACTTCCTCATAGTGCTGTGGTAGAAAGAGTTCATATTAACACTTGTCAGTAATACTTCTTCATAATGTTGTGATAGAAAAAGTTCATACCAACACAAGTAATACTTCCTCATAGTACTGTGGTAGAAAGAGTTCATATCAACACTTGTCAGTAATACTTCCTCACAGTGCTGTGGTAGAAAGAGTTCATATCAACACATGCCAGTAATACTTCCTCATAGTGCTGTGGTAGAAAGAGTTCATATTAACACTTGTCAGTAATACTTTCTCATAGTGCTGTGGTAGAAAGAGTTCATATCAACACATGCCAGTAACACTTCCTCATAGTGCTGTGGTAGAAAGAGTTCATATCAACACTTGTCAGTAATACTTCCTCATAGTGCTGTGGTAGAAAGAGTTCATATTAACACTTGTCAGTAATACTTCCTCATAGTGCTGTGGTAGAAAGAGTTCATATCAACACATGCCAGTAACACTTCCTCATAGTGCTGTGGTAGAAAGAGTTCACATCAACACATGCCAGTAATACTTCCTCACAGTGCTGTGGTAGAAAGAGTTCATATCAACACATGCCAGTAATACTTCCTCATAGTGCTGTGGTAGAAAGAGTTCATATCAACACATGCCAGTAATACTTCCTCATAGTGCTGTGGTAGAAAGAGTTCATATCAACACTTGTCAGTAATACTTCCTCACAGTGCTGTGGTAGAAAGAGTTCATATCAACACATGCCAGTAATACTTCCTCATAGTGCTGTGGTAGAAAGAGTTCATATTAACACTTGTCAGTAATACTTCCTCATAGTGCTGTGGTAGAAAGAGTTCATATCAACACATGCCAGTAACACTTCCTCATAGTGCTGTGGTAGAAAGAGTTCATATCAACACTTGTCAGTAATACTTCCTCATAGTGCTGTGGTAGAAAGAGTTCATATTAACACTTGTCAGTAATACTTCCTCATAGTGCTGTGGTAGAAAGAGTTCATATCAACACTTGTCAGTAATACTTCCTCATAGTGCTGTGGTAGAAAGAGTTCATATCAACACTTGTCAGTAATACTTCCTCATAGTGCTGTGGTAGAAAGAGTTCATATTAACAGTTGTCAGTAATACTTCCTCATAGTGCTGTGGTAGAAAGAGTTCATATCAACACATGCCAGTAATACTTCCCTCATAGTGCTGTGGTAGAAAGAGTTCATATCAACACTTGTCAGTAATACTTCCTCACAGTGCTGTGGTAGAAAGAGTTCATATCAACACATGCCAGTAATACTTCCTCATAGTGCTGTGGTAGAAAGAGTTCATATTAACACTTGTCAGTAATACTTCCTCATAGTGCTGTGGTAGAAAGAGTTCATATCAACACATGCCAGTAACACTTCCTCATAGTGCTGTGGTAGAAAGAGTTCATATCAACACTTGTCAGTAATACTTCCTCATAGTGCTGTGGTAGAAAGAGTTCATATTAACACTTGTCAGTAATACTTCCTCATAGTGCTGTGGTAGAAAGAGTTCATATCAACACATGCCAGTAATACTTCCTCATAGTGCTGTGGTAGAAAGAGTTCATATCAACACTTGTCAGTAATACTTCCTCACAGTGCTGTGGTAGAAAGAGTTCATATCAACACATGCCAGTAATACTTCCTCATAGTGCTGTGGTAGAAAGAGTTCATATTAACACTTGTCAGTAATACTTCCTCATAGTGCTGTGGTAGAAAGAGTTCATATCAACACATGCCAGTAACACTTCCTCATAGTGCTGTGGTAGAAAGAGTTCATATCAACACATGCCAGTAATACTTCCCTCACAGTGCTGTGGTAGAAAGAGTTCATATTAACACTTGTCAGTAATACTTCCTCATAGTGCTGTGGTAGAAAGAGTTCATATCAACACATGCCAGTAACACTTCCTCATAGTGCTGTGGTAGAAAGAGTTCACATCAACACATGCCAGTAATACTTCCTCACAGTGCTGTGGTAGAAAGAGTTCATATCAACACATGCCAGTAATACTTCCTCATAGTGCTGTGGTAGAAAGAGTTCATATCAACACATGCCAGTAATACTTCCTCATAGTGCTGTGGTAGAAAGAGTTCATATCAACACTTGTCAGTAATACTTCCTCACAGTGCTGTGGTAGAAAGAGTTCATATCAACACATGCCAGTAATACTTCCTCATAGTGCTGTGGTAGAAAGAGTTCATATTAACACTTGTCAGTAATACTTCCTCATAGTGCTGTGGTAGAAAGAGTTCATATCAACACATGCCAGTAACACTTCCTCATAGTGCTGTGGTAGAAAGAGTTCATATCAACACTTGTCAGTAATACTTCCTCATAGTGCTGTGGTAGAAAGAGTTCATATTAACACTTGTCAGTAATACTTCCTCATAGTGCTGTGGTAGAAAGAGTTCATATCAACACATGCCAGTAACACTTCCTCATAGTGCTGTGGTAGAAAGAGTTCACATCAACACATGCCAGTAATACTTCCTCACAGTGCTGTGGTAGAAAGAGTTCATATCAACACATGCCAGTAATACTTCCTCATAGTGCTGTGGTAGAAAGAGTTCATATCAACACATGCCAGTAATACTTCCTCATAGTGCTGTGGTAGAAAGAGTTCATATCAACACTTGTCAGTAATACTTCCTCACAGTGCTGTGGTAGAAAGAGTTCATATCAACACATGCCAGTAATACTTCCTCATAGTGCTGTGGTAGAAAGAGTTCATATTAACACTTGTCAGTAATACTTCCTCATAGTGCTGTGGTAGAAAGAGTTCATATCAACACATGCCAGTAACACTTCCTCATAGTGCTGTGGTAGAAAGAGTTCATATCAACACTTGTCAGTAATACTTCCTCATAGTGCTGTGGTAGAAAGAGTTCATATTAACACTTGTCAGTAATACTTCCTCATAGTGCTGTGGTAGAAAGAGTTCATATCAACACTTGTCAGTAATACTTCCTCATAGTGCTGTGGTAGAAAGAGTTCATATCAACACTTGTCAGTAATACTTCCTCATAGTGCTGTGGTAGAAAGAGTTCATATTAACACTTGTCAGTAATACTTCCTCATAGTGCTGTGGTAGAAAGAGTTCATATCAACACATGCCAGTAATACTTCCTCATAGTGCTGTGGTAGAAAGAGTTCATATCAACACTTGTCAGTAATACTTCCTCACAGTGCTGTGGTAGAAAGAGTTCATATCAACACATGCCAGTAATACTTCCTCATAGTGCTGTGGTAGAAAGAGTTCATATCAACACTTGTCAGTAATACTTCCTCATAGTGCTGTGGTAGAAAGAGTTCATATCAACACATGCCAGTAACACTTCCTCATAGTGCTGTGGTAGAAAGAGTTCATATCAACACTTGTCAGTAATACTTCCTCATAGTGCTGTGGTAGAAAGAGTTCATATCAACACTTGTCAGTAATACTTCCTCATAGTGCTGTGGTAGAAAGAGTTCATATCAACACATGCCAGTAATACTTCCTCATAGTGCTGTGGTAGAAAGAGTTCATATTAACACTTGTCAGTAATACTTCCTCATAGTGCTGTGGTAGAAAGAGTTCATATCAACACTTGTCAGTAATACTTCCTCATAGTGCTGTGGTAGAAAGAGTTCATATCAACACTTGTCAGTAATACTTCCTCATAGTGCTGTGGTAGAAAGAGTTCATATTAACACTTGTCAGTAATACTTCCTCACAGTGCTGTGGTAGAAAGAGTTCATATTAACACATGTCAGTAATACTTCCTCATAGTGCTGTGGTAGAAAGAGTTCATATCAACACATGCCAGTAACACTTCCTCATAGTGCTGTGGTAGAAAGAGTTCATATTAACACTTGTCAGTAATACTTCTTCATAATGTTGTGATAGAAAAAGTTCATACCAACACAAGTAATACTTCCTCATAGTACTGTGGTAGAAAAAATTCATAAACATGTTAGTTCTACTTCACTATATGTTACTTCCTGTGAACATGATTTTTACAGTAAATGTATCATAACAGAAAGAACTCACACCAGATATAAACTTTTTAATTTTTACTTATTCATTAAAATCAACAAATATGCTATGAAAATGTTGAATAAATAAAGTAACTTTCAGGTATAAAAAATAGGTTAAAAGTTATAAATCCATCACGTTACTTATATTAATTGTTTGTATTTCAAATAACTGGAAGTACCTAACATAATACCTTAACACATACACATAATGACACTAGCAAATTCTTTAACACAAAACCATTTGAGGGAATGCTAACATTAACTCTTTAGAACAATATCACATGATGCAGTATGTTTTTTCTCTCACACAAAACCACAATAAATGTCAAGTATCCTGTGTCGACATCCACTATTAGAGAATAAGATGTTTCCATTGTTATTATCATCACCACATTTCTGAGTCATTTTGAAGTATTTGTTCTACATCTGATTTGAATGATTGAATCTTGTTGCACGTTGAGTTTCAGATATCCCTTAATTCAAAGAACTCTAGTTTTTCTGGTTCTTGCTCTAACATCTCTGTCAGTGCCATCCTGCTTATCAATCACATTCCCCAAGTGGGTGAAGGAATCTATTTCTACAACAGGTTCACTCTAAGTGTTAGTGTGTTGCTGCAACTGGTGATGATTTTAATAAATTTTGTTTTGCCCTCATGAATGATTAGCCCAGTTCAAGTTTATATAGCTTCCAGACGTGTGTTTTCTCCTGCATCCAGTTGTGTGATTAGAAAGTCAAGCCACAGGCAAAATCTATGCCTTCAATTTCTGTTCTCTGGAAGCAATTTTTTTCTGCCTTCATTGGTAATCAATTTGATCATCAGTAGGAGAATGAAGGACAACATTAGGCAACTCTGCCTAACTTCTGTCTTTAGAAGGGCAACATCAGGCAACTCTGCCTAACTTCTGTCTTCAAAAGGGCAACATTAGGTAACTCTGCCTAGCTTCTGTCTTTAGAAGTGCAACATTAGGTAACTCTGCCTAACTTCTATCTTCAGAAGGGTAACATTAGGTAACTCTGCCTAACTTCTGTCTTCAGAAGGGCAACACTAGGTAACTCCACCTAATGTTTGTCTTCACCTCAAAGCTAATGGTGATGTGTCCCCCATGTATCAGTCTACAGAACATTTCATCATACAATTTCTGGATTAGGGTCATAAGTTTCTCTAGCTGGTATACTATAACGTCTTACCAACTTACACAGGGCTTTCCTGTCCATGCTAACAAATGCCTTTCCATAGTTAACATACAGATATGAAATGCACATGATGGGTTTTAGTAAGTTATCACACCACAACTTGATGTAATACTAACATTATTTCTTTAATATAAAACCACTCAATGTGACATGCTAATTTTTTTATACTATCAATACCATATAAAAATGGCAGTAATATCCCTTAATACAATATCAACAATTCAACACAATATTATATAACTGATTCTTAATGTTAATTTTGAAACACAATACTGTTTAAGGCAGTTATTTATTAAAACACTATGCTTATGGGTAATAGTTAAACAACATGTGCCCACAAAGTTCTTACTTAACCATAAACTGATGTTAAAATAAAAATAAAAAAACGTTTTTATGATGATGTACAATACTTTTTATAATTCATGTATTAATGCTATGTAACAATGACATTTGCTTTAGTACTCCAAAGAACTCTTTTCCATCATAATGGGAAAAGTAATTTTTGCTAAGATTAACAAGCTGTATTACATTTTTCATATTCAATTATTTTATTTGAAAAACTTGGGCTTCAGTTTAATAATTATAATAGATATACTTTGATCATAATTTTTATTTTTAAATTGCATCACATTATAGTTGAAAGTAACAAAAAAAAAAAAAATACCTTGGCAATGGTGTCTTTATCCCAAGGTAAAATGGACACCAAGTCTATCAATTCACATGAAACATTCAGTTTATCCTGGGCTAGTTGGCAAACGTCTTTCAAAACATGAACTTGTGTTCCCCAACCAACGAGGGTTACGTGGTCACCTGAAGAGGTTTTAAAAAACAAAATGAAATAACCTTTACTCCAAGGTAGTGCTTAAAAAGGTCTTCTTGGGGGAGGGGGGTAGATTAATGTTTGCATTTTACAAATATTACTAAAACCTTATAAAAACATTTTATGTAAATATGTCTGATAAAGAATATGAATTCCTCTAAAACACTATTTTAAAGAAACAGCAAAGGAGACTTTTCCAAATTATAGAAAATGCTCTTATATCTTAAAAAGAATTTAGCATAATATACAGGTATGAACACAGAGCAGTTTTTTGTAGTCTTATGATATTTTAACACGAGAAGGTGAATATGCAAGTTTTTCATGTTACAGGATATTTTTTTTATTAATAATGTCAGGTTAAAAGGTTGATTCACAAAATTACAATATCTGACACACATCACTGTGGCACAAAACTAAAATAAATATACGGAAAGAAACTCAATAACCAAAGCAATTTCACAAAGTGGATTTTCTTTCATCAGGAGGCCAATGATTCATCTGGAAGGTAAACTTTTCTTTAACAGGAATAAATAAATCAATAAATTAGGTTTATTTTCCAATACTAATTTTTTTTCAAGTGAGCTCTTTTGAAAAGTGGACCTTATCAAGAGTAAACAGTTTGGGTTATTGGGTTTCTTTTCTGATTCTATCTTTTTTCTAGTGATAATAGATGATTTTGAATATCATGTTCGTTTGTTTGTTTTTGAATTTTGCACAAAGCTATACGAGGGCTATCTGCACTAGCCATCTATAATTTTGCAGTGTCAGACTCGAGGGAAGACAGCTAGTCATCACCACCCACAGCCAACACTTGGGCTACTCTTTTACCAATGAATAGTGAGATTGACCATCACATTATAATGCCCCCCATGGCTGAAAGGGTGAGTATGTTTGGTGTGACAGGGATTTGAAACCCCAACCCTCAGATTATGAGTCGAGTGCTTTAACCACCTGGCCATACCAGACCTTGAATATCATGAATGACATAGACATTTAAACCATTATGATCTGTTAAACAACCATTAGAATACATAACCAAATAACACAACACACAAGGAATGCACTGTAAGTCAGTAACAGAGTATAATTATGGGTTCCAATTCAGCAAATTGTCTTGAAACTTTCTGTGCAAACAACAATGCACGTACTGAACAAGGGAAACACATCTTACCTTCTTGAATAACTTCAGCTTTGCCAAGAGGGATTTCATAGTCTTTTAATGGAACCTGTTCCACAGCCAATCGGTACAAAATTTTAGGTTCAAAGAAGATACATGGGTTCTTGTCTCGAATACAACTAAGCAAAAGTCCCTTAGCTTGTATGGGTCCTCTTGGAATTACTACCTGTACAGAAAACAAGTCAATTACCTCATTAACAATTTTAAACATCATTTCTTAAATTTTCCTTCTTGTTGACGATTCCCGAGACAGGAGAAGACTATCTGAAACACTAAAATAACAAAAGCCTCTTCAAGTGTAGCTAACAACATAATAACCTGCTGCTCAAATTAAAAAAGCAGATTCAAAAGAAACATTTTATTATGGTAGTATGCCTGTAACATTTCTATTCATTACCAATTATTAGTGTCTGCTACTGTTAGTCTTTAAAATAAAAGGTAAAATTTGACAAATTATAGGCTCTAATATAACTTGCTTTTCATTAGAACCTTGAAAAAGAGCTGTAAATGATTAAGTTCTGAAGAGCCAGTATGAATACATATTTCATACAGTTTTCTCCCACATTCTAATTACAACAACTACTGATAATATTTTTTGCCTCATAACTGAGAATGTTCACTGGCTACAGTCAGTATCTGCTTCAGGAAATGTAGAGAAAACATTTATGCTAATATGCATTTTACAGATAGAAGAAATAAAACAGGCATGTACATACGTGAGCATTCCAGGCTTTATGAGCCATTAAACAGGTTTTTGGAAGGCCTAGTTTTGTTGTGTGCCCCCCGCTAGTACAGCGGTACGTCTTCGGATTTACAATGCTAAAATCAGGGGTTCAATTCCCCTCGGTGGGCTCAGCAGATAGCCCGATGTGGCTTTGCTCTAACAAAACACACACAGTTTTGTTGTATATTTAGTAAATCCAGTTTAGGTAAAGAAAATCTTTGCTTTGTACATACCAGTTAGTTTATTACTAATATTTTCCCAGTGAGCTTTAGACTCTCAACTAGATGACTACTTTCTAGGGTTTTCATACTGAACATTAAAAATAGTTTCTATTTGTTTGTTTTAAACCTCCAAAAAGGATCACAACTGGCTTTTAAGATTAAATAATTACAGAAGTATGTATGTTTTCCCCCAAAAATACAGGTCTGACATCAACTGAATTATGCTCCCAATTTAAGAAACAGTTATTAGTGTACAATGTAAATAACGTTTTCTTAGATTATTTTCAAAATCAGTAAAATGTTCACCTTTAATCCTGGACAGTGAGCAAAGAAGGCTTCTGGGCTTTGTGAATGATAGAGTGCTCCATGACCAACAGCTCCACATGGAGCTCTGACAACTAGTGATCCACAATCAAACATTCCTCCTGATCGATACCTATATTTTGCTGCCTCATTCACCAACTGAAAATCACAAAAGTATTGGATATCATCAATTTTGAGGTGTGATATTAATTCATTTCTGTTATTTTTTCCACATTCACCAGGATCAAGTTAAGCATATTTTTTACACAAGTATAAAACAAGAACTCCACAATACTATATTAATTAATCATTGTTCCTGTTTTGTGTATCCACTACCTAGAAGTTAAAAACAGTTGTCATACAGGTATGAAACAAGGGCTCCAGAGAATTGCACTAACTAATTCACATTACTGTTTTGTTTGTAGTTAAGCACAATGCTACACAATGGACTATCTGTGCTCTGCCCATCACAAGTACAACCCGGTTTTTAGTGTTGTAAGTCTGCAGACATACAGTTGTGCCAATAGGGGATTACTGTTTAGTGCAATCAGTTTTACCATGAAGACTGCACACTCAAATATTGTTGCACAACTTTAGATGACACAGGTTATAAAAGAAACATCACATTAATTAACAAAACTAGTCATAATCAGCTTGAGTATTTTAGTTTGGAATTATTTTTCTTCCTCATCAGTCCAGCTAAGTCAACTGAAGAAATTAAACCTAATAAAACCTTTTATTCCCTTTTAAAAGATATATATATATATATATACACACACACACAAAAAAAAAAAAGAAAAAAGAAAAACATTAAGAGATAACTTATTTATATAAGTATTTAAAAACTCCATAACCTGATCAAAGGCAGGAAAAATATAGTCAGCAAACTGGATTTCAGCAACTGCTGTAGCTCCAGCAACTGCCATTCCAATGCCAAATCCAACAATTCCCTGTTCACAGAGTGGAGTGTTGAACACTCGATCTTTTCCTGTACAAAGTAAAAGGCAGACAATTTATTTGGAGACAATGAAACATAAAAAGACCAAATCCATGTAGGTAATTTAAAGCAGTTTTTCAGAATTACTAATGAAACTCTGATATTAGTTTAGTCATGAGTCTGTGGTCATACAATTCTTTTTTCTTGGTAAATAATCATAACAAAACAGAACCCAATAAGCATTTACATTTCAAACAGATAGTATAATGCACCTTATTTGTAACTGATGTAGTTGAAGTAAATTACAAAATACCTGAAGTGTGTGTATCTAGGAAAATAATCCATGCTATTTTCACGTTACAATAAAGTGAGTAATAACATGTGTTTAATTCACAAACAAAATGAAGAAGTTAAAACCCATTTTATGTATTAATAAGATTTTTAAAAATAAATTAAATGTTATACATTAATAAAATTTAAAAAAAGAGTTAACTCATTTTAGGTTTACAAACTTCAGAAATCATTAAATAATTCTGTAATTCTATGACATAACAAATGAGGATTCAATCAGATCTACATCTTCCAAAATTATGGAAAAGGTAGAGACCCAGTTTCTGTGTATGTGAAATGTAGAACAATGATCAAATCTAGCTAGATGATAACCCAGTTTAAGGGTATGTTAAATGAAACACAATGAAATAATCTAGCTAGAGGATAATGCAGTTCATGTGTATGTCAAATGAGGAACAATCAACAAATGCAGTTTATACATTTTAAAATGAGAATCAACTTCATACAACTTATGTTTACAAATTGAGAAGATTTAATCTAGTTTGCATGTTCAAAGATTATGAAAAATAAATTTCTTAGATTTACATATTTCCTACAAATAGTAAAAAAATTTAATCCAACCTAAATGTACAAAGTTAAAAATAGTAACAAAGCATTATTTCAACCCAAACAGCCTGACAGTGAAAAACAAAAATCAATATATTTCAAATGTGTATTTTTAATTAATGAACTAAAAGTGAGGAAGGAGGAATTAATGTAATTTTCATGGTTTAAAAATGAAAAAAGATCAGTTTATCTAATTTATGTTCTCACTTTATGAAAGTTGGAGTGAGCATAGAATACAAATTAACAAAATGCTTTATTACTATTTACAAGATAGCTAAACAAAAAATTAGAATAACAATATATAGAACTGAAAAAACACAATGACAAATACCTGTGCTAATGTCTTTGAGGTGAAACCATGGTAGTAATAAATGAAATATTTAAGAAATGTCCAACTGTCTTTGTTGCCTTTAATTCTGTAATTATGGAGTTTCACCCAATGCTGTCATTTAAAGTATAAATTAGATAATGTCACATTTAATGTCCTTTTTCACTTCTAGATGAAGCAAGATACAGAAGATGTTAAAAAAAAGGGAGATGCAATCATAAGAATGTGGGAAAAACTGAAAAATGAAATATGGTGCATGTAAGTCTAGAATTATGTAACACATGAAGGTGTGTAGAGGTAGAGAATTACACAGGAAAATGAACAAGATCATGTCAGAAAGCAGAAAGATCACTGTAATAAAGAACACACAAATTAAAAATAACTGAATACAATCAAACATAAAAACTACTTACAACAGATAAATTAATGTCACATACCCATTTATTGTCATCCATTCTTATTGTTGTTATAGAAACTTTTAATATTAGCTTGAAGTTGCAAAACATTTGCATCAGTTTTAATTCCCTTTACTTAAATTTTCCTTATTCTACTATTTTCACACAAAGTTTTTGAAAACATTATATGTAAACTGGTAAATACTGGTATATTAAAAAATGTGTATGGTCAAATAAACAAACTCATGTAGATATAATTTTATTTAGTAAAACACTATTTGTATGTTACTTTGTTTAATAAAAGCACATTGTTACTTTATTTAATAAAACTAAATGTATGTTACTTTATTCAATAAAACTACATGTATATTACTTTGTTTAATAAAAGCACATTGTTACTTTATTCAATAAAACTACATGTACATTACTTTATTCAATAAAACTACATGTTACTTTATTCAATAAAACAACATGTATGTTACTTTATTCAATAAAACTACATACATGTCACTTTAATCAAACTGTGCCTATGTTACTTTATTCAATAAAACTACATGTATGTTACTTTATTTAATAAAATTATGTCTGTTACTTTATTTAATAAAACCACATGTATGTTACTTTATTCAATAAAACTACATGTATGTTACTTTATTCAATAAAACTACATACATGTCACGTTACTAAAACTGTGCCTATGTTACTTTATTTAATAAAACTACATGTAAGTTACTTTATTTAATAAAACTACATGCATGTTACTTTATTTAATATAACTACATGTATGTTACTTTATTTAATAAAAAGTGCATTTTACTTTAATAAAACTACATGAACTTTACTTTAATAAAACTATGTCTATGTTACTTTATTTACCAAAACTATGTGCATGTTACTTTAATAAAACTACATGTACGTTACTTTATTCAATAAAACTACATGCATGTCACTTTAATAAAACTATGCCTATGTTACTTTATTTAATAAAACTACATTTATGTTACTTTATTTAATAAAACTACATGCATGTTACTTTATTTAATAACACTGCATGCATATTACTTTATTTAATAAAACTATGCCTATGTTACTTACTTTAATAAAGCACATGTAAAATAAACAATAATGTAATTGTATTTCTAATAGTGTACAGAGTATCAAACACTTATGTTCAGTGTACGACACAGTTTTATAGGCTGAAAATAAACACTCCCAAAATAAAAAATATAACTTGTATAAAAGAAACAAAAGGTGTTTATAGCTGTCTGTGAAATGAACCAAAACTAAATTATTAGAAACTAGTCATAAAGTCACAATGAACTAAACCTAAACAGATATGCAGAAACTCTTGGAGTGCTCACAAAGTGATAAACATATGGTTTTGAATGAACTGTGCATGTATATTTTAGAGCTGAGTAAATCAAGAAAGCCCATAGACATTGTGCTTAGTGCATTTTTTTTTCTTTGAGGAAATTGCATGTGGGTTGTGTTTTGTTTATATAAAATAGTTTGCAAGAAATAGTAAGATAAAATTAAGTTGAAATCAAAGACAGTTGTCACATGATAACAAATTTGTGCCATTGTGCAGCATATTCATTACATGGAAAAGTTTGACTAACCAAAAAACAGGTAAGTTGATCCCAAATGAAAAAGCCAATATGAAATGCTGACTCTGTGAAGAAAGGCTTTTCTAATGATACAAGATTTGTTTCTAAATGAGAAATTTATACAAAAAGTTCCAAACACACAGATGTAAGTTTATTTTGTATACACATGAAATATTATTAAAACATATGAAGGAAATTGTTGAATCGCAATGCTACATAAACAAGAAAATGAAAACACACAATGAGTGAATAAACAGGTTAGAGAGCAGTGTATAGCTTACTTAGAAATACACGCAAGTAAAGTGTTATTATGTACAGAGAATTACATTATTACAGTGCCTCGTGTGTGTGTTTTCATATAGCCACATCGGGTTATCTGTAAACCAAGGGGAATCAAACCCATGATTTTAGTCTTCTAAATCCGTAGGCTTACCACTGTACTGGCGAGGGACACAGTGCTTTGTAAACCAATGAAAAATCCAAGAAAAAGCTGCTCAAAACAGTACAGAATATAAGAACCTGAACACACAAGTAGTAGAAGGAACTTAGCCAACAATCAGGTTGATGGATGTTATTTGAAAAATGATGGCCATTTAAATAACAATGATGACTACACATGAGAATAGATAACCATAATCTGTATGTTAATTATCAAAATAATCAACAGGTTTCATCTTGTAAATGTCAAAGTTATATTTGTTATCTCTCATGTAAATATTTTTTAATTGAAATTTTAAACAACATCTGAACATTCCAAAATCGTCTTTAAAACATTTCATTTTTAACAATGTAAAAGAGCAAATATGTCACATAGAAATACTGTGTGGTGTGAAAAATAGTACAGTGTGAATAATAAAAGGGTTGTTCAAGAAAGCAAACTTTAAGAACCACACTAATTCATCAGTAAATGTTTTGATAGCAAATAGAAGTATATTTTAATGGGTTTCCAGAGATTTTTTCCTGAGGTCAAGAAAACCAGTTGCAAAGGAAAGTATTCATTCAACAATATTACTATTCAGTGACAAGCAAATTCCCAAAAGAGTTAAAAGGGGGGTTAAATTATTATTACAAGATAAAACTTCAAATTTAAAATATTATGAAATTTATTAACAAAATGAACAATGCTGAAATGACAAAAAACCTACTGTTGAACTAAGAGGAACTATGAAAATTTCCTAAGCTTAAAACACAAAAACAGACTGGAATGACTTTCACGTTTGGACTTAGGAGGTTTTCTCACTGTAATGAAGATTCATGACAACTCTTCAGGTGTTAAGGATAAGCTAACTGTAATGAAGGTTCATGACAACTCTTCAGGTGTTAAGGATAAGCTAACTGTAATGAAGGTTCATGACAACTCTTCAGGTGTTAAGGATAAGCTAACTGTAATGAAGGTTCATGACAACTCTTCAGGCATTAAGGATAAGCTAACTGTAATGAAGGTTCATGACAACTCTTCAGGTGTTAAGGATAAGCTAACTGTAATGAAGGTTCATGACAACTCTTCAGGTGTTAAGGATAAGCTAACTGTAATGAAGGTTCATGACAACTCTTCAGGTGTTAAGGATAAGCTAACTGTAATGAAGGTTCATGACAACTCTTCAGGTGTTAAGGATAAGCTAACTGTAATGAAGATTCATGACAACTCTTCAGGCGTTAAGGATAAGCTAACTGTAATGAAGGTTCAAGACAACTCTTCAGGCGTTAAGGATAAGCTAACTGTAATGAAGATTCATGACAACTCTTCAGGTGTTAAGGATAAGCTAACTGTAATGAAGGTTCATGACAACTCTTCAGGCATTAAGGATAAGCTAACTGTAATGAAGGTTCATGACAACTCTTCAGGTGTTAAGGATAAGCTAACTGTAATGAAGGTTCATAACAACTCTTCAGGTGTTAAGGATAAGCTAACTTCAATTAGTACTGCTCATTTTGACTTACAGAAAGTCTTTGTTAGGGACCACCACAAAAAAAGATAATTCATAGATTAGACTCTTGTGGAATTATTGAGAATGTTAATAAATATGAAGTTTGGCTTAATGGCACAAAGCAAAGACTGTACTAATTAGGTTTTATTCTGATTTGAAGAAGGTGCCAAGTGAAATCCTTAAGGATATACCTCAGTCATAACTGATTTGAATTATTTAATAGTTCTTATACAGTATTATTTCTAAATTTGCTGAAGATATTAAGAAAGGAAGATTTTACTGAATATGTTATAGAAAGAGTTGAACAAGCCAAAGAGTGGAAAATGAGTTTCCATAATAAGAACTGTGATTTATTATGTGTGAGATTAACAAACAAATCTTGAAAAGAAAATGGTGCCAATTTTCAGTATTGCATAATCATCTGTAAAACAGAAAAACTACTACTATTCAAAGTATATTACCACTGACTCCTCACTACGTGATACATATATGTATAACCAAAGTTCTTGTAGTACAGTGTGAATTAAGCTTAACCCTGCATTGGTCTTAAGGATAGTTCACAGATCCCAAATGCTTTGAAAACTTTAGCATCAACAGACGGAAGCATGTATGTTTATTGTTCTCAATGACTTCAGTTATATGGCCCATAACTTTGTTAACTTGCTCATTGTTATGTTTTAATTTCTCAACTGAGATTAGATACTTTTTCTGTAACTATATTTGAAAATGGAGTTAGCAAGACAACATTAAGAAACCATGTCCAATCATTGTTGATGACGCATAAGTATTAAAATGTACACATAAAAAAGCATTAAAGATACGGAATATTTTAGAAGAATTAAAATAAAACAGTTTGATATCAGAAAAAGCACAAAGAAAAAATCCTAAACTGTATTTACCAATTGAAACATCTGTTTTGAAATGATCAAGAAACAATTTCTATTTAAACAAAAAAAAATCTGTTATGTAAATAAACAAATTCTAGAGCTTACAGTGTAAATTCAAGTACTAAATGGAAAACAGCAATCTCTGAAGGCAAGTATTACTGAACCAACTTACCATATTTGTCCTGTAATCCTACTGTGCATCGAAATACACCCCCAAATGCAACATCTTCTCCAAACACAACTAAAATTAATAAAAACATTTTCTTATTAAGTCATTTACTTTGTCAGACAAAAAGTTACACAAACATATGATTGTGTGTGTGTATATATATATATAAACACACACACACACAGAGTAATTTAAAATAAAAGAACAAAGTAACCACACAACACGAAAATCACGTTGGGCTTAGCTAACTCTGTAATCTGTTACAAAGTTAGAAGTAAAGAACACTGGTTGGAGTTGAGAGAAGTGAGAAAGCAGCTAGCTTTTGCTCAGTTCCTAAGAGGTTAATGGATTACAGCTCTCTAAGTCATTAAAAATGATCAGAGAAAATAGCTACCTTTCTTATCTGCAGTATGGAGAAAATAGAACCTCCTATGATTATCATAGTCAAAACAAGTGCACAAGGTCAGAAACAGAAAGGTATGTTCAGCATGGTTTTAAAAAAATAAATATAGAGGACAAGAGATTAATAAAAACAGGGGGAAGAGACCAGGAGATACGAGAAAGACTGAATCAACTGAGAGAAAGACAAAGCAAGAAATAATTGCTCACAATAAGAAACAAAACCTAGTTCTAGATCAATGTGTTGTGCATTATAATAATAAACAGTAATTTGTTTTCTGTATATCAGAAAAAATTAGGAATAAATACAACATTAATAAAGTTCAATGGAAAGTAGAGAAAATATAACACAATTGTAAGAAAGTGGTGATTTACAACATTCTTAGCCATGAAACCTGGATGTCTTAAAATTCATTTAAATTTCCTAGAATTGTACATTTTGAAACATGTCTGACAAAAAAATAAATAGTCTATAAATGGCAGATAATAGTGAAGTAGAATATTACATTTTCTTATGGCAAAGAAGACCTTGTTGTTGTATTTAATTTCACAACTTGCAATTTGAGACGAGGCTTTAAGTATTTTACGCTAAATGCAAGTTTAACTGATATTACCTGAATCACACACACACACACACACACAAAGGGGATCTTCAAGTAAGTCCCTGAGAACCCAAGAAAAAATTAACTTGTATGTAATGTAGCTTTTTTGGTAAATCAATAGTACATAGACAAAAGAGAAAGGATTTCAAAGACAGAAAAATAAATACATATTGAGTACTCTTCCTTAGAAACAGGATATACAACTTGAGAAGTACATACAATAAGCTATTAAACACAAACCTGCTGTTGTGTCTGATGCTAAGGCAATATCCAGAGCATTAGTGATGGACTGGAACAAGTTCATTCGAGATGTTTCTCCTTAAATATAAAGCAAACACATTGAAAAGTCTCAACAAATAAACTCTTGTCATACATTTACTAAACTGTTAAAACTGAATACCCAATAATGTATTCCTTCCATTTTCAACATCAGTCATGCATAGCAAACATACAGACAACAAGCAAACTGTAGATACTTTACAGTTGAAACTAACCTTTTTTAAGTGCCAGCCTCTACAATTGCCAAAAACAAAACATATCATGAGCTAATAACCCTGTTTAAGCATTTAAAATCTAATATTAACTGGAGCCTACCCTGTCTTCTGTAAATCATATGTTCCTACAATCTTCAAAATTTGACATAAAGAAACCTGATGGTCTTACTCTACTGATCCCTCAGCAATTTTGTACACTTCAACAAGATTGTCTTTCTTATTTCCAAGAGAAAAAAGTGGTACTTTTAACCTATTCTCATAAGATAATCCTTACATCCCCAGAAACATCCTAATAAACTTCCTCTGATTTTATTTTCTATCATACATATAGTGACATATTTTAAAATTAACATTAAATATAGATGACAAGAGATAATTTATTGCTTTGAGACTTTTCTTGAAGTAAAATAAAAAAATAAACTCATCTGTTATTTTTTCAGGGAATCATAAATATATCTCAAATTATTATATATAAAAGTGCTATCCTCCACTACTGATAATGGGAACACATTTCATAAGATAATCACTTTGTCAGAAAAAATGAAACTATTTCTGCTGAGCCTAGTCTATATTTTCCAAACCTTAAAATTGTGTCCTCTTGCCCTATAGTCTTCAGAATACAGCACAAAGAAATCAGACCTTTATTTTATCAATCTCTTGTATAGCACTATAAACTGCAATAAGATCACCTCTTACTCTTCCTTTCTCAAGAGGAAGTGACTTAAAAAATTTCAACTTATCCCAATACGATAAGCCTTCCATCCCCAAAATTATCCTAGTCAGTCAACTTTGAATCTTTTCCAATAAGTCAATACCCTCTTTCAAATAACACAAAACTCTAATAGTGTTCCAAGCAAAGCCTAACTAGTGATAGAGGTAGATAGCTCTTATGACTATTAATCAATGATTATAAGTATATCCAAAAATTCTATTAAGTTTAACACTAATAACAGCACACTGCATCAGTAAATAGTGACATATCCATCAATACACCCAAGGACCAAGATCCTTTTCTTGTATTAAATGATTCAGTCAGCACTCATCTGTATCTATTGTGTGATTCAAATTATAATCCAACTGAACTTACTTTACAATTAATTTAAACAAAAAGAAACCCAAAACTTGAGTGGTGTTTGAATAATTGACAATTATTCTTCAAGAACATATGAAAAGTCAACTATTTAAAAGAGCTCAAGTTTTTGGTCTGTTTTTTTTTTTAGATTCATTGCACCTTTCCTGTACAATCCTATATGCTAACTCTTTCACAAGAACTTTATACTGACTATAATAGTCATTTACTGAATACTTTTACAACTTGTCATTTTATCAAAGACAATCTGTAATATCTGAACATCCACAATAGAAATAACCAAGAGTTAAATTTCATCAGTAAACTCTACTAATTCACTAATTATGCCTTATACAAAAACAAATAAAAAACAAACATTAAAGCTCTAAGCCCTGAGACACTCCATTTGTAACATAGGCCCCATATGATTGTATTCTATGAATAACAACTTTTAACTTTCTCTCATCCAACTACCATATGATTCACTTAATTCAATCTTTCTGATGAAATTTTCTTAGATAATCTTCAATTTGATGCCTTATCGAAAGCTTGTTGAAAATCTAAGTACAATTAGCTCACACCTTTCCAACTGATAAGAATAAAAGAATATCTTCAAGAAACAAAAACAAAGAAAAAAGATGAGAGATTGGTGAAGCAAAATCAAAATGTCCCTTTAGTGAATCCATGCGAGTATTCTATTATCATACTTGGTTAAATGATTTTGCCAAGTTTCCTTCATTAAACTCTTATGAAAGTTACCTACTACAAAATTAAAACCAACTGTACTAATTAAAACATACAGTACCATATAAAGTAATCTAAAATGAAATTATGATCTACTATTACATAACAAGAAATTTTTCCATTTTCACACATCCTTTTTGACCCAATTTTTTTTCACAAATTAAGGGGCAAAACTTATCACATTTTTGAAAAAAGTTGGAATAACATTTAAGGCTATACAATTTTCATGCACCTGTCCAATATCTGTTGACCTACAGATAATGAAAGAGATAGGCTTGCATATGTGATCTCTCAACTTTTATCAAACTATAGGAAAAAAAACCTGGCTTAGCCCTAGAACTATATTTTTAATCTCTCAATCATTCTATTTACCAACAAAATATTGCCTACATGATTTAGACCAATTACAGTAATTCCTGTACAATGATTCGATTCAGATTACTGTTCAATTTCCTTGTGTAGAAACAATAGAGAGCAGTTAAAACCACAGCCATTTTGAAGTCAACCACAAATAAAAGCAATCAGCAACCTCTAAAGGCCCAATCCCCATTTCAATATCCTGCTTATTTCTAATACAGTAAAAAAAAACAAAAAACTCTTACTCTTAGTTTCTCATAAGCCCTTTAGTTTTGCAAATTCCTTTTATAACCAAATTCGCAGGTTTCCTATCATTCTTTAAGTCTTCCATCCTATCTATTAATTTACATTTCTAAAGCTTCCAGTATTTATCACTGATTATCTCTTTATGCCAATAGTAAGTGAGTTATGGTTATCTTTACCAATATCATTTTTTTATGAGAATCTTTAAATAAAAACAATCATTTTAACTAGGTTTTCAAATATTTCCCATCACATTCTAACTTCTTGTTCAAAAACATTAATGATAAAGCTTGTCTCATGGCCTCAACACTGATTTTTCTAAAGGCCTACAGCTAAAATGTAATTTCCATTGGCAAAACAAAAACAGTTAATAGAATTCACTCATTATAAATTACAAATGCACATAGTTTTGTTGCATTATGTTTAGCAGGAAGAGAAAAAACCCTACCAAGTAATCACTTCACAACTTAATGATTTCCTAGTAGTGACAATGACAATATGTTATTTTTCATCATTAAATTAACCTTGTTTTTTAATTGAAAATAATAAATTTCTATATAATATTTTGTATGAATAATAACAACAGTAATAGCAAACTATTTATTGGCATCATGCAAGCATGCTAAGTATAAAAGCCAGCACAGTAGTTTTAATAGCTAGTTATTTCTTTAGACATTTAAATACAACTAAATATAATCATTCTAGTAAAATTATTAACGATAAAAATACAAGTCAGTAACGTTTGTATTAGTAAACCAATCTTGGCTGAATTGAACGTTTGCTTTGATTCGTTTGAACTTAATTTTGGAAGCACGGAACGAACCATCAGAAGCAGGTACTGTGTCTGGTACAAAAGCAAAGTGAGCACTAAAACGCTTATTTAACACAACACAACTACGTTTTAAAGATAACGAATGTATAACAGAATTTTTTCGCCAATATTTTGGCAAAACATCAAATACACCCTTCCTCACAGTCGCCATGTTCAGAGAACAAGAAATTGTTCCGCCACCTACAGATATTTCTTTTACAGTGGTGGAAAAAAAATTATTGTATCACTCAATATTTTTCATTCTCTTTTTAGTTCTGGCAATTTTTTAGGAGATTGTTCATTGTGGATTGTGTGACGTAAGCTTACACATATATTCATTTCGATGTAGACTCATGAGTTTGAGAGCACGATGTCAACTTTGTGGAAGCTTTCTTCCTACCTCTTTCCACACAGCTAGTCTCTTTCTATATCTCTGCACCAAGCAACTCATAGTAGACTGGTTAAATTTAATTACTCTAGCAATCTGCTTTGAAAAAAGCCCATCTGTGATCAAACAAACAATGACTACTTTTTTCAGTGGAGTTAACTCACAACCCTTGGCCATGGTATCATCAAATGCAGATAAATTTATAAACTGACTCTTCACGAAAACCTTTATTTACAGGAAAAAAAAACCAAAAAAACTGATACACTACCCAGACAGCCCTTAAAGCTACTGATATAATAATCAAACAGTATTGCATCATTCAGGAAACACATTTATACCTACATGCACTAAGGCGTCAAAACTGAAGATGATTCCAAAGAAAAGTGTGAAGAAGTGAATGATGCAATAAATTTCCTCCTACTGTACATAGCATTTCCCCTAACAAAGTTAGTTTCATTTTCTTTTAAATACACCAATTTGATCAATTATCTTTCGCACTGGTTGCACTACGTGGCTTCCATCAAAGGTGTTCTTCCCAATTCCTACTTACTTTCCTCTGGGGTGCCTCAAAGATAAATATTATCTCCTTTAATTTATATTTTATACGTTTCTGGCATCTGATACCCTAAGTTAGCATTTCATATTTTCTAATATGCTTATGATACAGCTTTTTATCCTCTCTCTCCACCAGTAATCACCCTAATAGAGTTTTACAGTATAATGTTAAGACTTTGTCTTAATGGCATCAGCGGCGTCTTTCCATGAATGCTGCCAAAGTGAAAATTGTGTCTTTGGTATTGCTCAGCGTAAATTCCGTTCTTGTTACAATATAATTATTTTTTTATGTCCGAGTCGATGATGTTCAAATTCAGCTTTCTAGAGCTACCAGATACCTAGGTGTTCTGTTTGATAAACATTTTACCTAGAATTTCAAGTGATAGCTTTTAACTCAACAGTCACATCACGTCTTCACCTAATCCACTGACATCCAGAAACTACGTGAGGTTTGAATCTTGGTTATGTTGTACACATACAAAACTTTCATCTGCCTTTGTCTCATGTACAGTCACAGTATCTGGTTTTCTGCTTATTCTAATTTTTATTATTGCCTTCAGTTACTGATTTTTAAGGTTTTCACCTCACTTTTCATATCAGACTATCTAGTTATACACTGGAACCATAAAAGCGCATCTTCTTCTCACCAATTCTTTACCAACTCTATACCCTTTAAACTTGGTATATTCTTTGTAGTTTTCTGAATCAAAATCTTGTACTTGTTGACCTGCTCTCAGTTGCAGTGAGAACCTTGACAAAGTCTTATCCCCTGTTGCTTGTTTAGTGAACTTCTATGTCATGTTACTTCCACCAGATGATAATATGTTGCCTTACCACAATCAAACCTACCAGGTTACATTCATTCCAAGGACTGGTAGATTGATCTACAGAACACTTTCAGCATAAATATCTATGCAATACTTTTTCCTGTTTCCACTCTGTATTGACACCAGTCCCCATTCTTTTTATATTTTTTAACGTTGTCCACAGCTATATAATTTTCTTCAGGATCTTTTATTCATTGCTTATATTCTTCTAGATAGAACTTTCGTTCATTTGTTGGTCAAAGGGAGTGCATAATTCTATAGTAGCCCACCATTCTTTCTGAGCTGGAATGAAACAACAATTAAACATTTTTCAGCTTGTTGACTCAAGTTGTGCTCGTGAATCATGAAGAGGCAAAACTGTAGTCTACATCAGGGGTGTATTTAGTGAAAGAATGCACTGGACTTCTCTTCCACATGTTCTATTTTCAATTTTGCGCCTTTGACAGAATAAGAAAAATCTCTAATGTAATTATTAAAAAATTGGTCCTCTGTATAATACCAAATAACAGATTAGGCATAATATCACCATATTATTCACACAACTTAACTAATTTAGCTTGCTAAATGGTAATTTAAAAAGGACTTAATAACCCCCATAAATATCATTATGATCAGCATTAGAATTTTGTTTCATTAATATTTAAGAGTTTCAGACCCTAATATTGCACTAGGTTGAACACTTTAACATTTAATACCTGATTGAGAAATAATTGTTGAACTATTGCTGATTCTATAGCTTGAGTCATTTTGTGAAACAGTCCATACCAACCATGATATATTTATTCCCACATTTTCTGTGTAGCAAATAACTAAGTGCACAGCAGTAACTGTCTCAAGTGATACTCTAATACAATACTGTAGCTGTCCATGTTATTTTTTCTTGGATATTTTTAGTCACAGCAAAGCCCATACGTTTTATACTAATTTTCTACAAATCTCTCACATCCAATCTAATAAAAGTATTCTGTTGCTTATTCCAGTGTTTTCATAATACTAAGTGTACAGACATTGGAATATTGTGGGGGTAGCGTAGGGCTTCAGAACCTGGAGACTACAGAAGTGCCAAGTGTACTCATTGTTTCTCTACACTGACTTTTCTTCACTTTTATACAATAAGCCATCTTATAAGTATGAAAGATCTGCTGTACCCAATATATTTTTTTCGTTGATCTGTCTAGAGTTGTCGTTTAGTTCAATTTTTTCTACATTATTTTTATCCACTGAACAACTGGTTTAAATCCCGTATAGTTTGCCTGAGTAACTTTCAGTTGCGTTTCGGACCACATTATTTTTTCTTCACTTATGGATGCCATATCACACTGTTCTCTCTATCTTATGCTTCCATCTTATCAAAGTCTTTACATTCTTCATTAAGACATCGTCTTAAGGGTAAAACATTAGCATTTCCATTGTTCTTGCCAGAGCAATGTACAGTGTTAATGATGTAATCCTGAAATTTTCGGAGGTATCTGATTACCTGACATTCTGGATTGTAAAACTTTACTAACCACTTCACTGTTATATGATTGGCCTGAAGTTTAAAATACTGTCCATATAAGTAATAGTAGAAATGTGTTAAAACTCAAATGATACTGAGTAGTTGTTTTCGTGCTGTACATGTTTTTTTCTTTATCATTTATTGCCTAATTATAGTAGAAATAACATGTTTTATTCCATTTTTGTACTTCTGACAACACTGCTCTCATTGTAAAATTACTGGTATCTTTATTTAAAACGAGTGAATCTTCAAGAACTGTTTATGTTAAAGCATAAATACTAATAAATTCTTCAGTTTGGTGAACGTCTTTCACAATCTGTTATCTCAGAAAATATATTGGTCTTTTTAACTAATTTTTGCAGAGGATGAGCTATGTCAAAGAATGATTTTACAAAGCAATAATAGTTAAAATACATATCAAAAAATCCTCTTACTTTACGTAGGGTATTTGGTGTTAGCCAATTCTGGACAAAATCAACCTTCGATAGAGCTGTAAACATTTCCTCTTTGTTTGCTTTAAGCCCCAGAAGTTTACCTGTTGACTGAGTACTTCACACTTTTTGTGATACAATCTAAAGCTCTCTTTTTCCAATCAATCTAGATATTTCCTAAGCCTTTCATAAGGTCTTTTTTATGTGATTATATAATCCAAGAAGATATGTATGACGTTTCAAAATAGTTCCATTAATCGCTAAAATATACCAGAAACATTACAAAATTGAAATTGTAATACTACAAATTGGTACAATCCATCTCCTGAGGTAAAGACTTTGATCGCCCTACTTATTTCTTCTCCATTCACTTGCCTCTATCCACTCTTGAGATCCGGTGCTGATAATCATTTGATCCATACATATAACATCAAACGTAGAGTCAATCCTTCATAGCTGATATACATCACTCTTTGTCACTTCATTCATCTTCCAGTAGTCGAATCCTTTCTCTTCATAAGTACAATAGGTGATGCCTAAGAACTAGTACTCTGTGAAGAAGCAACGAGTGAAAGAACACTTTAAAAGTGTTTAAATCTGTTTCTTTAAAAATCCTAGTTTATTTTACAAGTGACAGTCGTGTGGCTAAGTGATGTATTGATGCTGTATAAATCTTGTAAGATATTTGTTCAACCTAAATTGTGAAGTCCATTGAAGGTGACTTGAAATTCTCTAAAAACGTCATGTAATATCATGCATTAATCAACCATAATAATTCCACAGTTCTGGTCATACAACCCAGTGAGTGTGGTGGAAGGCTGCCCCATTTTAAGGACCTGACATTGGACATCCTTTATATATTGCCAAAAATTGACAAAGTCCAATGCTCTTTGATGTGAAATTAATTTTATAATCAGAGTTGACTCGAATTTTATGGTTTGCTGTGTTCATGGCCCTAATAATATGTCGTATGTATTCTTTAGATGCATGAAAGTTTTACTAACTGTTATTCCATGAGGACATGCTTGGGTGTTTTATCCATTAAGACCTAGTCTCCAGATGTACATTTATTTTTTAGAAGTTTTATATGAGTCTTTCACTTTTCAGTTGTACGATGACTGCTCTCCTTATTGTTAAAGTAAGTTCAACCTCTGGTGTAGGGATTTCCTGGTCGTACAACTATAAAGTTATTTTAAGTTAACATCAACTCGGATCCATATCTTCACAAGATGTCAGTTCTGATATATATATACATCCACAATGTTAACTCCAACAAATTATGAGGCGTATAGAAGTTTCCTACAATAAGAATAACTTCTATTTTCCCTATGCTGAGGCTATGTTCTGTTGCTCTTTTATCACCACACATTCTTTTTTTTCATCTCTGAGGGTATTTCCGAACTTTCAATACTAAACTGGGTCAAACTATTGTGGTTTTAGAATAAGTGTTGATCAACATACCACAGATATTCACATCAATATACTCATGGACTAGTTTCCTTAAATAATGACATTTTTATCTCATTTGCGGAAGATAGGATAACGTAAAGATTAGTAAGGTTAAGGGGCGAACCTTTCCAAATCTCTTAGAAGCTCAGTCAAGGTTTCTTTTCTCTTTGTATCTTGCTTCGTAACTTTGCTCTGAAGTCTTCTTTCTAGTATATCACTGTTGAATAAAACAACTCTCAATATGTAGTCGTTGTTACATCTTAACGTCGTCAAAGATGATCTTTTTAAATTTGTAGCTTATTGTTCATTATTCTATATATTAATTTTGGGAATGATTTTGAACTAAGCCTGGTATGTATTCCATAGCACAATTGCAAGCTGTATTTTTAATTTAATTTTATTAAAATGTTAGATAAAAGAAGCTAATGGTGATTTTCATATCGAATGATTTAATAAAATAGGCTTAGAACAACAAGAAATTTCCAAGAATGCGACATCGAATTTTTTCCAGTATAGTCAAAGCTAAATCATTAACACAAAATAGTTTTAAAGTGTGTAGAGCTTTTCAGTATAAAGTTGAATCAGTCAGTATATTTTTTCTAAAGTATTTGGGTATAAATTTGCTATATTGCTTATCAAGTTACTTTGTACAAGTAATTTGATTTTTTAACTTGGTTAACCACATTTATAACTTATGCCTATTATAACGTAGAGTGTAAAATATTCAAGTTTATAGCCCGATATGGCTTGCTATAACAAAACACACATACACACGCACGCTAATGTTAAAGCGAGAAATAAACTAATTTTTATCTGTTGTATATTCATCATATGGACTGGACGCTTAATTATTTTCAGTGAGTAATTTAAAAGAACCTGCTAATGATAGAACAATGGTACAACACGGATGCCAGAAAGGTGGGATATTATTTTGTTGAAAATAAAACAAAAATTTGATTATAATTCGAAAACAAAAACTTTAAATACTGAAGACGATTATTACAAGGTCAAAGAGTGAGAGTGAATCATTACTTCATATGTTTGTTTGTTTCCAACTTTGGCGCAAAGCTACACGAGGGCTATCTGCGCTAGCCGTCCCTAATTTAGCAGTGTAAGACTAGAGGGAAGGTAGCTAGTCATCACCACCCACCGCCAACTGTTGGGCTACTCATTTACCAACTAATAGTGGGATTCACAGTCACATTATAACGCCCCCACGGCTTAAAGAACGTGCACGTTTGGTGTGACGGGGATTCGAATCTGCGAATTACGAATCGAGCGCCTTAACCACCTGGTCATGCCGGGCCTACTTTATATGATGAAATTAGTGAGACAGAATATAGAACAACGAGAGACAAAATTTAAAAAATAAGACCAGGAAAGAAGAGAAAAAGTAAAAAAAAAATAGAGAAGGAAGATGTCGAAAGTTATAATCAGGAGGTTTATGTGTAAACACATGACAGTCAAAGTCGAAATTAACCTTTACTTGGCTATTTTTTATACCAACTCAGAAAATGTGATCTTTGTTTTGATCCTAAACTCGATATATTACCAATGTTTTCACTTCTGCATATGGCCAGTGTTTAATATTCAACGCTCCCCGCTAGTACAGCGGTAAGTCTACGGATTTACAACGCTAAAATTAGGGGCTCGATTCCCCTCGATGGGCTCAGCAGATAACCCGATGTCGCTTAGCTATACGGAAACACATACACAAACATAATATTCAACTATAAAACAAACATTAAATAAATGTTTGTGGCTTGTGAATCAACGTATCTGTCTTAAGTGTTTCTGACACCTAGTGCAACTTGATACTTCCTAACCCGTTTAGATAATTAATTTATTGCAACTAGAGAGAAATATTTTTTGTTTTACAGTTTCTGCAACACACAGTGATCTATAGATGAATGATTACATACAATTACCCAGTGCTAGTACTACTTCTTTGTTAATATTTAGAATAAAAAAATTCGTGTCCCAAAGGAACTCGAAAATACTTTGATTTTTCACTTATTACCCCTATAAACACGTTTCTTTTTCTTTTTGAAATTGTTTCAAAATATTTTAGTTCACTAAGATAAGCCTTTTTTTTCGTTTATAGCAATCTATACGCTCCCTAATATCTACATCCAATTTTTCTTAAATAAAGTAAAAATAGTTTAAAAAGCAAACTATAATATGATTGTGTATTATCTTAAACAAGCCAACACTAATGACGTAAGAAGTTCTTTGAGTATGAATAGTGTCATAAAAGGATTATTTAAAGTGTGTTTTTTTCTTATAGTTACATCGGGCTATTTGTTGTGTCCATCGAGGGGAATCCAAATCCTATTTTTAGCATTGTAAATCGGAATACTTACTGCTGTCCCACCCTCGAACTTCGTTAGAGAAAAGACGATTTTTGTTTGAAATATCACCTTGATTTTATATTTCATTAGAAATATTGAATAATAATTAAAATTAAAGTATTCGCTATGGAAAGAAAAAGTAAATGACATTGATATAGTTGAGAGAAAATATTATTATTATTACAATCCAATAAAATGTGACATTAATTAACTTCAAATCCTGACTGACATTAAAATAATGATTAAAGGTTTTGTCATGAGCAGTTGTAGTTTCTCATCAAAAATTAAGAGATGATTTACCATCCTTTAATATTCGACATCTATTTTGTTTTACGTATTCTCATCAATAGCAATGTCTTTAAAATGATGAAACATTTGTCACTGAGTTCTGACAAAATATGAGTAACAGTCATGCAACATCTTTTTAACCTTTACGTGGTAAAGTGTAACAGTTTAAATAAACTAAAAGCCAATCGCCTGGTTTAAAGCTTGTCACGTGAGCTAAGGAAACGAATGAGTATGAAGATATAGAAAGGAAACAACTATATAATATTGCAAGTAAACGATCAAGAATTGAAATTTTCCAGAAACAGCTCTGTTAAACATTGGCTTTTTCTATCAATGATTGTTTTGGAAAAGGAAAAATGAGGATAGTTTTATTGATGTTCTATTTTGTTGTTATTAATTCGGAGTTTGAATCCTCCTCTGAAACAGTAAGAAACAGAAGTGGAAAATTTCAAGCACGAATGGTCAGTATTCTCTTGTCTCGAGCTGGTCGCCCTTTTGACCAAGAGCTTGTTCAACCTGCTGTTGCTATCGCTCAGAAGACTATCAGGAAGTTTTATCCAAATATTGACTTGCAAGTCGTGTTTCTTAACGGAACGAGTGGTTGTACAGCAAATTACGCTGGAGCAATGGCTGCTGAACAGTATTACCGTCACTACGTATCAGGATTTCTAGGACCTGGGTGTAGTCTAGCTTTAGATCCAGTAGCACGAATGGCAGCTAGGTGGAGTATCCCAGTATGCACTGCAGCAGGTAGCAATTCCAAGTTTGGAAACAAAAAGGACTTTGCTACTTTAACTAGACTTTCTCACACCATGGGGGGTGTTGCTAACACGGCTCTATCAGTCTTTCGTTTCTTTGGCTGGCATCATGTGGCAATACTGTATGACGGAGCTCAAGACTTTTCGTCTTTGGTTGCTAGTAGTCTGGAACGAGCGCTTCGGAGTGATTTAAACTTTACATTCTATCTCTATCGTCAGGAGTTTAATAGTCTACAAAAAAACATCCCTTTTGAAGAGATGTTGGAAACAGCAGCCAAATCTTCCAGAGGTAAGATACAAGCCTTGGCCAAAACCTTGTAGAATATAAAATCAATTTAAACATAGCAAGTTTGCCATACGGAAAACAACTTTAATGGAAAAAAAATATATATATAATGTACGAAAACTGAATATGTTTAATTCTTCACGGGGTATGGGGTTTCACAATTATATAATATTGATAATGCTGTCTAAGATGACGGAGAGGCTCAACTAAACACGAACGTGTGGTTCAGTTTTGTAGTATACAAAGTAATGGTAATAGTCCTTCAGATGCAAAAGGCCTAAGTAGCTACGATAATGATACCTATAAGTTCACGTAGTTTTATTATCCGACCTCAAAATATAGGTTTCAAGATTTGATTGACTGTATGAGTAAGCTAGACAAGAAAAATGATTTGTTGCGATACTATACAAATCGACTTTGGAATTGATAAGTATATAAAAGTAATAAATAGTTTCTCTGATGCGGTTTGGAAAAGAGATTATTTACTAAAGACATGTAATTGCAGACTATTTGAATGGTAGTGACAAATATATGTTTAGATCAAAAGGCCTCTAAAAACCTTTACACACACATATCTCAATTTGGAAACGAGTTTAGAGCTTCATTAACCAATCCTTTTTTCAATATTTCGAAAATGGAATTATGAATTTCAACGCAACCTCGTCATTAACAGAAAACTTGTGGTTAAAAAAATCTTGAGCATGGAACGACATTCATTTAAGTACTTAGACGTGTGTATACACGCGTGATATATCGTAATGAGAAGCATTTCTCAGCTGGAAAGATCCAAAAAGTTAATTATAATATAAAGTTGTTGAGAAGCATCACTAAGTTATTCATAGATACAGCTACATGTAATTAGTGGTAATTTCCACTGATTTGTATAAAGCTGTGAGATGTTAGTCGTAATTAGAACTTAATTAAGAATTGTAGAGTCAGACAAGAAGAAAAACTCCACTTAAGAATTATGCAGTAGTTTTTAGGAAATTCTACTAAATTAGTCTTAAAGACATTCACATTCAGGACAGATTAAAATATCTTGTTGATAAGTTACATTAAGTTAATTACATAGTTCTTTTGGAAAATATAGAGTACTTAATGGGTAACTCCAATAAATTCAACACAAAGTCAGCTGTATTCAAAACTGTAGTGTAATCGGTTTGGTTTGTTTGAGTTTCACACAAAGCTACTCAAGGGCTATTTGCGCTAGCCGTCCCTAATTTAGCAGTGTAAGACTGGAGGGAAGGCAGCTAGTCATCATCACCCACCACCAACGCTTGGGCTACTCTTTTACCAACGAATAGTAGGATTGACTGCCACTTTATAACACCCCTACAGCTGAAAGGACGATCATGTTTGGCGTGACGGATATTCGAATCCGGAACCCTCGGATTGTGAGTTGAGTGCCTTAACCACCTGGCCATGTCAGACCGGAGCAATCGATAGGTAACTAATAAATTGGACAGGAAGACAACTACATTAAGAAGTCTGTGGGAAGTTCAACTGAACTGGTTAGAAAAATGTTTGAATTACCTGATTATCAAGCAACCGCTTGAAAACTCTACCCAGTTAATAAAAAAAAACATACTTTAAAGAATAACTGAGTAATTTGTTGAAATCTCCGTTTAGGTAACCACGAAGACATGTATTTCATGAATTACAAGGTAATTTCCTGGGAGTTTCATTGACGTAATCAGGATCAAAACTCCAGCAAGACAAAATTTATTTAAGCCTCCACTATGTTAGCCACAAAACATTTTCATTAAGAAGTATAAGATGATCAAGGAAAGGATCGATTCGGCTTGTAACAAATACTACTCTATTACGAAAACGGTAGATTAGGCTTGTAACAAATACTACTCTATTTCGAAAACAGTAGATTAGGCTTGTAACAAATACTACTTTATTACGAAAACAGTAGATTAGACTTGTAACAAATACTACTCTATTACGAAAACGGTAGATTAGGCTTGTAACAAATACTACTCTATTACGAAAACAGTAGATTAGGCTTGTAACAAATACTACTTTATTACGAAAACAGTAGATTAGGCTAGTAACAAGTACTACTCTATTACGAAAACAGTAGATTAGGCTTGTAACAAATACTACTCTATTACGAAAACAGTAGATTAGGCTTGTAACAAATACTACTCTATTACGAAAACAGTAGATTAGGCTTGTGACAAATACTACTCTATTACGAAAACAGTAAATAGGCTTGTAACAAATACTACTTTATTACGAAAACAGTAGATTAGGCTAGTAAGTACTACTCATATACGAAAACAGTAGATTAGGCTTGTAACAAGTACTACTCCATTACAAAAACAGTAGATTAGGCTTGTAACAAATACTACTTTATTACGAAAACAGTAGATTAGGTTTGTAACAAATACTACTCTATTACGAAAACAGTAGATTAGGCTTGTGACAAATACTACTCTATTACGAAAACAGTAGATTAGACTTGTAACAAATACTACTCTATTACAAAAACAGTAGATTAGGCTTGTAACAAATACTACTTTATTACGAAAACAGTAGATTATACTTGTAACAAATACTACTCTATTACAAAAACAGTAGATTAGGCTTGTAACAAATACTACTTTATTACGAAAACAGTAGATTAGGCTTGTAACAAATACTACTTTATTACGAAAACAGTAGATTAGGCTTGTAACAAATACTACTCTATTACGAAAACAGTAGATTAGGCTTGTGACAAATACTACTCTATTGCGAAAACAGTAGATTAGGCTTGTGACAAATACTACTCTATTGCGAAAACAGTAGATTTTGAGAAAATCCACCAAATTAGCAACAAGGTGAACCCAATTATTGATACTTTCCACCGAATTGGCTCGAAATATAACTTTATTTATAAAAGCGTAATTCTTGAAAACCCGCAATATCTTTCTCACAAAGCCCTATTAAATGGAGATTTAAAACTGTGAAGACCGACATGTGAAGTCACAAAAGTAGATATATGACGAATTATAGAGTAATTTGTAAGAAATTTCATTACGTTAGAAAAAAGAAAAGATTATATGAGAATTACACAGCAGTTTGTGGTTAGTTCTACTATGTTAATCACAAAAACAGTTGCGTTAAAGATTATTGGTGGGAGTCTCCACAAAGTTCGTAATATAGACATTAGTGGAAAGATCTATTAAACGAGTCACAAATTAATCTTCATAAAGAATTATGGAGTAGTTGCTGGAAAATTGAACTATTAACCACAACATAACTCTATGAAGAACAGTGATTGTTGAGAAACTAAACTACTAGTTATAACTGGAGTGGCCAGGTGGTTAAGGCGATTGACGCGTAATCTTAGGGTTGCGGGTTCGAATTCTTGTCGCACCAAACTTGCTCGTTCTTTCAGCCGTGGGGGGCGTTATAATGTTACGGTCAATCCCATTATTCGTTGGTAAAAAAGTAGCCGAAGATTTGGGGGTGAGTGTCGATGACTAGCTGCCTTCTCTCTAGTTTTACACTTCTAAATTAGGGATGGCTAGCGCAGATAGCTCTCTTGTAGCTTTGCGCGAAATTCAAAACAAAAACTAGTTGTAAATAGAGTTCCATGAAGAATGAAGTAACTGTAGAGAAGTGTGTGTGTCTTCTTTTAGAAAAGTTACATCAAGCTTTCGTTATGTCCATCGAGAGGAATGGAACCCTCAATTTTAGCGTTTTAACTCTGAAAACTTACTGTTGTCCGACCGAGTTGCAATTATTGGGAACTAAACAAATATAACTCTATGAGGAATGAAGTTGGTAAGTTGCACTAAGTTATTAATAAACATAGTCCCATTAATTATCTGACAATGCATTTAATGTTGATTATTTGTGTGTTTTGAATTTCGCGCAAAACTACACGAGAGCTAGCTGTTCTAACCGTCCATAATTTAGCAGTATAATACTAGAGAAGGTAGCTCATTACCATCCACCACCAACACTTGGGCTACATTTTACCAACGAATAGTGGGATTGACTGTATCTTATAATGCCACCACGGCCGAAAAGCCGAGCATGTTTGGTATGACGAGGATTCGAATCCACGACCCTCAGATTGCGAGTCGAGCGCTTCAACCACCTGGCCATGACGGGTTGTTATTATTGACCTATCGATTTAGTATTTCTTTAACTTCTCAGTGAGTTGAGTTGCATTTTCTGTAATCGTAGTCCATAAATAATATCTTTTTTTTTTTTTTAAAAAATGATGTACGGTAACAGATGTACGGTAACAAACGAATAACATTCTAAATAATGTTCGATGTTTTGATCTGTTTTATTACACGTTAAAACGTACATGTCTTTCCAGTGTTTTTCATTGCCGCAAATGGAGAGACAGTTCGGGAGATTTTGTTAGTCGCTCACGATTTAGGAATGGGTAATGGAGAATTTGCGTTTTTGACAGTGGAGTTATTCAAAAACGAAAGATCGTTTGGGAATTTTTCTTGGTATCAACTTGGAGACACAAGAAATCAAGTAAGTTGTGACGATTTCATAGCATAACGTTGAAAACATAACCTATTTATCATTCGTGTCATACAGTTTTAAACATTTTATGTGTGGTTTGTTAGTATGAAGGGTTCAGTTAGTAAAGCTCTGTGTCAGATTGGAAAGTTTTACTAGCTTCGAAAGTATTTATTTCTTTATGACTTAATGCTGTGGTAATTTGCATATTATTTACGCTCTCGAGACTTTATCAAGGTTTATATATATATTTTTTTTCAAAAACACTAACATTCATAAAACAATTCTGTTTGAAATAAATAAAACGTTTCATGTCATGTTTGTCTTCTATTAAGCAAAACAATAATACAGAACACAACCTAAATATTCAACAACCTTATAGTTTTTCTTGAAGTTCGATATTTTCAGTGACTCTATATTTTTGAACCAGGATGCTCGAGCGATCTATGACTCCCTGTTTTCAATCTCCATCAGAGCTCCGGAAGGACAAGAATACCAATCATTTGCTCAGGAGGTCATCAACACGTCTTGGACAGATTTCGGAATGAAGTTTTCTCATGACGCTGTGAGTTGATGGATTGATTTTAACAGTTAGGTTGAGACCTTGATATAGAATAAATGAACAGTTTCCCCATCTTTATAACGACTAAAACGTTTAATAACGATACGAGAACTAAAATCTTAGGCTGTATGTTTACTACGCCATATAAGCCTGCTTTTTTTAAATAAATGCTCATATAAATATTAAGATATCTTCCTTGTACACTTTAGACAAGTCTTTAAAAGTTGTTTTTTCCTCTCATATGGAATAACTATGTCCGTTTATGATGTCTTTTCTTTATTGTTATTGAGAACAGTGTTTTTTCAATGTGTACACTGCATTTGATATTCAATCCATTCTCAGATTTTACAGGTATTTTTATGTCTGATAACAGGTAACCAACTTTTAGAAAATAAAATTTTGGAGACGGTTTGGATGGATAACGGAGAAAACTTTATCATAAATGAACATAAACTAGTAGTAATCGGTAAGTTTTGTTTTGAATTTCGCGCAAAGCTACTCGAGGGCTATCTGCGCTAGCCGTCCCTAATTTAGCAGTGTAAGACTAGAGGGAAGGAAGTAGTCATCTCTACCCACCGCCAACTCTTGGGATACTCTTTTATCAACGAATAGTTGAATTGACCGTCACATTATAACGCCTCGACGGCGGAAAAGGGCGAGCATGTTTCGTGCGAGAGGGATTCAAACCCGCGACCCTCGGATTACGAGTCGAACGCCTTAACACGCTAGGTCATCCCGGGCCCAGTAATCGGTAGGAAACTGATAAATTGGACATGAAGGCATCAAGAAATTTCTGGGAAGTTGCACTAAACTGGTCACATTTATAATTGAATTACGTGGTAGGCAGGAACTGGTTGAAAACTCTATTAAAATAATCACAAAAAATTTCATTATGTTTATAAGAAACTGTCTTATGGTTGACGACGAAGTTGAGGCCTTTGCTCAGAGATTGTAATGCAGCGTCATTTAGTGGTTGATCTGATATGCTGGTAACAATAATAGGCTGTTGTAGTTTTCTCCGTTTTTCCAATTTTTTGATACGTATATTTTTCTTCTCTTGATTTAACACGGAGTTGTTTTGGTTGATAATGATATAATCTTGTCGAAACGTTATGCATTAAAAATACATTTCCTTCATTACCCATTCAAGTATTTTCTAAAATTTCAGTTATGTTATTTATAGTGTTTAGTACACCTATCCCTGAGTATTCATTAAAGTCAGATAAACTGAAAGTATCTATTCCTTATTTATTATGCAAATACTACCCTGAATATTCAGAAACTTTGTTTCCTCTAAATCATCACGAGATTCCAGACTAGACATTGAATTCAATGTTATTTTGCCTGCAGAAATTTATACCATGCACACAACAGCACATACGAATTCAGAAGTTGTTTTCCGTAACACATACCAGAGTAATGTTATCAGTAATTGTGACAAACCAGTATCGCAGGATAACTTTACGTCAGTAAAATTTTGATTTGGGAAACGTAACATATTATTACTTAGTTGTGAGAGCTGCAACCAAACTGTTTATGGCCATTCAGAGATAATCATAGAAGGCCGTTTCATTCGGCCAGAGATTCAGACGGTTTTAGTATGTTTAAAAGCACGTGAATCACCTTCACAGCTCGTAATCTTAGAGTCGCGGGTTAAACCCGCTCGCACCAAAAACATGCTCGCCCTTTCAACCGTGGGGGCGTTATAATGTGACAGTCAATCCCACTATTCGGCCCGGCATGGTCAAGCGTGTTAAGGCGTGCGTCTCGTAATCTGAAGGGCGCGGGTTCGAATCCCGCTCGCACCAAAAACATGCTCGCCCTATCAGCCGTGGGGGCGTTATAATGTGACGGTCAATCCCACTATTCGATGGTAAAGGAGTAGCCGAAAAGTTGGCGGTGGGTGGTGATGACTAGCTGCCTTCCCTCTAGTCTTATACTGCTAAATTAGGGACGGCTAGCACAGATAGCCCTCGAGTAGCTTTATGCGAAATTCAAAATAAACAAACACCTTCACAAGTCTGATACTCAAAATCAGATAAAATAGGGCAAACTTTTAATCTTTCATCTGAACACTTACCTGAAGATGTTGGACGTATTAAAACTAATACAAGTTGCACAATTTTGGCAATAAAACTAGTTGAAGGCTGTTTTGTTTTTATCAAAAAAAATTCTAAAATATTAAAAATTTGACAGGTTTTTACATGTGATTATTGTGTAACTTAATGTGACGGATTTTAAAGCACTCAAGCTGTTACCCTGATGTAGGTTTTCAGTTTCAGACTTTATGTATAATAAAGTCAACCATTTTCAAACAAAATACAATAAACGCGTACCATGATCTACCGAAAATCATGGTTACAAACTGTTTCAGCTCTAACCCAAACAACCAGATAGATATAAAAACAAACAACAAATACATATTTTCTAATGAATCAATTTTTATCTCAGTTTTGTAAAAATTCCATAAGAGGTTATAGCAACAACATGAAACAAAAATTACAAGTGTTAAAACACACTACAAAATACATAATACATGCTACTTTGAAGTAATTTAACTATAATTATTGCAATAATACCGCACAGAATAGGTTTTTTTTTGTTAAGACCCCTCTGCTGGGGCTCAAGGGCTTTAAACTCAGTTATAAAGGAATCTTGATAGAAAACATCCACATTTTTCTATAATTTCTAGAGCTTCCATTCAATTACCTTTAACCGCACTGCACCTGCTAGATTTGGTTTGTTTTGAATTTCGCGTAAAGCTACTCGTGAGTCATCACCACCCACCGCCAACTCTTGAGCTACTCTTTTACCAAAGGGTAATAGGATTGACCGTAACATTTTAATGTTTCCACAACTGAAAGGGGGAACATGTTTGGGACGTTTGGGTTAGGCTAAGCTGCTAGGTAGTTTGAATATTTGTTAGTAATAAAACACGACAAGATTACATGAAATAGTTTACAATGCTTCATAGGTACTAATTACAAAATCACCTCAAAAAGCCAAACAAGCCTTTTGGGGGAGGCGGGAGTTGTAAAGTGTAAGAATATTCTGGCAAGATTCCTATAAATTACTCTGGTTATTTCTTATAACTGGAAATGTAAAGATTTCTAAGCTTCGAAAATATAAATGATAAACTTAAGGAAAACACAATGTAACACAAATTTTGTTCCCAGATAGTATGTGTTATTTCTTAATTGCTTATGTTGTAAAAGTACAGAAAATGGCCATTATTTCCTTCAAACTTTACGTTTGTCACCTGGATAACGAAATTTAGAAATTAACCTATTTTCTATGCAAAATACGGGCAAATTTGATCATTTTTCATTTATATAAGGTCTGAATAAAACAACATATGAATCAAGATTTACATATATTTACACTAAAGTTATACAAAAATGAACAAAAATGTTTAGAAGTGAGTAGTTTTTCGAGATTTGCGACTGTAATGTAAATCACTTTCACGTATCAACCCCCAAATATAGTCTCCCATCATGTTTTCGTTATATACGCTCCCAGGACACAAAAGCAAAGTTTGAAGAGAAAATAGGTCTTTTCCATTTACGTTAGGCATAAGTAATTGGGAAACAACACTTTCTGCCCAGGAACAGGAAAAAGTGAAAATTTTGTTACATAGTGTAATCTATCGAAGTGTTTTTTGTTATTCCATTGAAAGAAAGAAGGACGCCCTCTATAATTTGTCGATGTAGTCATATTAATCTAAAAAGAGGTTAACAATTTACTTTATATGTGTTTAAATTATTAATGATAATATTTCGATTCCGGTGGTATTACCACATCTATTGTACTTAATAGTTCTTTTATAATAATATGTAAATGGTAATTACTCATATTTTTGATAACATTTCAATACATATATATAAGGCATACATAAACGAATAACTTTTATTAATTTATCACTGAAGCATATATAATTTTTTCCAGGTTAATTTTGTTGTCGCTGGTTTCCATGACTGTGTCTTAATGTACGCGTGGGCTTTAAACCGAACATTGGCTGACGGGGATGATCCTTCAGATGGGCCTTCCATCATCAGGAAGATGTGGAACAATACATTTCGTGGAGGTAAGATAGTTCATTTTATATTTGACATTATATGCTGTAGAGATGAATCTTTTATCGACAGGAAGTTATGGAACAACCCATTTTTTCGAGATGTTGAAGTTTGTTTTTTTTTTATATTGGACGTTAGAGTAGGTCCTATAAGATAGTTCTCCCAAACATTTTCCCTATACAACACCATTTTGAGAGAGATAAATATTTATGCAACTCTAAACAGCACCCAAAACAACATAGCAACCGACACGTTCACGGGTCGATTCTCAAAGTTTTCAAACCTGAACAAAAATAAGTTTAGTTGTGACTGTCTTGTCGCGACACCCCCCGCTGACGCTGCAAAGCTGTCGAGAAGTGGTGGGGTAGAGAAAAGACAACTGGATAAGACCGTCACATATAATGTACCACAGTTAAAGGATGAACGTGTTCAACGGTGCGATTTAGAACTCGCAACCTGCAGATTGCGATTAAGAGCTGCCAAGCCCTGCCATACGGGTTAGGGAGGTTTAATTGTTCAAACTTGAGTTTAAAAAATGAATATAAGGTTCTCTAGAGAGACCTTCCGTCATTAGCTATTAAGAATTTGCGGAACAGGACAACTCGTGTTGTTAGGATGGTTAATTTGTTTACACGTGACATAGTCCTCTGCTAACCACGGGTATTGAAATCTGTTTTCTAGCGGTATTAGTCTGCAGACACACCATTGAAGGACCGTAGACGAAAGAAGCGGTCTTTTCATTTAGTTATTGCTCACTACACAATAATGAGATACAGCTGCGAGTAGACTATCACACCCTTTTTACATCTAAAATAAATATATTTGGGGCTCTGAATTTATTTCTTATAAAGTAGCTACGTTTTTTTTTTCTTATAGCAAAGTTACATGGGATTATCTGCTCAGCCGACCGATGGTAATCGAACCCTTGATTTTACTGTTGTAAATCCGTAAACATACCGCTGTACTAGCGGGGGGCGGTCGCAATGCAAATAACGTTTATGTAGGTGTGTTACTCCAAGATATACTGATTATCCTACAGGTAAGAATACCAGACAGTAGGATGAACGGCAGAAAATGATATCCTGAATTACGACTTTAACTTCTGATTACGTCTGGGTTGTAGAAAAGAAATTCAACATACTGTAAATACAAAAACAAAAATAATCAGTATTCTCTTATAACATAAGTCAAAGACAAGTACAGGAAGAAGAAAGGAATCATTTCCCTCTTACTATCGAGATATATATTCTGACAGAAGAACAAATATCAACACAACCTGGTGATGCCCTTACGACACTGAAAATTTCGACAAAAGATGTCGTCTCTCCCAGAGCATGTGTTTCATTCATGTCATAATCATTCAATGGATAAAAATATGGTGGACATCGCCTCCAGATGCTGTCAAACCTCTATACAGTTAATAAAGTATTGTACCGTACGCCATTAAATCATGTAGTCCAACACTAACATCTTTTAAGTTCAATGTCTAAGCAGATTGATATGCGACAATGGATAATTAGAGTACTAACGAGTTAGCAGTAAACATTAATAAGTTTTCGTATTGTTCAACTTTTAACACGTATGTGTGAAAAATTTGAAAAATTTTAAATCTATATAAAATATACGCCTGTACAAATTAAAAGGACAATAAACACCAAATGTGTTTTATGTAACACAAGAGAATAAGGTCTCGAATTTTTAGGTCAAACTTTGTCGGAATTTCTTCAGTTATAAGAATATTGTAACCCAAAATATTTTATGGTCTCGAGTTTCTGGTATAACGGATTGATTTAGAAGTTAGAAAATTTATGATTTGGGATGCGGAATCTCTCTTAAAACTTCGTCGAAACGTTCGCACTAATGTTTAAATGGATGACAAATAGTGTCCGGAGAACGTAGAGTTTTTATGATTTGTGTTTAACGGAGGTACTCCCAAGTACTTCAGGATAAATACAGTTCTATATTTTATCATCTAAGTAAAAAAACTTAAATGTAAGAAATTTGAATTAGAACAGTTTATTTGGTTTTGAATTTCGCGCAAAGCTGCTCGAGGACAACCTGCACTAGCCGTCCTTAATTTAGCAGTGTAAGACTAGAGGGAAGACAGCTAGTCATGACCACTCACCTCCAACTCTTGGACTACTCTGTTACCAACAAGTAGTGGGATTTATCGTCACATCATAACGTTCCCCCAGCTGAAAGAGCGAACATGTTTGGTATGACAAGGATTCGAATCTGCGACCCTCGGATTACGAGTCGAGAGCTCTAACCACCTGGCTATGCCGGATCCTCACTAAAACGGTTATTATGTGTACATGTATAATAGTACTGGTTTTGTTTGTCTGTGTAACTTCTTCGCAAGGTGTAAATGGATCTTTACGTCGCCATTATTGTGGAGTTTCATCAGGACCATGCAAGGATACGTACACATTTTCAGTATTTTCTCTTGTGTTTTGCGGTTTTTATGGGCAGTTTCGTGTTTTTTACCAGTACTTTGCTCACTTTGAAGGATCTTTACCAAATTTGGTATGAATGTTCATTTCCTTTACCAAATTTGGTATGAATGTTCATTTCCTTTACCAAATTTGGTATGAATGTTCATTTCCTTTACCAAATTTGGTATGAATGTTCATTTCCTTCGTGCGAACTTTCGTTTTCATTGTTTGTGTTTTGTTATATGTATGAAAGTTTTGTGTTTTTACAATTACGTATAAGGGAAGTAAGTTTTCATTTCGTTAGCTAACCTTTTATTAACCACGAATTTACATAACCTTCATATAGAAGACGAGCACTCCAGCTAGAACTCTAATAAACCAGATCAACTTTTTAAAATTCCATATTAGGTATGGAGATATTCTTACACTCGTTCATTACTTAAACATAGTAATTCGGATTATTTTAAAGAATTGAGCAATTTAATTTTCATTTTCATTTTAACCCCTTTTCAATAATCAAGTTACAAACCTTTAGCAAAGATTACATGTAACCTTAATGCTTGTGAGCAAATTTATATTTATACAAAATTAATTTTTTTTGTTTTAATCGCGTTCGTTTAAAAAACCAAAACTTGCATCATATGAATGGCCCAGCATGGCCAGGTGGGTCATGGCGTTCGACTCGTAATCTGGAGGTCGCGAATTCGAATCCCCGTTATACCATACATGCTTGTCTTTATAGACGTGGGGGCGTTATAATGTGACGGTCAATACCACTGTTTGTTGGTAAAAGACTAGCCCAAGAGTTGGCGGTGGGTGGTGATGACTAGCTGTCTTCCCTCTAGTCTTACACTGCTAAATTAGGGACGACTAGCGCAGATAGCCCTTGAGTAGCTTTACACAAAATTCGAAAAACAAACAAACATTATTCTAATTCTGAAATAAAAATCATTCACCTGGCTAATGATGATTTATTTTAAAAAAAAACTCTTCCTTAATGAAAACGATTTTAAACCAAATCAAAAATATTTTGTTATAATTACTTTAGCTCCAGCATTTAAAGTTCGATTCTCTGTGATAAGCAGTAGCACATTGTTTAAATTTTCATTTAACAAGAAGCAAACTAATAAATCAGACTAAATTAGAAGAAAAACACAACGTGTTCAAATTACCGTTAAATTGTAATCTTTTTAGCTCGATAAACTTTCTTATTAAATATGTTTCTTTCAGGAATTACTGGTGATATTATCATTAACGCTAATGGCGACCGCGAAACCGATTACACTTTAAACGAACTGGATGAAAAATATGGAGAGATGAAGGTGAGAAGATACGGTTATAATTGTTTGCAACGTCAAGTATTTCAAATATACATACGAATTGAAACGTGAGTAAGAGCATTGGGTACATAAAGAGTACATTGGGTACATAAAGAGTACATTGGGTACAATTATTTCAAATATACATTCGAATTGAAACGTGAGTAAGAGCATTGGGTACATAAAGAGTACATTGGGTACAATTATTTCAAATATACATTCAATTGAAACGTGAGTAAGAGCATTGGGTACATAAAGAGTACATTGGGTACAATTATTTCAAATATACATTCGAATTGAAACGTGAGTAAGAGCATTGGGTACATAAAGAGTACATTGGGTACAATTATTTCAAATATACATACGAATTGAAACGTGAGTAAGAGCATTGGGTACATAAAGAGTACATTGGGTACAATTATTTCAAATATACATTCGAATTTATACGTGATTAAGAGCATTGGGTACATAAAGAGAAAGCTCTTTGAATATAAGGAAAGGAATGAAAGAAGAACAAGAGCTTTGAAGTGAGTTGATTAAATCAAGTTTTCTAAACGAATACTTTTTGTTGTTTTTAAGTATAAACGGGTACCGGATTGTAGGGGACGTTGCAGGTACCCGTTTATACTCTCGTCCCTACGACATATGTCCCTCAACGGTCACATCCAAATACTCTATCTTTCTTAACCTTAAGATGACTTAGGAAGGTCGAAACGTTGTTCTCTCCTTATCAGTAAAAGTGTTAATACCCATACCAGTCGTTCCGAGATACATTTTTTTTTTCAAGTGGGTTTCTCGTCATCAAGAACTATTTGAAAGTATTTGGTCAGAAGTATTGTTTTTTCTTGATTACAAGTTGTATTTACTTTGACAGCCTGTCGCTATTTACTTCGGTTTCAATGAAAAGTTCCAGTTGCTAGATGGCGCTAAAATCCACTGGCCAGGTGGTCGCACAAGCCCACCACCAGATGTACCCTGGTGTGGATTTCTCGGAGACGAACCAAAATGCTACAAAAAAGGTAGTTTTTAAAATTTGTAAGACGTTTCGAAAAATAAAATCGCAACTACACAATGTCTTAGATTTTAAATGAAACAATTGTTTGACTTTTTGTAATTAAGTGCAAACGTAATACAACAGCGTGAACCTATTTGCGATTAAATATTCAGTTAATTTTAGTGTGTTTTTTTCTTATAGCAAAGCCACATCGGGCTATCTGCTAAGCCCACCAAGGGGAATCGAATCCCTGATTTTAGCGTTGTAGATCCATAGACATACCGCTGTACTAGCCGGAGGCTTAATTTCAATAGTCAAGACAGTAAATAAAAGAATAGTTTCACAAGTATAGAAGAGAGATTTTTTCTTTGAAGCTGAGCAAAACCACAAATTTTCTACTCATCACGGGTATCGAAAACCTGAATCTTACACTGGAGGAACGAAAAGAAGAAAAAATACAACAACAGATAAAAAATATGCAGGTTGCAGCAAGATTAGCAGTTATCACTTTGTTTGTTTGCAGTTAAGCATAAAACTTAGCAATTGGTTCTTCGTTCTTTGTCCACTTCGGGTATTAAAACCCGGGTTTTAGTATTCTAAGTTTTCGTAATTACCGCTGTGACATTGAAGAGGCTTCTCAACCCTTAGGAAAAGTTTTTATTTACGAATTATAAACCTCTCAATAACTCAACTGTAAATCTGATAACTATGGTAAGCACAACACACATAGCCCATTTTGTGACTTTGCACTTAATTACAAATAAACAAACACACAAAGCTCATTAAAATAGTTGTGCTAATAATTGCCAGGAAAATGATTGTTTGTTTGTAATTGAGCACAAAGTTACACAAAGTGCTATCTGTGCTCTGCCCATCACAGATATCGATACCCGGTTTCTAGCATTGTAAGTCAGCAGACATCCAGATGTGCCACTAAAACTTTAATATCGTATTATAATATATACTACAGTATTTGACGCAAGTTACTTTCACCTTATAACTTCTATGTGTGTTTATATATTTCATCGTGTAGTTCTAGTTCTATCTCTGTGATGTAATAGTAGCCACTGGTTGACAACCTGGAACCTCACCATAGAACAAACAAACTTTACCTGTCTATTAGAAAAATTATTAAATATATTAAGATGAGAAATAATTTCAAATTGGAAATTACTATTTCACTTTTTTTTGCTGTTTGGTTGTTTGTATAATACTGGGAGTCTTTAAGTTTGGTAATTTGAAATCGATACTTTCAGGTCTTTGTAAATCTTATAAATTTCGATATCACTTGTGTGTTTCAGAGAAATATTCATTGGGTGGTATAGTAAGCCTCGTCACAGCCTGCCTAATTTTTGTTGGAATGACACTTGCTTTTCTAGTATTTCGGTAAGTATTCGAAGTGTTTGTTTGTTTGTTATTGAATTTTGCGCAAAACTACACGATGGCTGTCTGCGCTAGCCGTCCCTTATTTAACAGTGTAAGAGTAGAAGAATGATAGCTAGCCATCATTACCCACCGCCAACTCTTGGGCTATACTTTTACCAACGAAATGTGGGATTGATCGTCACTTATAAAACTCCTATAGTTCAAAGGGCGAGCATGTTTGGTGGGGCAGGATTCGAACCTGCGCCCTCAGATTACAAGCCGATCGCCCTAACCACGTGGGTATGTTGGGCTATTTAAATATTTGTGTCTGAACATACTCATATTCGTCCCACTTTGAAAGGCCCGGCATGGCCAGGTGGCTAGTGCGCTCGGCTCGTAATCTAAGGGTCGGAAGTTCGAATCCCCGCCACACCAAACATGCTCGCCCTTTCAGCCGTGGAGGCATTATAATGTGTAGATCAATTTTACTATTCGTTGGTAAAACAATAGCTTTACAGTTGGTAGTGAATGGCGATAACTAGCTGCCTTCCCTCTAGTTTTACACTGCTAAATTAGGGACGGCTAGCACAGATAGCCCTCGAGTAGCTTTGTGCGAAATTCCAAAACAAACAAACAAGCTCAGATAGCCATCGTGTAGCTCTGCGCGAAATTAAAAAACAAACAAACAAACAAAATAATTTAAAAACCGACTACACAAGATTATAAGGGATAAAAAGAGCTTAAAAACTTTGAGTCTATTTTCTACCTTATAAACTTTGTATTCAGCCTAATAATGATAAAGTTGTGTTAAATATAGCCATACCAGGAAGGGTTAGTATATAAGCTAAACTGAACTCAGAGAGCGATTTTGTTACATATATAAATGTTTTAAATTCTTTTTTAGGTATTTTCCCTAAACAGATATTTGATATTTTTATTTAAATATCCAAAACAAATGTTACTTAGAGTAGTTACATAGAAGACATAAATGTAAATTTTTATTCATACAGACGAGATCTCAAATACGAATTACACATAAGACGTGTAAATTGTGGGTTTCTCTATAATAACAGACAGTTGAAACTTTAATACGAATTACGCCTAAAATGTGTAAACTGTTGGCTTGCCATCAAAACGGATAGTTTAAATATGAATTACACCTAATATTGTAAAATGAGGGTTCTTCATGTGTACAACCAACTTAAATTTAAGCCAAATTACACGTAAAACATGTAAACTACAGTTGTTTTCTTTTATCGATGCAGACGTCTAAAACTGGAGTCCGAGCTACTAAGCCAATGGTGGAAGGTCAAGTGGGAAGACATAGTCTTCACGCAGAGAACACTAAACTCAACTGGAAGTCTTTATTCGATCTCAGCCATGACATCTGTCGATGAGGTACGAACTAAGCTAAGAAATTATCTGATGCATATGCTTTAAATTATCCAGGATATAAACATGAAAATCTATTATATTTAGAATCAACGCAAATAAGTTAATAGAATTAATTTTTAGGATGTTAGTAAGAGGTTCCAAGTTTTTTAACATCCTTTAGTTCAGTCAAACTTAATTGCAACATAAATTAACAGGCTTTTTACTGAGATAATATTTTCAAACATAAGCGTTGAATTGTATATCTTTTCCACCTAAATTAGGACAAATTTTGTAGTGACTCTTTTGGGCATTCCGGTACTTTGAAATTAATTAATAATGTTCTACATGCTATATGCTGTTTGTTTTTTGATATTAACGAAATCAATGCCATCAACTTAATTGCGAAAGACAAACTAAACTAACCTTTAGTCTTAAACATAAGAGTTACAGCCGTTACAATCACTGAAAACGTATACCACACTAACATATCACACTTTCCGATAGTTTCTGACATTGAAGGACAAAAGAACAAAAGAAAGCTACTAAAAGTTTGCCAAAGAGAAACGGAAATATTGCGTAAAATCCGGTAATCTTTACCAGAAAAATGTTGCAGACGAACTTTATAATTTTCACTATTAAAGTATCACAGATAGTGAATGGTTATTGTTATCAATAACTTGATAAAAAAACTAAATAAAATAAAGATTCGACAAAAAATACAAGAACTTAAATAAAGACAACAAACCAAGGTCAAGCACTACAATTTGTAGAATGTGAAAACAAATAAAAAAGACATTCCACAGAGACATTTTGCTTGCTTGGCACAAAACTCCGTGGACAGAAGTCTGTGTGGTAACGTTATATAATACTTTAATGCAAATTTGGATCTTTAATAAATCGTTACACTTTATTTATTCACGCCCAGTTTTACGACTGTGCATCGTGATAGTAATTGTGCAGTGTTGCAAAATTATTCGTCGTAAAATTGTCATGCTCAACACATACCATTCCTCCCTGTTGCGTTCCATATTCTATTTAGTGTACGATGGAATCGGTTTCCTAACACTCGTTTGAACACTCCGATTGCACAGAAAACCATAAACAATGCAACCGATGACTTTTACCTATACGTTTTTGTATGGAATAATATGATTTTTTGCTTAAAGTATGCGATGGTTGAACGGGAGACATGAGAGGAAACCTTATTCTAGTAAGCCCATACATTATTGCCCTCGTTTCTATACAGAGCCATAATTTCTTTTTGGTACAAAGAGTCCATATTATTTGTCTTTTAGCAAATACATTTACCTTTGACCTTTTCATCCATCCTCTTTGTTCCTAACTTATTCCTGGCGCAATATTCAGCCGTGGTTACGAATTCCGTCGAAACAGTCTTGTAACATGTCATGAACTATTTTATAATTTATTTTTGCCCATTGACCAGTAGAAAATATCACAGTTAATAAATATGCATGCGATGTGTCGAGTGTTCACATTCTTTCCTAGATATGTCGTGGAAGCAACCTGTGTACACTTGACTTTCATTACGTTTACTGACAAAAGTCCTTCTTTGTAATGTTCTGTACTGTTTCCTGAAAACCTTGGACGACTTTTCTTATTGATTTTTGTGTTCGTGGATTCTCACATATCACAAATGCTGTACCTTACTTACCACAGCTACAGTACGCCTTATTGCATATCTTTTTCTGGATAGTCTAGGTGCACCAAGTTGATCCTTATTCCTTTATTTTCTGATGGAATTAAGGGATATCGCCGTTTTAGAAATTCTAAATCCTCGATTTGAAAATATCATTACGATCAGAAAGGGCTGTTAAATAGCATTATCAAAATTTATCAACTGTCTGTAACATCAAACTTTCTTTGAACGCCAAACTACGTTAAAATGTAAATCCAATACATACCCTTCAAAGCGACCTTAGATCGACTGTGTTTGTCACGCAATTTGTTGATTTTTGTATTCAAAATTACTCAATTTTATAATAAAGCGAATTTAGGAAGAAACTAAAAATACTATGACCAAGAACAACGATTTAGAAATTAAAGATTCGAATAGCCCGTCCAATTAGTTTTATTTATGTGATCATATTATTTATTTTAGCATGAGACATTAAAACCCTGTTAAAGTTACTACTAAACCTGAAGCAAAGAAACTTCACCGTTATAAACCAGGCTAATTCCCTGTTAAATAAGTTCATTCCAAAAAAAGTTGTGTTTATTCCCTATTTTACTTAAAAAGAAACTGTTTATCAAATGACTGACAAGAAATTATCGGGTTTTTCTCTATTGCTTATGATATGTGTAAACTCCTCATGTAGAATCAACATATTCTTATATCGTGTTTTTGCTGTCAAGTGAAGAAAGAACTTTTGAAATACAAAGCTTCGAAATGGAAAACGTAGGTGCATTCGTAAAACACCTAATACAACCAATGCTTATCGATCCAGTTCATCTAATTAAATATAACTAAAAACGAAAAATAATCTTCCAATAAACAACATCAATGTAGATACTAACGCAATTGTTTCAACATGGCCAGGTGGTTAAGGCATTCAACTCGTAATCTGAGGGTCGCGGGTTGGAATCCCCGTCGCGCCAAACATGCTCGCCCTTTCAGCGTTATAATGTGACGGTTAATCCTACTATTTGTTGGTAAAAGAGTAGCCCAAGAGTTGGCGGTGGGTGATGATGACTAGCTGCCTTTCCTCTAGTCTCACACTACTAAATTAGGGACGACTAGCGCAGATAGCCCTCGTGTAGCTTTGCGCGAAATTCAAAACAAAGCAAACTGCAAGCCAGCTGGAGACAAACAATGAATAATCAGCTGTCTTATAATAAATGTTCGAAAAAACGATAGCCCGTAAGTTATCGATGCCGAAGTGACATGTGCAAAAAAAGAAATAGTTAGTTGTAAAGAATGGTCTTGTTTGTAATTTTGAAATTCAGATTATATTTTTATGCCTTTTAGGCCTAGCTTCTAACCTAAGTGACAAGGTATGCAAATTGTATTGTGGATTAAAATTAGTTTCTGAATGTTTTTTATACACTTACTTTCATGGAATTTTCACTGTTTTTATTAAACTGTGTTTTAAAATAATGTTAATTTAAGCGAATAATTATTTCCAAGCTGAGTTATTTATGAAAAGTTTAAGTTTATACTAAATATATTCGTTTCTTTTGCTTATATTACAGAACAAAACTAAATCAACCTTGGCTGCAATAACAGAGAAAGCTGACACTAATCTTGCATTATACAAGGTAAAAAACACTTTCAAAACAGCTAATTATGCTCACTCTGAAAAACAGAGAATACTGAATTACGTACCACTGCACGTTTAGGTAAGGTACATATTTAACAATACTCTATAGTCTTCCTGAAAATACCTTTCTCAAAACCCACTTATTAAAGAAAACGGAGCTTATATAATGTTATCATTCTTAATTACTTATGATAAAAAATTCATATCTTAACATGTTAAAGAAATAATGCAATTGATAGACGTTTATTTCTTGCAATGAAACGGATATTCTAAACAATTAGTTGTTACAGTGTAGTAAAAAATTTGGGCCTGAACTTATATCGATGTGTTCGAGTGTGTGATTTTATTTAACCCTGTCTTTATGTAATGACTATTGCGCAAAACAGTTATGTGTCAAATTCCTTGTCCAAAGTTGAACTTAGTTGTTATTTGTGATCTGTAATTATATAAATTTGCTACGTTTAACCTTAGTTGCACTGTTGCTACACATAGCTTACTATCAGCCCAGAGACGGTCTAAGCCTCAGGTGTAGCTTCTCTAATTATGAGTTACCTACCATAATAAAAATAGCCAGTGAGTAGGATCCTCTGCCATAAGATGTTTATCCGGCTTTGAACCGAATACTGGGATAGAATGTCATTCTAATGGTGTAGATAGCCCTCGTGTAGCTTTGCGCGAAATTAAAAAAGCAAATAAGTGTGTATGTGTGTTTTCTTATAGCAAAGCCACATTTGGCTATCTGCCGAACCTACAGAGGGGAATCGACCCCCTGATTTCAGCGTTGTAAATCCGTAGAATTACCGTTGTACTAGCGGGGTTGGAGGCAAAAACAAACAAACAATAATATAAATTGAGTGAAATATAACAATTCTATATAGTGTGTAGAACTTCAACACGTTTTACGAGTTACTCAAAATGTATACCCCACCAGGGGGAGTCAGTGGCAGATTTAAGGTTGTGTGTGCCCAAAAGCCAATGAATTTTGTGGGATCTACATCCTATGTAATTTTACATAAAATAAAATTATCAATGGACTCCCATAAAGACCATGGGCCCTGGGGCTAAGCCCCCTCTAGCCCTTACCTAAATACGTAACTGAAGGGAGTAGCTAACAATTCGCAAAAACGCAGGCAGTTACACATGTTTTTCACCATTTTATTTAATTACACCAGTTTTTATCTATCCAGATACAAATAAAAGAAACAAAATTGGGAATAGATGTTAACAGTTTTTTTGTTGTTGTTTTTTGCTGTTTTTAGTATTATATTCTTAGATGTCTCTGAATGCAAAACAATGGAAAGTGTCCAACAGCATAATTCTAAACGAAATCATAAGTTATATATCATACCAGGTTCACTCACAAAACGTAATGATTTAGTGGTTGTTTTGTTTATATGCTATACAGCTTATATAAACTTATACATTAATATTTCCATTTCACATTCTTTCACTACTATATTTGTAATGCTCATATGTAAAGAAAATAGATAATAACAATTAAAAATTCATATCTCTTTCCTGCTTCTTATGCTGCTCTCTACCGTTTCTTTAAATGGACCTTTGATCTGAGTATTTAAGGTCCCAGATAAGCCAATACCAATAGTAGTGAATTGGTATGAAAACAATTTGATAACATGAGAGTTAAATAGATTCTAAGATACCTGATTCTACCGCAACACATGCGTTGTGTTAAAATAATATTGACAGTTTTAATTTATTAATCACTTGGATTTATTCGATGATATGACAACAAACAGAAGTGGATTTTCAAATATCTTCTTGAAAATCGTCAGAGAGTGTTCCTTCACCCAATTGATTGGAAAGTAACAAAAGAACACTGGCGTTACTTAACTACATCTGTCTGTGGGAATTCAAAATAGTTAGAAATATATTTTAAAAAAATCAATAAATATTTTGTTCATTTTATGAAAATCTGATTAGTCTTACTTGCTAGTAGGTATAACTACAAATATGAGGTTTCACAGTTCGAACTTTGTGGTTGTGGATGCATTATAAAAGTGACAGTCAAATCCCACTATTCGATTAGAATGGACTAAGAGTTGGTGGTGGGTGTTATTCACTGGCTAACAATAGATATTTTGTTCATTTTTCAAAGCCAGATTGGCTTAGTGATTAATATATCGGGTTATAAATCTGAGGGTTCATGGTTCGTTCTCCGCATTTTGGGGAAATGAGTACATTATAAAATGACAGTTAAATCTCCCTATTCCATTAGGGTATCCTTAGAGCTGTCGGTGGATGCGTTTGATTAGGCACGGTATAAGAAGTTTTATTTATGACACTTCTACTTCGGTGTTTGATAATTTCTCTAAGAAAGCCAAACTTCGTCAAGTGTTCTTGAACTAAGGACCAAAAACGCCGCCAGTAGGGAGAGTACCCAATTGATGGTCTACGACAGTGGTCACAGAGGCTGTTGTAGTTTGTTGGTTCCTCAAAAGCAATAATACTGATTATTGATTGTAACTATTTTTGCAGAATTTTCACAGTTCTTCTGGTAGAAGTTCTCACACAGTTCTCTTCAGCTTGCCAGTTCAAAATGATCCACGGCTCGAGCAGATAATCTTATGTAGCTTTGTGTGAATATCTGATAAAAAGAAAACCAAAAAAAAAATTGAAATTTATTGATATAAAATAAGTTACATTTAAAGTGGTTGATTTTCTGCTAGTTAAATTAATCATTGTAAGACTTCACAATATTATTGTGTATTCAACTGATTTTAATTAAGGGTCAGAAAGTTGTGGTTAAGAGGCTTCAAGCCCAGGATTTCAAGTTGACCCGAGAAGTGCTCATGGAATTAAAACAGGTAAATCATGTCAGAAATTTAGCATAATAGAATTACAAAATAAGTGAAGAATACATTGATGATATGCATTAATTCCTCATTATTTTTGAGAGCATTTTTACGACTGAAAAAGTTCAGTTTGTGTTCGTTCTAGAGGATGTTTATTGGAGGCTACAAATTAACCACTCAAATTTGTACTTAATAACAAACAAAAAATCATTGAGTTTTCACTTTTTGTTTCTTTATGGTTGTTTTAACTCTGACAAAAGAAATGCATTTTGGTTATTTTACGACATAAACCGTGTTAAAGTGACAAAAGTAAAATCCTCTTTACTTTCAGCGAAGAGATACTACGCATGAAAACTTAGTCCGTTTCATCGGGCTTTCACTTTGTTCTCCTTACGTGGCCATACTTACTGAACTGTGCCCTAGAGGAAGTTTACAGGTGTGTGTGTGTGTATATATATACGTGTGTCTGTGGATGAACTTTAAATTAAAAGTAGCTTCGCTTACATTACCTCACTATAGCTGTAATTCTTTTATATGACTAAAATTTAATGAATTATCTAATGGTTCAGGAATTTACGTGCTCAGAAGTATACTGTTATGCATTTATATGTTTGTTTCACTAAATTTTTCTTGTAAAATAAACAACAGCAAAAACCATTATTTTTCTTTTCTTTTTTCCATCTCTCTCCAGGAAATGCTACTTAACAAATCCATAAACATGGACTGGACCCTAAAATTTTCCATTAGCACTGACATTGTAGAGGTATTCGTTTAAACACTTTCTAAAAACAAACATTGTTTTTTGCATTGAAATACAAGAATTCGTAGGAGTTCAATGTATTATATCTAGAATAGCAGATACTAACATAGAAATAAAGGCTAAAATATGACGTTTTTTATTTATGGTGTTGGAGAAATCGATAAAGATAATTTTAAACCAGTAAAAATAAATACATTATCGTGATTAGGAGTACGGTTGCTGTTGTACAAAGCATATGTAACTAGTTCCAATGTACGCAGTGACTGTATTACTGGTGTGAGGAGTGGGTTAACTGTTGAAGGAAACGTGTGAATAGTTTCAAGATACATAATGATCAGGTAAGACAGTAATAATGTTTGAACAAATAATTTATTCTTCTTACTGAAAACCCGTATAGAACACTACATAAAGTTTTAAAAATTATTATTGTTTTTATTATGATGTAATTTCACTTAATATGACGTTCTATAGATCTTACACTATCTTATATAGATTTGTTGTATAACATTTAACACTACATTACAAATACATCATTGATTGTATAACATGTAACATCACGTTACAAAGACAGCATAGTGAAATTTTATTTAAATAACTGTATTCTTCAAATAAATAATATATATTCTGTGGTATTATAGTTTTTACGTTATATCATACAGGGTATGCTTGTTCTGCACGAGAGTCAAATCGTTTATCATGGAAACCTCAGGTCATCCACCTGTGTTATAGATAGTCGGTTTGCAGTTAAACTGTCCAACTTTGGCTTAAGAAAACTCTTGACTCAAACTGAAGTAGAGGACGTATCTAATCTACGCAAGTCTGATTTTTAACTTATTCTGAGAAATTATTTTCATCTTATACATACGTTATCCAAAGAGTGCACCTTATCTGATTGTGTTTGATTACCCATAAAGTGACACGTTTCTCTTAATCTTACATTAGGAAGGCTCATGTCGTAATGTCGAAGTAACGTTTTTATATAAAACATAACGTAATTATTGGTTTTATATAACAAAATAACGGAATAATGTTTTTATATAGAAAATAACGTAATTATTGGGTTTTATATGATAAAAATACTGAGTTATGTTTTTATATAACAGAATAACGGAGTAATGTTTCTACATAACAAAATAACGGAGAAATGTTTTTATATAACGAAATAACGGAGTAATGATTTTACACAACAAAATAGCGGAATAATGTTTTCATATAACATAATTGTTGGGTTTTATATAGCAAACTAACGGAATAATGTTTTTATATAACAAACTAACGGAATAATGTGTTTATAAAACAAAATAACGGAGTAATGTTTTTACATAATAAAATAGCGATGTAATGTGTTTATATAAAAATAATGTAATTAGTGGTTTTTTATATTAGTCTTGTTTTTTTTACTCCAGTGTTTAAACAATGATATAGTTTTAATTTTGGTATCAAATATATTCCTAAATCAATATGTGTAGATAACAACAGGTTTGTTATGAGTTTTGTTTTTGTTTAAGGAACCAGTATTTGTGGTTTCACTTCATAAAATTCAGTTACAAAATCTACAGACATTCCAGCTGACTGCTAAATATCCCTTCGCTAACACAAAATAAAACAAAGAGTCTACCATTAATGTTTTGCAATATTTGCCTCACAAAAGATGTTTTTTTGTTATGGGAACTTAGCAAATGGAACTTGTTCTGATTCGTGAACCTCTGCGTTTAGACTTATTTTTATAACGGTGCCTTGGTAACGATACTTTTTCATCCCTGTAATCTTAGAAATAAAAATTTGGTTAATACGAATAAATGTGTCTCAAGGCTTACTTTCAAAAGAGTAATTCGGAATAACATTTATTACCAAAAGCAATCTATCATTTAAACATATCTCTATATGTTTATAATATGATTCAAATACCTTACATAAGCTGCGCTACAGTAAAACAGTCAATTAAAATAATGGTGATTTAATTGTTTTTACGTTAGCGAGAATTACTCAAGGTGTTATCTAAGTGCTAAGTCTATGGGTTTATTATTTGTTTCTTTTTTATATTAAGATGATCAAAATTTTTTCTAAACTTCTTAGTAGCCTTACATTGCTAGTTGGTCTGAATAATTTCAAATTTGTGCCATATACATGATGCACAGAGTTCTTCAATTCATATACAGTGATATTTAGTTTAAACTAGAATCTCTTTTAGTCTAGAATTTTCTCTAATTTGAACAGGACTAAATCTGTTGGTTAAGATTCTGTATCGTTGCACGTCTCTTCGTCCATTAAGCATCATTATCCTTAAAGACTGGAATCGAATTAAATCTGTAGAAACTGTAATATCATAGTTGATTTAAAAAATTTAAAATTTTAATGTAAAAAGTGTCCAAAATAGGTTGTCATATTCAAATCACAATGTCCTGTTCATATTGAATACATGTTTTTCTTTTCACCATGCCAGAAGTCAAAATGCGGAAAAAGTAATTTGGTTGAGTAATTATGAATTTAATAAGAATATTATAGGAAAAAAGGTGATAATTTTGTTGTTTAAATCTCCTTTAATTCAACATATTTTAATAAACGTATTCACCAAATTCACTTTGAAAATGATTACAATGGTAAAATTTAAACATGAAGAAACCACAGAAAAAGGCAAATATTACAAAAATGTCAGCAACCTTTTCCATTTTTTGTGATATACTGGTAGAAAGAGTGAACCAAATTTCTGTACATTCAATTTTACTTTTAGTAATGGTACTAAATAATCAACTTTTATGATTGCCTCTGACACTACCTACACGAGTCATTTAAGTTAAGAGTAAAAGAAAAACAGTAAATCGTAAGCTTTTTTTGTTGTTCATTAGTAATAATACATTGCTGTTTGAGCGATTTTGTTAGAATTACCATATAGGTAATATAGTATTCTAATGTCTTCTTCAGGTTTAATAATTTGCTGACTTCATGATTTAATTGCAGCTAACTGGGCGGGTAGTTTTGGATTATTTAGTAAAAATCGTTAGAAGTCCAGTCCACAAAGAAAAGGAATTAATTTTTTCTTTAGTAACATTTTATACAAGCTACAAATTCGTTCGCTAGTAGGCCTAACAAGCAACGTTTCAACAAAAATTTCGAGGCTAATGTAAGTTAACTCTCAAATAAGGTCAATTACTGACAAATATTATTTAAATCGATCCCTAACAAACGCTGAGATACTCTCCGACTAGCTTATTAACTGAATCAAAGTTTTACTAAATCTCACTGTCTTATTCAATAACTAATGCTGAATTGGTTAACTAGATAATTTTCTCAATCTGGCATTTTTATATTGTATTAGTTTTAATACAAACTCCAAGAAGCTTAGAGGTTACACAGATGTCTAATAAATAAAACATTAAAATAATAAAAATATGGACCACAACAGTACTTACGACAGCGAGTTATCACTTGGTATATTAGTTTAGTATTTTGACAAATATGATTCTTTCGGAGAAGTTAGTTCACAATTATACTTGATGTTACACATTGAATTGAAATTACTCATGATCAGTGTATTGAAACAAAGAATATATTATAAACGAAACATTTTCATTAACTATATTTCACTGAATAAATAAGATACTCCAAAGTTACTAATATTTATATGGTTCAGTGTAATGCATATTACTACAATGCTAATATGAATTTGGTCAATTAGGCCTAGGAATTATTACGGTAAGAAAAAGATAAAAAATCTGAGACATTTTCATTACGCAATGAAAACCACGATTAAACCAGATAATTCTGAAGCAGCAACGATCTAAAAAAATTCGAATTATTAAAAATAGTAATGTAGAAATAATAGAATAAAAATAGTTGAATCTCACTCAAATTAAATATATTGAGTTTTTTACTTTAGCAAATATTTTATAAATATAGGTCAACTTCTCTGGACGGCCCCCGAACATTTACGAAAACAATATCCCATTTCCCAGGGGTCGCAAAAAGGCGATGTTTATAGTTTTGCGATAATACTACAAGAAATTATAACTCGTACAGAACCGTATGACTGTACCGGAGACAAGCAACTTGGAGATGCATTTGTGGAAGCAGAAGGTAGGGATTAGTCAATAGATTATTGCAGAAACAGTATTATATAATAAATTACTCAATTTTTCGTTGACAGGTTCTTTTAAATCATCTAGTGACAATAATGCAAAATCGAGTAAACGATAAAAAATTATGTTGTGTCTTACTTGTGTCATATCTTTGAAACTGAATATTTTGGGCCTCTATTATTAAACATTTTAATCTTCACGTCGCCATTATGACTCGCAGCTTCCTCTAGTTAATAAACATATTAAAACATTTAAAATATAACTTGCAGCAATACATTATTTAGATTTATAACTAAAACAAATTTAAAACGGTTAAGACATTCGACTCGTAATCTGAAGGTCGCGGGTTCGAATTTCCATCCCACCAAACATGCTCGCCCTTTTATCCGTGGAGGCGTTATAAAGTTACGGTCAATCCCACTATTCGTTGGTAAAAGAGTAGCCCAAGAGTTGGCGGTGGGTGGTGATGACTAGCTGTCTTCCCTCTAATTTTATACTGCTAAATTAGGGACGGCTAGCGCAGATAGCCTTCATGTAGTTTTGCGCGAATTCAAAACAAAGCAAAGAAAATTTAAAAATACCTGTTTTCAAATAGTGAATGTCAATTATATCAGAAAGATATTTGCTTCAAAATGTTTTCCTTGTTTGCTGTTATGATACACGTATTTCCGTACAAATGTCCTTTGTAACATCCTTATTTCACGGGTGTTTAAGTGTCTTTTCTCGTTTTGCATTTCTTTAGATATTCTACAGAGAGTTCGCAGTGGAACATACCCACCTTACAGACCACGAATTTCTCCTAATGACTGCCCCAATGGCCTATGGTCGCTTCTTCATCATACTTGGGCGGAAGACCCGGCTTCTAGGCCTAACTTCTCTTTTATTAAACAGCAGTTGAAACAGTCGAACATGTAAGATCTGTCTATTTATCACGTGTTTAGCACATGATAGCTTACTAGATGTTTATGGTGTGCTAGTGAAACTTGTGGAAAATCTTACAAGTAATTGAGTAATTTTTCAAGTTAGTGTGTAACGAGATGTGTATCTACCGCAGATATCAAACTAAGGGCAACTTCCTGGACTGTCTTCTTTCTCGAATGGAAAACTATGCCAACAATCTGGAGCAGCTAGTGGAAGAGAAGACAGAGGCTGTTCTAGTAGAGAAACGTAAAAGCGAAGAACTCTTGTACGAAGTTCTACCAAGGTATTAATATTTTATAGTGTTTTACTTTAACAAGAGTTTTTTATGAAATTCTTGTAAGGTATGGAGTTTTCACTGAAATTCTACCAACGTTAAAAGTTTATATAAAATTATTGGCAGATTGACACGGCATGGCCAGATGGTTAGGGTGCTCGACTCACAAACTGAGGGACGCAAAACATATTCGTCCTTTCCTCCGTGAGGGCGTTATAATGTAACGATCAATCACACTACATGTTGGTAAAAGAGTAGCCCAATAGTTGGTGGTGGGTGGTAATGACCAACTGCCTTCCCTGTAGTCTTACATTGCTAAATTAGGGACGGCCAGCGCAGTTAGCTATTGCTTTGCTCGAAATTGAAAAGAAACAAACAAAACCTTTATTGCACCTAGTAACTACATCAATGTAAAGTGTATTCCCATAAGAAGATACAAATTGAAACGAAAGAAGTTAATTATTTGAAATCTGATTGGGAATAATTTATGGAACAGGTATGTGGCTGAGCAACTGAAAAGTGGAAACCACGTGCGTCCAGAGACTTTCGAATGTGTGACGATTTACTTTAGTGACATTGTTGGATTCACAGCTTTGTCAGCAGAGAGCTCTCCTATGGAGGTAACTATCGATTAACCTTTGTTTTTAAACTAGATGTTTACAATGGCTTAGTTACCTAATTAATTATTATGAGTATATTGAGAAGTACTATTTGTTCATTTGTATGCATATTAATTTCAAATGCATTTTTACGATGGTGCACTGAAAAAAATCTACAAATAATGAAATTATATCTGAAATAATACATTTTATTTAAAATCATTTGTGTAAGAAATGCAAAAATGCAAGGATGAAATGTTTACTTGGTATAGAATGTACCAGATACGTAAGGTAATACAAAACTTTACGCCCCCCTCCCAGTGGTACAACGGCATGTCTGCGGACTCTTACCGCAAGAAACCGGGCTTAGATACACGTGGTGGGCGAAGCGCGGATAGCCCATCGTGTAGCTTCATAATACGTTGGCCCGGTATGGCCAAGTTGTTAAGGCACTCGACTCGTAATCTGAAGGTCGCGGGTTCGAATCCCCGTCACACCAGATATGTTTGCCCTTTCAGCCGTGGAGACGTTATAATGTGAAGGTCAATCCCTTTACTCATTGGTAAAAGAGTAGCCCAAGAGCTGGCGGTGAGTGGTGATGACTAGCTGCCTTCCCTCTAGTCTTACACTGCTAAATTAGGGACGGCTAGTGCAGATAGCCCTCGTGTAGCCTTGCGCGAAATTCAAAACAAACCAATCATAATATATATAGGCAGATTTTCTGTAAAGAGAGTGGATAATGCGGTACGTGTTCGATATTAGTAATTTCTTTCTGTTTCTTAATATACTAAAAAAGTAACATCGTTAATACAAAATAATACACAAGTTATTAGAAAATATAGAAGAACATTTAAAAGTTAGTGATCATATGAAACACGGTTCTTAAAGTAATTACAGTTTTTGTGATTATGAATAGGGGGTGTATGATGCTTTTATAGAGTCCTGTCCATACAGGATGTATTTGAATTTATAAGGGTTATTTTCAAATTTTTTGTGGTCATCGAGAAGAAACTTAAAACAGGACCTTTAACTTTTACTTAGGTGGTTGATTTGCTGAATGACTTATACACCTGCTTTGACAAGATAATTGGAAATTATGACGTATACAAGGTAAGAATTCTTACATTTTAATGCACTTTCTCAAGGCCAGGCACGGTCAGATGGGTTAAGGCGTGCGACTCGTAATCTGAGGGTCGCGGATTCGCATCCCCGCCGCACCAAACATGCTCGCCTTTTCAGCCGTGGGGGCGTTATAATGTAACGATCAATCCCACTATTCGTTGGTAAAAGAGTAGCCCAAGAGCTGGCGGTGGGTGGTGATGACTACCTGTCTTCTCTCTAGTCTTACACTAGTAAATTAGGGACGGCTAGCGCAGATAGCCCTCGAGTAGCTTTGCGCGAAATTCAAAAACAAACAAACAAACAAACACTTTCTCAAATAATTATTCATCTCATATCGTTTTATACTGTACTCTTTTCACTGCAGACACTTGACATAGAATGTTAAGTAAGGTTAAAAATAAGAAAGAACTTCCTCAAAACTAAAACACAAATTGTATTCAAAGTTTCTTGGCAGCCTTACATTCTATATTTGATAACAATGGCATTCTTATCACAATGTTTTTTTTCAAATTACCTGATTAGTGACATCAGAAATCAGAACATGTAATGGTTTGGAATTAGTTTCATAATTTTAAATGCTCTCCGGTAATTCGTAAGGGCTTATAGAATATTTGCATTTGTTGGTAATGAATGTTACGAACGTGGAACATAAGTTTAACTTCAGACCACTCAGTTGTTGTTTTCTTTTGACATTATTTTATTCTGATGCAGAATACTGTTGCTGCACAGTGGTATGTCTGTGGACTTACACACTAAAAACCAGGTTTCGATACCCGTGGTGGACAGAGCACAGATAGCCCATTGTGTAGCTTTGTGCTTAATTCTAAACAAAGAACAGATTACTGTTTGTTACTGAATAAGTAATAAAAAACTGAGCATTTTATTATTGTTAGATTTTTAACTATAATTATGTATGAGTATCGAATTCAGTATTGAATCCAACTTTTATTACAACATTCTGTCATTTAATTTTTAGTGTTTATAATGTTATGAAATTCTAAGTTCATACTTTAGAACTAAACCTCAAAGTTTTCATATTATTCTAACGTTCTCCAGTTGGCAGGTTAAATTATCTTTTGGAAATAATTAGATGTCCAACCCACATAACAATCACAAATTAGTTTATATCTTCCTTTAACGTTTCTGAACATCTGTACATTGTCGTAAATTTTTGCAGGTCTACGTTAAAAGTGACGCTCAAACCTTTCTAACAATACTAGGATTAACGTAAAACTGACTTACTTATACAACGTAATTCAATAAGTGCGGTTGCAAACACAAATTCAATTTTGTCACGAAAATAAATTGACTAATTGAGTTCTCTAATGGTTCTCGATGGTTCACTGATTCGCTATTTATAATTTACTCTCTCTCTGGATGTTCTGCACAGCCTCTCGTTTATTAAAATTCCTGAGTATTATAGATCTAACTTGGTGTTAATGCGGTGCGCTCTCTAGCTAATATCTAAATTGCAACAACAAAATATAGATTATAACAATACCTATTGGCGCGAAATACGTTTAAATCATGCTAGGCCTATTGTATCACAGATGATAATGCCGTAGAACATTTCCAAAATATTTGTGTGTTTTGTTGAACTTCGCGCAAAGCTACTCGAGGGCTATCTGCGCTAGCCGTCCCCAATTTAGCAGTGTAAGACTAGAGTAAAGGAAGCTAGTAATCACCACTCACCGTTAACTCTTGGGCTACTCTTTTACCAAGTGAGATTGACCGTCACATTTTAACGCCCCCACGGTGGAAAGCGCGAGCATGTTTGTTGCGAAGGGGATTCGAACCCGCAACTATCAGATTAAGCATTCTAACCACCTGGCCATGTCGGACGCATTTCCGAAATACATCATTGTAAAAGTCCTTTTAAAAACAAGTATCAAATAACTTATTTTGCATGAGTAAATTAAATATTTTTCTTCTTTTGAAAAATTGCTTAATTAAGAACAAATTAATTTGGTGTAACGATATAATTGAATATTCGTTGCAAGTTTTTGAAGTCATTGAGGTGCTAGACACGCACCAAGACACAACATTTGTACTTCCTTAACCCTGTGTTTTTATCACATAATAATCTCAGGTTGAAACAATTGGAGATGCTTACATGGTGGTATCAGGACTTCCTGTTAGAAATGGAAATGAGCATGTCCGACAGGTCGCCAGGATGTCATTATCATTACTAAAAGAGATAGAGAAGTTTAGAATTCGACATTGACCAAACCAGCGGCTTCAACTGAGAATAGGGCTTCATTCAGGTGAGAAGATTTGATACGTTATCCAATGTTCGATCACGATAAACATTCCATAACTTATAACAAAACACTTAAATGGTATTAAACAGTTCAGAATATACATCGACTAAAGTCATCCATCGTTAATTGTTTACAATATACATCTATTAAGGTCATTCATCGTTAAATATTTTGGAATATACAGCTAATAAGGTCATTCGTCATTAAATTGTTCAGAACATACAGCTAATGAGGTAACTATCTTTATAAGCTTTCGGGTATCATTGCGTCCTGAGAATCCGGAATGACGCATGACCTTGTCGGAATTTTCAATTACTAGTTTATCAAGTATTTCTTGATTGTTATTTTTGAATTTCACGCAAAGCTACTCGAGGGCTATCTGCGCTAGCCGTCCCTAATTTAGCAGTGTAAGACTAGAGGGAAGGCAGCTAGTCATCACCACCCACCGCCAACTCTTGGGCTACTCTTTTACCAACGAATAGTGGGATTGACCGTCATATTATAACGCCCCCACGGCTGAAAGGGCGAGCATGTTTGGTGCGACCGGGATTCGAACCCGCGACCCTCGGATTACGAGTCGAACGCCTTAACCCACTTGGCCATGCCGGGCCAATACTTCTTGAATTTTGTTGATTATTTATAGTGTGTACTTAACCGCTGATAAAAAAAAAACAACTATTGAATTACAAAGAAAATTGATACATGATACATTGATACATGACTTGCGGAAGTGAAGTGATTATTTTATAATAATAAATTCGACAAAATCAAAACAAAGATTATTATCAAATTTTGTTCATCCTATATTTACCCCCACCTTTGGATTAGCTGCAAGTTTGAAGGCTTTTAATGCTAAAAACCCGACTTATTGTTTAACTGTAAGTAAACAAACATTCGAAATTCTGAGAAACGTGTAATCCGGGCCCGGCATGGCCAAGCGTGTTCAGGCGTTCGACTCGTAATCCGAGGGTCGCGGGTTCGAATCCCCGTCATATCAAACATGCTCGCCTTTTCAGCCGTGGGGGCGTTATAATGTTACAGTCAATCCAACTATTCATTGGTAAAAGAGTAGCCCAATAGTTGGCGGCAGGTAGTGATTACTAGCTGCCTTACCTCTGGTCTTACACTACTAAATTAAGAACGGCTAGCGTAGAATAGCTGTCGAGTAGCCTTGCGCGAAATTCATAAAACAAACAAACAGACAAATCATTCAACAGAAAAATATATTGTTTGTTTGTTTCTGTTGCTGTATTGGTAGGTACAGATTTTATAGCAAGAGTTAACAGTTAATCCTATTTTTACCAACGTTGTACATGTTCCTATTGTATATTATATTTTATATTCCTTTTTAAGGGTCCTGTGTGGCTGGAGTAGTCGGGTTGAAAATGCCCAGATATTGTCTCTTCGGTGATACAGTCAACACTGCATCCAGAATGGAGTCAAGTGGACAAGGCAAGAAACTGTATTTTATGTTTCTTAACTCTATTCTAGTTTAGGCGCACCGAGTAAATAAGAACGACTTAAACTAATGATTCCGAGATTTGAAAATGTGATTGCTTATGGCCGAGGAAAAACGTTTATGTTAATTCCTCTGTTTCTAACAGCATGCCTAACGGAGAAATTATAGACACTGAATTTTGCTATTTTTTCTTACGAATTCGTTCGAACGTGATTGCTTGTTTCCGCTTTAGTGGTACAGTGGTTAAATATGTTATATATTGTTTGTTTGTTTTTAATTTCGCGCAAAGCTACACGAGGGCAATCTGCGCTAGGCGTCCCTAATTTAGCGGTGTGAGACTAATGGAAAGGCAGCTAGTCATCACCACACACCGCCAACTCTTGGGCTACTCTTTTTCCAACGAATAGTTGGATTGGCCATCACATTATAACACCCCCACAGCTTAAAGGCGAACATGTTTGGTGCGACGGGCATTGGAACCCGCGACCCTCAGATTGCTAATCGAACGCTTTAACCTACATGGCCATGCCGGGCCAAATATGTTATATTTAAACGACTTTAGAACATCTCCATTTCGTTACAGTCCGTTTTATCACATTATGTCATGTGCTGTTTGACGGCTGTATTAAATTATAATCCTGCAGCTTCGTTTCCTTTGTAAAAGACTGTCATGTCAATAAGCCACCAAATGTATATAAAGAGGACAGTTTTAACAGTCCGATGTTACTAAAATCTATGAACACTGCCTATGGTAACTTGACCAATACATCTTTGGATGGAAAGAGCATGAATACTCACACAGCCGCTTGAGGTGTGCAACAGTTAAAGGATGTGTCACAGAATAGAGTTGTGTGCACGTGACTTGTACATTTTTCAGTTTTATATCCATCTTGGTTACGCTGCGTTCTGTTGCCTTGATCATGTGAACAGCTGTTATAAAACGATACGCTTTGCTAACTACGTTTGTGGGGAGGATTTGTCACACGTCCTTTTCTATATGGTCCTGGTGCACCACGTTGATCCACATTCTTTTTTTTTCCAATTTTATTATCTTCAAGGGATATCGCAGACTTAGAAAGTCTGCATGCCACATCGGAACACATTGTTATCACATGAATACTTTGCATCAGCATGGGCTGTGATATACCCTTCCCTAAAGTTCTCACATTTCGGCAGCATCACATTATATAATAACGTTATATGATGCCAAAATGTGGCTCTAATACGCTCTATTCGTCTCCAAAACTTGCTTACCTGCTTATTAAAAACCGTCTTTATATAATGCACTCTTTACCGCCAACATTGAACAAAGTGTGACAAAACGAGCCTTTTAAAACGCAACACGCAGAAACAATTTAGCCTGTTAAATATACTCATAAGCTTTACACAAATCTTAATCCAATATCACCATTTAATCAGAACTCATAAAAGGAATGTATTACAACTTACAAACTTGTACATGTGTGTGTGTGTGTATACAGAACACTATGGACCTGCAAGGTCTGGTGGTTTGGACATTCGAGTCGCGGTTTCTTGTTACCTTCTCACCCTTTCAACAATGTAACATTATAATATAATGGTCAGTATCACGATTAGGTGGCAAAGAATAGCACAAAAGTTGGATGTGTATGGTCTTGACTGGCTGCCCAAAATTACAGAGGGTTAGGGCATATGCGCAAAATTCAAAAACAAAGGAAAAAAACAGAACAGTAAGTGTCAGAACGCATAAACTTGACCAAACAGATATATATATATACACACACACACACACACACACAAAACGTATTTGTGATAATTTATTATATTTTAATTGTATTCACCCAAGCTGACTCGTGGACAAACAAACAGTGGTGAACAAAAAGGTAACTCCGTAACAAATATATAATACAACAAATAAAGTTTGATGTAATATAAACAAATATGAATATACGTCTGTGTAAACGTAAAAAAAGAACACGTAACTACGCGTTTACGTATTTAGAAACGCAAAATTACAGCTACAAAAATACGCTGACGTGTACGCATTGACAAATTTATATTTGCGTGTAAAAATTAACAATATACGATTTACGCGGTAATTAAGGCTTGAAATCTTCTATTTTGAATAAATACAACTAAATGGAAAAACAACAACGTTTGACAACTCACGACATAATACATGTTATGGCTGTTGTGTTTTTAATGTACTATTTTCGTTATTAAATAATTAAATACCAAACTAAAAAGAAATCTTGAACTTTTAAATATATTAAATGTGTATCGTATAGACGGTATTCTGATAGTTCAAACAGTTCTGTGAATCTATTCGATAGTTTTTAAATAGCGCATTTTAACCTTTATAAAATTTTTACGCTGGTTCTATCAGAACATTTACCCGTTTCAACAAAAACCAAAACCAGTTAAGGAACTGGATGTTGTTGTTTTTTATTTAAGCAATGAAAGTTCACGTGAGTAACCAAACTAAAGAGTTGCTACAAGTCTTTGGGACTTTTCGTTTAGCCTACAGAGGACAAATTGAATTAAAGGTGAGTCGCTTTAAATACACACCATTACTTACTTTAGAATTATAGATAAAGACTAAAAAAATTAGAAATAGATAGATAAAGTAAATTAAATATATATAAAACACTGAGAGTAAGTAAGCAGAAGATAATTTGACGGTAATATCAGTAAATGAAATTATTGAAAGAAAAGAAGAAAAAAGCAAATATTAATATGTATGTGAGTGTTATATTAATATGTATGTGTTATATTATATTATATTAATATGTATGTGAGTGTTATATTAATATGTACGTGTTATATTAATATGTACGTGTTATATTAATATGTATGTGAGTGTTATATTAATATGTATGTGTTATATTATATTATATTAATATGTATGTGAGTGCTATATTATATTATATTAATGTGTATGTGAGTGTTATATTATATTAATATGTATGTGAGTATTATATTATATAATATTAATATGTATGTTAGTATTATATTATATTATATTAATATGTATATGAGTGTTATATTATATTAATATGTATATGAGTGTTATATTATATTAATATGTATGTGAGTGTTGTATTGATATGTATGTGAGTGTTATATTAATATGTATGTGAATGTTATATTATATTAATATGCATGTGAATGTTATATTAATATGTATGTGTTATATTATATTAATATGTATGTGAATGTTATATTATATTAATATGTATATGAGTGTTATATTAATATGTATGTGTTATATTATATTAATATGTATGTGAGTGTTATATTATATTATATTTCAAGTTTGATATTTCCTCCTCTGTTTCTCACTGTGATAGATAAAAATGATCTTTATAATATAATTATTGTAGTAAAGCCACGTCTGCATATTTGTTGTGTCTACCGAGGGGAGTCGATCCACTCTCATAGTGAGGAACATTTTTTAAAATTAAAAATATCATTTACAACATAGAAACTATGCTTACGCAGTAATCCTGAAAAAATACTTGATATATATGTGTGTGTGTGTGTGTGTGTGTGTGTGTGTGTGTGTGTGTGTATTTAAACGCTCGTGTCCACGTGCTGCGCGTCATTCGTGATTCTAACTTACGTCTTATTAGAATAAAAATATATGACTGTCTTTCCGTGAGGTAAAAGACAAATAAATCACATACCAGTGGAGATGTTAAATACAACTTTCGTAAACACATGGTAAACTATAACTAGAATTAAACATCAAGTTCTACACACACACAACGCAGCTTTACCAACAAAGTCCCCTGCTGGTACAGCGGAAAGTCTACGGATTTACAACGCTAAAATCAGAGGTTCGATTCCCTTCGATGGACTCAACAGATAGCTCAATGTGGCTTTGCTATAAGAAAAAACACACACACACACACATATATTTATCGATAAAAAGATAACAAGTTATGCTGGTGTAGTACAGCTTTACCTGGAACACGTTGTCGAGCTCTGTACATACAGTACAGCTTTACCCGGAACAGTATATATATATAGATTCTGTATATACAGTACAGTTTTACAGAAACAATATATGTAAATTCTGTAAATACAGTACAGTTTTAGCCGGAACAAGATATATAAATTCTGTACGTATAGTACAGCTTTACCCGGAACGAGATATATAAATTTTCCACGTATAGTACAGCTTTACCCGGAACAAGATATCAAGTTATGTGCATACAGATTCACCTGCGACGGAAATGACGCCACTGCGGTCATCTCAGAAACTGTGGATGTGGTTTATATTGCAGTTCTAAGAGAAGAGCTCAACATTAATTCAATGAAATCTAAACATTAGTGAGATCTATCTACGAAGATTCATAAAATGTACGATTTTGATGTTCTTTTGTTATGTAGTAGAAATATTGTCGGATGAGCTCGTGCTTCGTGTGTATATTGTTCAATTCTTGTCACTGTTAAAAATCAACAACCCCAAAATCGAATCAGCAAACATCGTGCCTGAAAAGAACGAATAGCCTAAATGTTATATAGTAGTGCAATGTCGTGAAATTGTATTTACTTTTATGTTTGATTTTTTCGTTTATAATAGTAAACAAGTTCAGACGAGTACTTATCCGAGATGCGTGCCGTGTATTAAACTCGGAAATGTTTGAGGTAAAGAAATGAACTGAGTGGGTTAATAGCAATTATTTAATATGCTGTCAAAACACGAACGTTTTAGAAAAAAAGATTTTGACATTATATATTAAGGATTGATTATAATAGTAAACAGACCTAAGTGAATCAACATCACCGATTATATATGTATTTATCACATTTATATTTCTAAAGTGCAAAGTTCGTTGATTTACTTGGGTGAATTCTTCATTTATTGAATGAATCAACCTAAGTGTTTCATTGATCGTTTGCTGATTGAACCAACCTAACTGTGTCATTGATCGTTTGCTGATTGAACCAACCTAACTGTGTCATTGATCGTTTACTGATTGAACCAACCTAAATGTTTCATTGATGGTTTACTGATTGAATCAACCTAAATGTTTCATTGATCGTTTACTGATTGAACCAACCTAAATGTTTCATTGATGGTTTACTGATTGAATCAACCTAAATGTTTCATTGATGGTTTACTGATTGAACCAACCTCAATGTTTCATTGATGGTTCACTGATTGAATCAATCTAAATGTTTCATTGTTTATTTACTGACTGAACCAACCTCAATGTTTCATTGATGGTTCACTGATTGAATCAACCTAAATGTTTCATTGTTGGTTTACTGATTGAACCAACCTCAATGTTTCATTGTTGGTATTACTGATAGAAACAATCTCAATGTTTCATTGTTGGTTTACTGAATGAATCAACCTAAATGTTTCATTGTTGGTTTACTGATAGAAACAATCTCAATGTCTCATTGTTGGTTTACTGATAGAAACAACCTCAATGTTTCATTGTTGGTGTACTGAATGAATCAAGCTAAATGTTTCATTGTTGGTTTACTGGTAGAAACAACCTCAATGTTTCATTGTTGGTTTACTGATTGAATCAACCTCAGTATTTCATTGTTGGTTTACTGATTGAATCAACCTCAGTGTTTTATTGATGGCTTGCTGATTGAACGAACCTCTGTGTTTTATTGTAAGTTTACCGGAAGAAGAATTATTTTTACTGCGCGAACTTCATTGTTGTTACACGAGTTGGGTCATTTGGTAATTTTCAACCGACTTTCTTTATTCTCGAATTCTTCAACTGCTGAATGCGTTTCATTTTGTTTTGTAGTATATTGAAAACTTTTATCTTTTGTTGAATAGTTAAGTAAGTTATCTATTGCATTTGTATCATAAGTTTCATAGATAAAAATAATTAATATTACACATAAGTTTCACTTTTAAACGAGAAAAGTAGCTTTATCTGTTTTTTGTTATCAGATGATAATGTGATGAGAAAAATATTTATATTTTGCTTTTCTGAAAGATTCCTTGCCTATTTCTTTAGTTGTTTCGTTAATATGTTTCTCTTTACGTGTAAGTGGACATATTCCACAGAACTTCAACTGCAAGTTAAAGATGTAAGAATAAATAAACTTTTGTTCTTTTTATTCTGTTAGGGTAAAGGACTTAAAAGGACCTACTGGCTAGAAGGGGAGGACCTACAGCCTAGAAGAGAAGGACCTATTGGCTAGACGGAGAAGACTCTATGTAGCGTACCAGTCAGAAAACTGGGGTGGAATTATGTGATTTTTTTTTATTGTTCAGCTCTAATATTCATGCTGTATAACGTATAAATATCGTAGGTTTATTCTCGTTCACTAATAGTTTAACTCTACATGCTCACATATCGATTAAATTAGAGTCGTTATTTCCCATATAATATCTCAATTCTTCATATCTTTGTAAAATTGTAGGATGATAGACAATACTTTTATTTCTTTACGTGGCTAAAGAATTGCACCTTACCCATGTGTAGATCTTGTTGTGCTATATTTGTAAAGTTATATTTAAACGACAATAATATGAATTTTATATCGAAAACAAAAGTGGTAATAAAAATTTTGAATGTAAAGAAATATAATTCTTGTTTGTCTGTCAGCTTTGCAGAAATGATTGCATTACTTGTTTTTCTAAAGTAGGGGTAACATGGCTAACGATCGATTGATTCAAATTAGGCACAAAGCTCTGCCCACCACGGATATCGAGTCCGTATACATACCGCTGTGCTACTGTGAGGTGTGGCTAACAAACAAAAGTGAAAACACTGGCCGTATTGTTTTTACCCTTTGACGTCGCTTCTAAAAGACTTTCTTTGGTTTGTGTTATATGCGTGTATAAAAATAATAAACAAATATACCTTCAGTGTTGGTGAGTAATCTCAAAATGTACCATCATATGATCATCATCTTCATACAAGTAATTCAGTGAATATCCTATTTATATAGAATTTCTTTTATATACACAGTCGTATGATTGAACATTTAAATATTCTCCAATTACTACATCACTGGGCCATGATTGTAATGAAGACGGAGACTGTTATTATTCTGAATAAAACAATTTCGTTTAGACGTGCAACATTTAATGGTCCTTTTCAGGACCGTCACACCCTGAGAAAGAAAAGTTATGATTGGACACATCATTTGAAACTGATATTCATGAGGTGTAATTTATGTGAAAAGACTAAGCTAGACATATATAGGTCAGTGTTTTATAAACTAAAACATATTTTACAAGTACTATATTAGTATATATTGAAGTTTTTATTAACATGTTTCAGTGTATGTTATTCAGTATTTGATAGTGTATAGGACCGTCCTGATTTCTTTAGCGTTTGGTGTATAGGATGATCTCTATTGTCAAACAAGTCTAGGATGTCACTTTTGTAAAGACATTCTTAGAAATTATTTTTAATTTGTGTAAACTGTGCTCTGGGGTTAGTAATACAACCACAAGTGTTTTTTGTGGTCTTTAAACGCTACAGGCAATTCAGTGCAGCATAAATTAACTTAACAAACGTATAATAAACAACCTTACAAAGTTTTCATGACCCATGAACTCCTTTTCTATTATAAAAGATATGAAACCTTAAGAGGTAATAAACTGCTATGAAATATGTCTGCAAAATTAGTGTACGTTACAAAAACTACATTTTTGATATAATACTTGGAATATTTTAGTATGACACATTGAATAAATACACTTCAAATAAAAAAATATTAGTTGTAACTGAAGTGTGAGGTAAATAACTTCTAGTTATGAAGAATGATACAATTACAAGTATGTTATTTTAATTTAGTAGGTGGTACCGTTTCAATGTACTTACTCAAAAAGCAAACAGAATGAAAAGGAACAATGTGGTTTTGGTTATATACATACTACTAACTAAAAGTTCTTACTGGACGTTTATCTTATATATTATATATATATATCAAGTTTATATTTTAAATTATATTGAGAATTAAATAAGCATCCTTCTCAGGAGGATAAAAGTATGCAAAGTAAATTATTGGTCATAATAACTTCCTACATGCTAATAAATATAAAATATGATTGAACTGATATATGTTATAATAGTTGTCTCGTTAATATAAGGATTTTACTTGTGAAAGCCACCCCTTCCCCAGTGACTCAGCGGTATGTCTTCAAATTTACAATGCTAGAAACCAGGTTTCAATACTCGTGGTGGGCAGAGCACAGATAGCCCGTCATGTAGCTTTGTGTTTAATTTCAAATAATCAATCAATCCATGAAGATATAAAAATTAATATTAATTCAAGGAACAAATGATCATTTAATAATGTGCAAGAATCAGTATTCTACCTTGCACATATCCACGGATGTGTCCCTGCACATTACCAGGTAATGGATGAACTGGAGAAGAATTCATGACCTATCAATCAAAAGGACATTTCTGACTCTGTGTGGAGTGAAGGAAAACTCATAGAAAGGCAAAGGGAAGCTGACAGTATTGAATATCATCATATGGATATACTTTGGTGATATTTAAAGCATTTGTCTTCTCAAGTTGAGCCATGTTGCCATGTCAATTTTGACAATTCCAAAGTGTCATTTTGGAAAGTTTTTTTCTAGCAGAAAACTAAAATTATTATTTCCATTGAACAGATAGCACTGGGTAAAGTAAATATGCGACTCGAGATAAACACTATTTACTGGGTTTCCATCTGTAATTAAATCTGTGCAACATGAATATCATTGTCACCTCACTTCAAGTGCTGTTTTTTTTTTAAATAACAACCCTACTGTTCAACAGTTCATAGTTACATATAAGAGACTACTCATGAGTCATGAAATAAAGACAACATAAAACTGCAATGTCCAAGATGAAACATCAATTTTCTAAGTCAAAAGCACTTCCTTATGATTCAGCAGATGTGTTAGACGAGTATCTGATATACAGGTGTGAGCACTTCCTAATGGTTCAACAGATGTGTTAGACGAGTATCTGATATACAGGTGTGAGCACTTCTCTTATGGTTCAGCAGATGTGTGAGACGAGTATCTGATATACAGGTGTGAGCACTTCCTAATGGTTCAGCAGATGTGTGAGACAAGTATCTGATATACAGGTGTGAGCACTTCCTAATGGTTCAGCAGATGTGTTAGACGAGTGTCTGATATATGCAGGTGTGATCTTGAAATACTTTAGGCTATCTATATTGTTTTGTTTTGGAATTTCGCACAAAGCTACTCGAGAGCTATCTGTGCTAGCCGTCTGTCCTTAATTTAGCAGTTTAAGATTAGAGGGAAGGCAACTAGTCATCACCACCCACCGCCAACTCTTGGGCTACTCTTTTACCAACGAATAGTGGGATTGACCGTCACATTATAACGCTCCCACAGCTGGGAGGGCGAGCATGTTTGGCGCGACTCGGGCGCGAACCCGCGACCCTCAGATTACGAAGCGCACGTCTTAACGCGCTAGGCCATGCCGGGCCAAGCTATCTATATACACGATGACTATGATTACAAAAATTCAACAAATTGCAGACCTCTTTCTCTATCTAAGGAAATAGTTATAGAATGTCGTCAAAATGGTACAAAAATAATGCATTGGAAACAGTCATAGGATGCATTCAAAGTGGCACAAAAAGAATGCAATGTATGATATAAATAGTAGGCAGGCTTGACAGAATGAAATTCTAGAAACCTGTAAATTTTATAATCACAAAAAATAGGGGTGCTTTGGTAACGGCGTGCAATGCTAAAAAAAAAGGTTTATTAAGAGACTTTTGAAACAAACAGTAAACTTCTTGAAGAAAGAACAGCGAGTGTTAGAATACATATTACAGCTTTGAATGTAGTTTTCTATTTTTATATGGATGTGTATATGGGTGTATGCTAAGTTAACGGTTTAAATAGTGTTTAATTAGGTGTGATATAAAAATATGAAGGCATCACATAGCTAAACAACAATATGAAAAAGCTGTGGGTGAAAAAGTGCTCGGCCTTTCAGCAGTGGGAGTATTATAATGTGATAGTTAGTCCCCCTATTCGTTGGTAAAAGAGTAGCCCAAGAATTGGCGGTGGGTAGTGATAACTAGCTGCCTTTCCTAGAGGGAACTGCAAGGTGACTTACGCTGTTATATTCGAGACAGCTACGCAGATAGCCAACGTGTAGCTTTGCGCTAAATATAAAAAGAAACAAACAAACAATCGTTGGTAAAAGAATAGTCCAAAAGTCGACTGTGGATGTTGATGACTACCTGCCTTTCTCCTAGTTTACATTGCTAAATTAGGGGCAACTAGTGCAGAAAGACTGTATCCACCACAATAATCTGACTTCCGAGTTTGGCGTCATAAATCTTGAAATTTACCAATGATCCACTGAGGGAGGGTAAAACAATAACAAATTTAGTTAGAAGCACCTTAGGCCTAGATAACGTTGATTATGTGCAAAGAAGAAGTAACAGGAAAAATGAAATAAAATATTAACAAATAATTATAAAATAAATATAAATAAATAAAAGTATTTCGTAAGTACTAATGTGGACAAAATATACTCTTCAAAAAAGGAAACGCAAAAGGCAAAATATGAGACAAATTGTTAACAAGTTTATTCCGGGTAGTTCTATATGAAATGTGTAAAACTTTGCACATTCACTACTGATCATCCAAAGTCTGCAAAGGCTCACTAGTTGAAGTTTAACGTCACTCAACGTCAATAACAAGTATGCCCCCCGTGAGCATCAATAACTGCTTGGCATCTCCTGCCCATGGAAGCGATGAGATGACGAATCACATCCTGTGGAATGGCTGTCCACTCAGCCTGCAAAGCTGCTGCAAGCTGAGGTAGAGTCTGAGGTTGAGGTTGTCGCCGTCGCAGACGTCGGTCCAACTCGTCCCAAAGATGTTCGATGGGGTTTAAATCTGGTGACCTGGAGGGCCAGGGAAGAACGTTGATGTTGTGGTGTCTCAAGAAGACAGTGGTGAGTCGGGCTGTGTGAGGACGGGCGTTGTCATGTTGCAAAATGTCGTTGACGTTCACTATGATGGGTTGCACATGGGGCCTAAGAATCTCGTCGACGTATCGTTGAGCCGTAAGATTTCCTCTAATGTGTAAAAGGTCTGTTCTGGCATTGTAGGCGATGGCAGCCCACATCATGATGCTGCCACCACCAAATCTGTCAACATCCTGCACACGAGGTCTGCCAGATCGTGGACGGTCACGAGTTGATCCATGTTGTTGGTGACGATTCCATAGCCTTGTGATGGTGCTTGGGTGGACATTCACAGCTCTGGCAACATCTGATCGAGATTCGCCTGCTTCCAAGCGACCAATGGCGTTGTTGCGTTGTGCTTCAGTCAGTCTTGGCGTAACTGTATTGCGTGTCGGTGGCTTAACACTGAGCTATAGAAACCGAGAACCCGTCACTTTTATAGATATTTTGCAGAATATGCAGATCTCTCAGACAAATTTATTGGACACGCATGCGTTTCGGCGAAAAATCCGATGTTTTCCTCCGTTTTCAAAGTGCACAACTTTTATTGTCATTTTGGTCTGACAATCAGTGCCTTAACACGTGTAACATCACATACTCTGAGCTTGTAACGTTATTACATATATTTCTCTTTAAAATAAAAAAAAATATCCCTTTTGCGTTTGTTGTTTTGAAGAGTACATTATATGTGCAGATGCTACAACCTAGATATACCAATCTTTGTTTGTTTTTTTTTTACTTTTGCACAATACTACTTGAAGACTATCTGCGCTAGCCGTCCCTAATTTAGCAATTTAAGACCAGAGGGAAGGCAGCTCGTCATTACCACCTACCGTCAACTCTTGAGCTACTCTTTTACCAACGAATAGTGAGATTGATTGTAACATTATAACGCCCTCACGGCTGAAAGAGCGAGCATGTTTGGTATGAGGGGATTCGAATCCGCGACCCTCAGGTTACGAGTGGATTGCCTTAACCACCTGGCCATGCCGGGCCTATACCAATGTAAAGATACAAATGATTTATGATTGATGTATTTTCAGTTAAAAACAATACTTAAGCATTCGAGTTTCTACTTTTTTTTTCAGAGTCGCGTGAAGTAATTATTGCCTAGACATAAATTACTTGGGGTTCTCTTGCAACATGTTTGGTTTTATTCAGCGTAAAACTTGCGCTTTTGCTATTGACGTGAACCTAGCAAGATGCTTTTACACTGAAAATGTTTTACGTAACTCGAGACAATACAATAATATTCTGTAAATAATGTGACTTTTACAGAGGTTTACTGTGAGACCATTAATTTGCTGAACAGTCAATCATCTTTATTGTACCAATCGTAAAGGGCCGAAAAGTAGTATTGACATTTTAAACTTCTGAGCCACCAGATGGCGATACAAAAATACTAAACGCTCGTTAAAAGTCCCTCAAGCTCAGGGAAGTTTTGATTCCATTCAACCAGAGTGTATGAACAGTAAAAATAAGAGTAATAATAATGTGAAATATGTAAAAAAACTTAGACGATCTTTAAAAGTAAACTATTTATCTTTTACACATTGGAATTTTAAAGCTTTTTTTATGAGCAAAATAAAATCTTTCCCTATGTTGAAGCCTGGATATGCCAGTCCAGATAAAAATATAAACCATTATTTTACAAAACTTTGTGTGTGTGTGTGTGTGTTTCTCCGTTTATAAATTATAAACTGTTAAGTTGTTTGTCACTAAACGTGTAATCTTTAGAGCCCCATGGGGACTGAAATAGATAGGTCAACACTTGAAACCCTTATTTCTTCCTCGTGCGTCAAAAAGGCAAACCACGAAACTAACTTTTTTAATCAAGACGTCACATGAACCCTTTGGGTCATCGACGAATAGTTTGTAAATGCCCTCCCATTTCGTCTAGGCCGGCGATCTGATCTGGCTCACTCCTGTCGTTCTCGTACAGCTAATAGATTCTGAGATAAAATATTAACTTACAAATTACGTGCAGTTTACTCTCAGTTGAATATGTTATAAAATTACTACAAGGAGACTTAAAACATGATAGGGCACGTTACAAAGTTACTTTCAAATGACTCAAAACGTACTAGGATGCGTTATAAAGTTACAATAAAAGAACTCAACACCCTTTAGGATTCCTGATGACGAGAAACCCACTTCAAATAAAAATGTATCTCACAACGGCTGGTATGGGTATTAACACTTTCTTAACCTGAAGATGACCTAGGAAGGTCGAAACGTTGTTTTCTGCTTATCAGTAAAAGTGTTAATACGAGGTCTGTTCAAAAAATACTCGGACTGTTTGAAATGCGCGGCTCCAGTTGGTTCCAGGGGAATCCGCTTGGTGTCACTAGGTTCGCACAGATCAGCTGATTACGACGCCATTTCCCGATTGCAGATATCTTCATTTGTGTATTAGCTACGCGGTTTTAAGTGAAGTGCGATTTTTTGTTTGGCGGATTTCAGAATGAATGACCTGAAGGAGCAACGACTTGCTGTGAAATTTTGTGTTAAACTTGGAAAATCTGCGACTGAAACTTTTGCTATGCTTAACACGGCTTACGGTGATGTTGCTATGAAGCGTACGGCATGTTTCAAGTGGCATGAACGTTTCAAAGATGGTCGACAGTTCATTGAAGATGATGAGCGTCCTGGACGTCCTTCCACGTCAACTGACGATCCACACGTCAACAAAATCAACACCTTGGTGCGGGCAAATCGACGTCTGACTGTCAGGGGAGCTTGCTGAAGAGTGTGGGATATCAGCTGGATCTTGTTACGAGATTTTGACCGAAAAATTGAAGATGCACCGCGTTGCTGCGAAATTTGTGCCACGCCTGATGACGGATGAAGAAAAAGCCCATCGCGTCCAGGTTTGTCAGGAACTGCTTGATCGTTCAGAAGAAGATAAAAACTTCTTGTTAAGGATCATAACAGGTGATGAATCATGGGTTTATGGTTATGACATTGAAACGAAGATCCAATCGTCCCAGTGGATGGGTGAAACATCCCCCAGAAAAGCTCGCCAAGTTCGATCCAAGGTCAAGGTGATACTGACAGTTTTCTTCGATGCAAAGGGTGTTGTTCACCACGAGTACCTCCCCGAAGGCTCCACAGTAAACCAGACTTACTACACTGAAGTTCTGAAACGTCTGAGAGATGCCATCCGTCGCAAAAGGCCAGAAATGTGGAGGAGTGGCGACTGGTTTTTCCATCACGACAACGCTCCAGCCCATTCAGCCCTCAGAACTCGTGAGTTTTTGGCCAAACACTCGATCACTGTTCTTCTTCACTCCCCCAACTCACCTGACCTTGCTTCTTGCGATTTTTTCTTGTTCCCCAAACTCAAAAGACCCTTGAAAGGAAGAAGACTTGAGACGATTCCCGAGATTAAGGCAACTGCGACGAAGAAGCTGGAGGACATTACAAAAAAAGCGTACCAGGACTGTTTCAACAAGTGGAAACACCGTTGGGATAAGTGTGTGCGTTGGGGAAGAGAGTACTTTGAAGGGGTCCCAGACCTGTAACTTCTAAATAAAGTACATTTTGTATTATGACGTCAGTCCGCGTATTTTTTGAACAGACCTCGTACTCATACCAGCCTTTTTTGAGATACAATCTTTAGGATACTTTATAAAGTTACTTTGAGCGGACTCAAAGCCTGACAGGACACGCTATAAAGTTTCTATACGATTACCCAACACCTACGTTAACAACTTACTGTAAGATGACTTATCACTTTATAGGACATGTTATAAAGTTACAATAAAATAACTCAACACCCTTTAGGATATTTTATAATGTTACTTTGAGCTGACTCAATGTCTTCAAGAAGACATGATAAAATTACTGTAAAACTTGTGAGAACCCGCTAGGACACTTTACAAAATTACTTTATATGTTCCCAACATCTGCTAGAACAATTTATTAAGCTACTTTGAAATAGACCAACATGCACTAGGACACATTATAAAGTTATTTTGAGGTGATTCAACATGTGCGAGGATACATTATGAAATTACCTTGAAATGGTTCAATACACTCAAGAAAACATTATGAAGTTATTTTGAGGTGATTCAACATGTGCGAGGATACATTATGAAATTACCTTGAAATGGTTCAATACACTCTAGAAAACATTATAAAGTTATTTTGAGGTGATTCAACATGTGCGAGGATACATTATGAAATTACCTTGAAATGGTTCAATACACTCTAGAAAACATTATGAAGTTATTTTGAGGTGATTCAACATGTGCGAGGATACATTATGAAATTACCTTGAAATGGTTCGATACACTCTAGAAAACATTATGAAGTTATTTTGAGGTGATTCAACATGTGCGAGGATACATTATGAAATTACCTTGAAATGGTTCAATACACTCTAGAAAACATTATGAAGTTATTTTGAGGTGATTCAACATGTGCGAGGATACATTATGAAATTACCTTGAAATGGTTCGATACACTCTAGAAAACATTATGAAGTTATTTTGAGGTGATTCAACATGTGCGAGGATACATTATGAAATTACCTTGAAATGGTTCGATACACTCTAGAAAACATTATGAAGTTATTTTGAGGTGATTCAACATGTGCGAGGATACATTATGAAATTACCTTGAAATGGTTCAATACACTCTAGAAAACATTATGAAGTTATTTTGAGGTGATTCAACATGTGCGAGGATACATTATGAAATTACCTTTAAATGGTTCGGTACACTCTAGAAAACATTATGAAGTTATTTTGAGGTGATTCAACATGTGCGAGGATACATTATGAAATTACCTTGAAATGGTTCAATACACTCTAGAAAACATTATGAAGTTATTTTGAGGTGATTCAACATGTGCGAGGATATATTATGAAATTACCTTGAAATTGTTCAATACACTCTAGAAAACATTATAAAGTTATTTTGAGGTGATTCAACACGTACTATTTTCTTTACGCATAAAGATCGTTAACAACAAAATAATAATTATAAAATTAGGTTGTTTTAATAACAGTATTAGAGTTAATACATGGCTTGATTTCTTTAATCAAAGGTGACCAGCAAGTATTAATGGGAAATGTTTGATTTTGGTTAATGCTTGTAGGAGGGCCACAACCACGAGCTGCTATTGCACTGACTTCTTAAACTTTTTTTTTTGCTATCACAGTCACAAAATGCAAATAGTTTTCAATTTGCACACAAAAACTTCCAAACAGAAAACTTATTGGGCGTGATCGTCTTTCGTTAACGTAATCAAAATGAGACTTTACCTTATCAGTTGGTTTATATATAAAGAAGCCCAGATCATCTGAATTATGAAATTCTTTTACAGAAACAGAAATATATACAAAGCTGATCTTTGTTACAATTTGCTATAGCCCGGTATATTTGGCTAGTTAGGGCGCTCGACTCGTAATCTGAGGGTCGCAGGTTCAAATCACCGTCACACCAAACGTACTCGTCCTTTCAGGCGTAAGGACGTTATAACATACGGTCAATTCCACTATTCGTTGGTGAAATATTAGCCCAAGAGATGACGGTGGGTGAATATGACTAGCTACCTTCACTCTAGCATTACACTGCAAAGGGAGGAACAGCTAGGACAGATATCCCTCGTGCAGCTTTGCTCAAAATTCAAAAACCAAATTAATTTACCATATTTTTGTTTATTAACAATGTTGAAAGATGGCGCTCAAGTATAAGATAAATTTTTTTAACGTAGTTCGGACACAGGTCATAGCAGATCTTTATATTTTTTTAAAGGAAGAGTTCAGGGAGAAATGATCTAATTAAATGTTATTAGTGCATATGAAGTTTAAACACAGATTGTTGTAAGGTTTTATAAAGTACTGTTTAAGAGATTCATCTGTGATTCATATCTTCTTTACTTTTAGGAAGACAGTATTTTAGTGTTTCTTTTAGGACTGCAAGAGTGGTATTAATTTTCAATGTTTTTCTAAAATAGTTTTCATTCTTTACAGTCACTTTTATAAAACCGTGGTGATATACACAACTACCGTTTTTTTAGATAGGTAATAGCATTATAGTTGTCGTTGGTCTATACAGTCTAGCTTGTACCAATGTCCCTTTTACTAAACTTTACAGATTCGACAGTATTTCTTACCAACGTTTAGATTATAAACGTAGTATTATTTTACTTATGAAAGTTATTGCATGATGTTATTGCTGTATCTATTTCAGTTACCATGAATTTACTGTAATTGTTTTCTTTGGAGTGTTGCATATATTATCCTTTCTCAGGGCTGAGAAGCAGCAACATTTACTATTGTTGTCCATATATACACACATGGACAACGTCAAGGATAATAACTATTGTTAATGGTTTTTTACAGCTATGAAGTATTTTATCCTGCTATCGTTTGTTTTTCAGCTGTCGAATTAACAGTCACTTTAATTGTTTTGTTGAAATGCTAATCTAAGTTATTGGTTTTTGATATTTCTCTGGCTTAGGTTTGAACCCTTTGTCGATATTAATGCAAGTGAGTAATAAACCAACTGAGTTAAAGGGTTGATGAAATGTCAATTGCTGGTAAAGTACTTTTTAACGACTCAAGATATCACATCAGTATCAAGGCCCCGGCATGGCCAGATATCACATCGGCATGGCCAGGTGGTTACGATGCTCGACTCTTAATCTGAAGGTCGCAAATTCGAATCCTCGTCGCACCAAACATGCTCGCCTCTTCAGCCATGGGGACGTTATAACACGATGATCAATCCCACTATTCGTTGGTAATAGAGTAGCTCAAGAGTTGGCGGTGGGTGGTGATGATTAACTGCCTTTCCTTTAGTATTACAGTGCAAAATTAGGGACGGCTTTGCACGAAATTCAAAAACAAACAAACCTTAATATCTATCATTATCATTTCTTTTGATAATGGCGACATTATTTGATATAATTTATTTGTTTGTTATTATGCACAAAGCTACACAATAGGCTAATTATGCTCTTTCCACCACGGGTATCGAAACCCAGTTTCTAGGAGTATAAGTCTGCAGGCATATCACTGTGTCACTGAGGGGCTTTTAATTTATCTTCAATTTATTAAACGTATTATCCCACATTTTATGAGACTGCCCCCCGCTAGTACAGAGGTAAGTTTACGGATTTATAACGTTAAAATCAGAGGCTCGAATCCTGTCGGTTGGCAGGATAGTCCAATGTGGCTTTGTTATAAGAAAACACACACACACATTTTATGGGAAATCGCACTGTAATCAAATCACAATTACAGTTTCAAATTTTATTACGTTCTGTAAACTAACGAAACGGAAAACTATACGAAAATTAGTAAGATTAGTTTTTAATTCCTAAAGCAAGGTAAAACAATTCTGAGTTTAGAATTCCTGGGTCTCAGCAAGTGGAACCTTGGGATTCGTATCAATTTCAGCTTGTGTTATACAATTAAATTAAAAGTATTTGAAACTTAAATATAAGTATTAATGATTTTTTGAACAAAAGCTTGAAACTTTTGGAAAGAACACTGGTTTGTAACATTAAGCTTTATAAACAGCTAATTGTGATAATGATAAATTTTTGATAACTAAATATTTTCAGAGATACATGCGGAAGATATCTGCATATTATGAAGAATTAGCCAATAGATGGCGTGAGAGTTTAAAATCACTGAATTACGACATTTCCAAATGCCTTAAATACTTGTAACATCATCTTTGATCCGATGGGAAGACTTCAAATTAGAAATTGAATGCTTTATTGTAGGCGTGAATTCTGAGTTAGATCAAAGTTCTTTAAACATAAAGATACAAAAACAATAGTAAAAACTATTTGCCGAAATAGAAACATGTTTTGAAAAATAAGTCTCCAGCGGCCCAGCTAGCCCACCTTTTTGCTTTTGTGCTTAGCAAAAACAACCTAATTGTAAAAATAGTAATTTCACTGAAAGAAAACGAGCAAAATTAATAGCTTTTTTAAAAAAAATTTGTAAATATCCGTAATGATGACATCAAATCTGCAAGATAAGATATTTAACAAAGAACTTGTTAGACTACCAGTTATAGATTAGATATTTGTTCCTAATCTATAGCGTAATTAATACAAGTATATTCTGAAATTTTACCACCCACACTTCCTCTTAGTTCCCCAGAAGATGGCGGTTCTCAAGGGTTAGTATATTTAAAAAAAAACTGTTTATTTCTGGCTTCATCTGCGTTTAAGGACAGATGGTGGGTTTCTCTGAGATATGACTTTATTTTACCCTCACACACACATCAAGGATCTTGAACTCATATCATGACGGAAGTGGCGTGTACTGGTTACGTTCTCAGTGAAATACACTAGTATCAGCATTAGATCTACTTGTTAGGAAAATCTCTTCTAAAATGTCTGAAAATAACTATTGTAAACTTAAACAACTTCTGAAAAAGGTAAAAGTCAACGATGTTGGGTCGGTTGTCAAAAACAACGAACTGACTATGATTGACGTGGAACAGACTTTCGAAAATATCATACTTCTATTCATTTTGTTTTGAGATAAATGATAACCGAATACAGTTCTCGATTTTAGGAATTGTTATTGTTTCGCGGATATATATAAATATCTTTTCTTTTACAAAACATTAAATTTTTTATTGCTCCTAACGGTTTAAATAAACTTTTCTTTTCAGTGAAAAATGTTCTTAAGTGCTCAACAGTAACCTTTTTTACTTATAACGCAAAAACATAGGTTAGATAGACCTTTGTGTGACGTTGAACTTTATAAATGTACTCAAAAATTAGTAAAAAAACCCTGATAAATATACTCAAAAATCAGTAGAATTTCCCTGTTAAATGTAATCAAAGGTTAGTAGACGTCCTAATAAATGTACTCAAATATTAATAGAAGTTTCCTGATAAATGACTCAAAGATTATTGCAAGTTCTTTGATAAATGTACTCACAAATTAGTAGACGTCCCCTGATAAATATACTCAAAAGTGAATAGAAGACCCCTGACAAATGTACATAAAGATTAGTAGAAGTCTCCTGATAAATGTACATAAAGATTAGTAGAAGTCTCCTGATAAATGTACTCAAAAATTAGTAAAAATTCCCTGATAAATGTATTTAAAAATTAGCAGCAGTTCACTCGAAGATTAATACTAGTACCCTTATAAACGTAATCAAAAGTAGAAGTCCCTTGATAAATGTACTCAAAATTATTAGAAGTCTTGATAAAGGTTCTTGGACCAAAACGTTGACAGCATAATGTTTTCTTTACTATGATTTTAGTCTCCCTCCTTGTATTTTCAAAATTTGTTAACCATAGCTGTGTTATGGATTAATTAACTTGTTTTTAATCAACTTTTCAGAAGGCTCATACATACAAATAAATACAATATATTTGTCACAAAGAGCATCACCTTGTGTGTATATTAAATGAGTGTTTTCATATAGCAAGCTACATCGGACTATCTGCTATGTCTACCGAGGGGAATCGAACTTCTGGTTTTAGCGTCGTAAATCCGAAGACTTATCGCTGTCCCAGTGGGGTACATATCAAAAGAGGAAAGGAGGTTGACATGATTGGTTGCGACTGTAATAAGAGAACTCTGTTATTAGACTGTGCCAATGATAACGGGACTTGTTGACTGTTGTCTACTTAAATTATGGACTTAGAGTCTTGAATGTGTTGCCATTACTTTCTAAAATTGTTTAATTCAATGACAGCAAATGATGCACTAACAGTAAACCGCTTCAAAGATTAAACTCATTTTATATGATATAGAATCTGATTACAATAGAGAATGTTATTTCTCTGTCGTCCTAGAAAAACGTATTTGAACTTGTTACAGCTTTAAATATTTTTTTCATAACTCAACGAATCCTGATGTGTCAACAGTATGTTTACAGATCCACAACGATAAACTCCGGGGTTCGCTGTAGACAAAGTGTAGATTGTCCATGGTATAGCTTTACACTAATAAAACAGCAATGACAACCATATCTCCACGACCCACAATAAAGTTCAATTATGGAATAACTGTAAAACTGTGAATTAATGCAAAGTTGGCTATAAGCTCTCGGCAATGCTGTTTACAAGTAGATTTGTCTTACCCGTACAAATGACTAGAATGTAATGTATTCTATGAACATTTCAACTGTGTTTGTGACTTTAGCAACAAATTATTAATTATTGATATGCAGGTTATTCCAACGTAAAATTAGTAATTATTTATAAGCTGGTTTTTCTTACTGAAGTAAATCTAATAATTATTCATAAGAAGACTATCCTAACTCAAGTAAACCTACTAATTAGTTATAAGCAGTTTACTCTTACTGATGTTGATAAACTTAAAAATTCTAATTGTTCTAAGACTTATTAGTAAAATACACGTTCCGTTTAGTTACCATCGTGTACTCTCTTATAATACCACGACACGTGTCTTTACCAATGTATAATTAGCAAAATGAAAACAAAAACATCGAGTTCCAGTTTTCTATTTTTGTCTTCATCTTCTAACCTTGTGTTGAAATGCATTTATTAAATATTTTGTCTAAGTATCAATGCATGCTTATAAAATTCTCGATATGAGATAATGACATAGGATATCACACCTAGTACCGCACCTCCACCTTCCTCAACTCACTCATCCACCCATCTTCAAGACGATAAGGTGCTGTCAGCAATGAGTCTCAATCTTGAAGCCCACGTGCTTTTGGAGTATTCCCCGTCTCAACGAAACACCGCTGTGTATATTTAGACACAAAATTGCAAACCTGGCGCTATTAACTTCTTTAGAAATTGGCAAGAATGGTTGAAGAACCAGTTCGATGCAGAATGCGGTAGACACTAATCCGACACCCTCAGGAACCAAGAACTGACAAGAAAAACAGTGGAGTTTAAACCCTCTCCTGCAGAGTAACTTAGACTGAAACCCACGGATTCGTGTCAGTAGCACGCTAGATAAAGGACGGCAAAAGTCGTTTTGTCGCTTTGTTTTTATAAAGTGATACTGCTTTAAAAAAAAAAGTTTTATCACACAGAGATAACCACTTTGTGATAATTTGTTTTCCTGAGAATGTTCCTTTATTGTAGACTTAGTTCTTCTCTGAATACACTGTTGAGTTGCTACGTAGTTTTCCTACGTAGAAAGGCACATGTTATTCAAACAGTTCTGATTCATTTTAAGTTATTGTGTATATTGAAAAGCTATTTTTAGTACGAATTCCTCAATATGTTTTATGTATTTAAGGAAAAAATATATGTTTACTGGTTAATTTGCGTGCTTGACTAACCAATATTTTAACCAAATGTTTCTTAAATACAGTAGTATATAACTATCAAGATTTAAACATAACCCTGTGAAAGCCTTCTGAATGAAAACCTCACATCCATATTTGTTATAAATAAAGAGAACCAAGAATGCAAGTCGATGGTGAATGTAATATTAAAATATCTACTGTTAAAATATAAAATCATTGACATTAGCAGCTTCTGTGAAGGCAATAAACTTTGACGTAAGTCTGTAATCAAAAGAATTTTCTTGGTGCGATTTTTTTTTAATGTTGACCATAGCACAGCTTAAAACTGTCCTCCATTTTCACGTTAACTATACTAATTCTATTGAATGTGATATTCACTTCTAATAATCTAAACATTGTCACGTTGACTTAGCTACTTATCCACAATGTGAATTTACTTCTAAAAATACAAATGTTTTCATGTTGACTACACTAGTTCTGTAGAATGTGATATTCACTTCTAATAATCTAAACATTGTCACGTTGACGTAGCTACTTATCTGCAATGTAAATTTACTTCTAAAAATACAAATGTTTTCATGTTGACTACACTAGTTCTATAGAATGTGATATTCACTTCTAATAATCTAAACATTGTCACGTTGACTTAGCTACTTATCTACAATGTAAATTTACTTCTAAAAATACAAATGTTTTCATGTTGACTACACTAGTTCTATAGAAAGTGATATTCACTTCTAATAATCTAAACATTGTCACGTTGACTTAGCTACTTATCTACAATGTAAATTGACTTCTAAAAATACAAATGTTTTCATGTTGACTACACTAGTTCTGTAGAATGTGATATTCACTTCTGATAATCTAAACATTGTCACGTTGATTTAGCTACTTATCTACAATGTGAATTTACTTCTAAAAATACAAATGTTTTTATGTTGACTACACTAGTTCTGTAGAATGTGATATTCACTTCTAATAATATAAACATTGTCACGTTGACTTAGCTACTTATCTACAATGTGAATTTACTTCTAAAAATACAAATGTTTTCATGTTGATTACACTAGTTCTGTAGAATGTGATATTCACTTCTAATAATCTAAACATTGTCACGTTGACTTAGCTACTTCTCTACAATGTATATTTACTTCTAAAAATACAAATGTTTTCATGTTGACTACACTAGTTCTGTAGAATGTGATATTCACTTCTAATAATCTAAACGTTGTCACATTGACTCGGTGAGTTCCATACATATTTTCATCTATCAGCTCACCTAAAAAATGCTTCATCCATTCATTGAATTGCTGCTAGCTATATTTCCCTCTAACCTTTAAGAAGTTAACTGTCATAGGTTAGTATTTTAAAAAGTTAGTATGATATTTCAATGAGTCTCAGGTGTGGCCCGGCATTGTCAAACGTGTTGTGGCGTGCGACTCGTAATCTGAAGGTCGCGGGTTCGCATCCCCGTCGCGCCAAACATGCTCGCCCTTTCAGCCGTGTGGGCGTTATAATGTGACGGTCAATCCCACTATTCGTTGGTAAAAGAGTAGCCCAAGAATTGGCGGTGGGTGGTGATGATTAGCTGCCTTCCCTCTAGTCTTACACTGCTAAATTAGGGACGATAGCTAGCACAGATAGCCCTCGAGTAGCTTTGTGCGAAATTCCAAAACAAACTCAGGTGTTTTGTAAAATATTGTTCGATACTTCTTTCACTGTTTTCAGTAAATTTCAACAAATACTACACTGCATGGAAACGACTAAAAAGTAGTCGGAATATATAATATTAATGCTAAAACACTGTTATCAAATAATGTCAGTCACCCATTTCAGTCCATTATAAGGCGAATCAGGAAATCTGGTGATCAGTCACCAGTATGTTAAATGCTTTCCCACAATCTTGTTTCAATTATCTCTTTGAAGTGAGTCACGGATATTTTCCCACGTAGAAAACTATCCATCGAATGGGAAGCTAGCTAACTAAGAAAACCACTGCAAATTGCTGAAAGTGTCTCCAAGTGTTGTTAGTGGAAAATGTAATCACTTTCAAGCCAATGATGAACGAAGTAGACAATCACCCACAACGCAAGCAACCAATTGCTTTTGTATCAAAGCATTGTTAGTAGGACGTGGAATTGCTTTTAAGCCAATGATGACAGACGTTGCCCATCAGTCACAACACAAGAAACTAATCACTATCTTTTGATTCTGGTTGGGCCACAATCATAGGTATCTGCTTTGAGACTGAATCATTTGTTCGCAACCGCAACCAGAAAAGTTGTAGATGTACAAGTACTCAACAACACATGAAGTAACATCCTCTTTACAGCTATATGTCACACATAAGGCAGTGTTGGAAGTATAATGTGAGAAGGAATAAGCACTGGTGAATGTACGAACCTTTACATCTTTTGCAGTGTTACACTTCATACATCACGCTGTCGCAACTGGATCTTACTTTAGTTTAATTAATTAGAATTCTCCATTAAGTCACAGTGATAAACATCTCGACGAATGCTTGGAAGGAAAAGGATGGAATTGACCCAATTTAGTGGCCTCTAGGTGCCCTAAATATACCCAGAAAATAACTCTTTTAGGGGAAAAGTCGAAGACACTTTAGAACCTTATCAACACTAGTTTTAAGTTCATAATGTCGGTAGTAGGCTGTTCTTAATATTTATGATTATATTACCTATACACCAAGTGCAATACCACGAATTATAGATGCAATGCCATTTCTGTCAAATTCTGGTTTCTTACGAAAGTAGGCCGAGTATCCAATCACTTGCATTTCAGCCTACACGGTGTATCATCAGATGCCTAATGTGCATAAGAATGTAACTGAGAGTATTCTATAATAGGGATTTTGCTTTGTCACATTTTAAGTAAAACAAATTGAAGTTCCTCGCTTGAACAGCGGCAAGTCTATGGATTTGAAACGCTAAAACAGGGGTTCGATTCCTCTCGGTGGACACAGCAGATAGCCCGATGTTGCTTTGTTATAAGAAAATCACACACAAACAAATTGAAGTTATCGCTTTATTAACCAGTTCTTGTGGAATAATTTTATCATTACATTGGGGAATTATCTGGCTAACTTGGAATGGACAATGCTTCCTGTCTCTACCAAGTCTATACATGTTCGGACCCAGCATGGTCAGGTTGTTAGGACACTCGGCTCATAATCTAAGGATCGTGGGTTCGAATCCCTGTCACACCAAACATGCTCACCCTTTCAGCCATGAGGGCGTTATAATATGACGCTCAATTCCTCTATTCGTTGGTGTAAGAGTAGCCCAAGAGCTGGCGGTGGGTGATGATGACTAACTACCTTCCCTCTACTCTTACATTACTAAATTAGGGACGACTATCGCAGATAGCTTTCGTGTATCTCTGCGCGTAGATTCATAACAAACAAACTATACCTGTTCGTTCCATTGCTCGTTGGACTTTCTTTGAATTTTTTTTTCTTGGAATGACATTTACCAAAGTAACTGACTAGACGCTTTTTGAATTTCATTTCCTGTTTGCCTATTTGCTTTTATGTGCAAAGCTACACGAAGGGCTGTCTGCGCTTTGTCCATCATGGGTATCGAACAAAAATTTGTAGTGTTGTCGTACCTCAAACTCACCGCTGAACCATAAGGTCCTTAAGTTCTGATGACGTGTTATAATTTTTGTTCACTAAAACTGTCTCAGTTTGTTTCTCATTTTGGGTTACGTTTACGGCAAATTATGTACTTTAATAAATGTTTACCTTGTGTCTTTCATTGATAATTATCGAGAAAAGAAAGAACACAATTCAGTGCTCAGGAACCAGATGTATCCAAGCATGCCTGGAGTATGAATCTGAGGATTTATAATGTGCGAAACATTACCACATAAAAGCACGCTCCGCACTTTGAATTCATGGGTGAGTTATACGAATGATAGTCAAATTTCACTATTTAACTAAACAAGAATAACCTAACAGTTGGCGGTGCGTGTTATTGACTAACTGTTTTCCCCTCTAGTCTATGAGATCAAAACGACCGACGGATGTACGTTGGTAGCCCTTGTGTAGCTTTGTACACAATACTGAAAACAAACATCTACTCACAGTCCTCTTCCTGGTACTAAGCCAAATACAATCATGTGGTTTAGTGGCATTTCTTTCTCGCAGACATGATGCGTATTGAAAGACATGTTATCTCTCTCACTGCCGAAGATTTTATCTTCTTTATTACTTAAAAACAGCGAAAATAATGATTTCGTCAAGTGTTTTAGACAAAGAAAAAGCTTCTCTATACGTTACAGAAGCACAATAATTAATTTCCATCTTGTTCGTTACACCTGGAGTTGTTTCTAGTAGAAAACTTAGACAAATCAATTTTATATTCAAAGGTGAAAGCGTATTTTTGTTGTTATTGCTATCATTTCGGTTATTAACACGTGAAGGAAGGGAACACTGTGTTATAATGTTTAATATAATGTTTATATTGTAATATAAACAATGTTTTAATTTGAAAGTTGAAAAACTAGAAAACAGCTATGGAAAAAAATATGAATTATATACGGTTCTCTTCTTGTACATATCATTCCTACATCTAATTTTATGCCTCCCTCACAAGTAGCATAGCGGTATGTCTACGGACTCACTCTGATAGAAAACGGGTTTCGATACCCGTGATGGGCAGAACACAGATAGCCCACTGTTTGGCTTTGTGCTTAATTACAAACAAACATCTAATTGCATATAATGGTAGTTTCGTATTACCAACATTTTAAAGAATTACGGACAAACCCTGCTTAACGTGCAAACATTTTCAGGTGTAACGTAATACTACTAGTGCAATGCTAAATTTGTTTATTTTTTTATTCAGAGAGATCAGTAGTACTTTAAATAGAATGGACATCTTTTCCGTGAGTCAAGCCAAGTGGTAATAAGTTAATTAAACTCACTAATGACCCCAGCATGTTGTAATAAGAAAATCTTGGGGGAAAAAAAAAGTCAGATGAAACACCAAGACAATACACGTAAATTATTTTAACTTATAAATCTGAGTAAGTTTTTTTAGTAAAATAAATAGATAAACATTCATGGAGAATGGAGAAAAACATTTCAATAAATAGTGATCTCTTGTTCCCTTTGTTCTACTTACACTTGAAGGTTTTTTTTTCTTGTTGCTGTTGTTAGGGGACGAGATTATTAGTTGCATTATTTTTATGTTATCGGTAGTTTTAAACATTCTATTTCTGTAATGAAAACTTCAATGTGAATAGGTACACTATATTATTAACGAAACACCATGGCTACTGGAGTAGGATTAATCACGGCTATTGGAATAGATTGCCACTCTTTATGCATAGCAGCTGTTACTTTACGTAGTGCAATTTTAGAGTCTGTCCTTAAGGAGCGATTCAAAATGTCCCAGAGGGGTCTGATTAAATTAAGGTCAGCGATTCAGACTGGTCAAGAAGGATTATGAATTTTATGTGTTTGGAACTACTGCTTGATCTGATAAGTTGTCAGGCACACTTCATGGTCATGCTGATGATGGTGTGGTCCTTATTCATAGATATTTATTAAAACAAGCAGTGCACCACTACCTGTAACAATTATTAATATATATATATTTAAGAAATATCCAATTCGCTGTGAAACCTAAATCTGTTCCTCTTGAAACAAACAGTAAAATGTGAAATTTCTGGTTTCACTTTGTAACTTTCATTTGTTTTTCATCTCGAATTCGATGTTCAATTCACCATGACAATCATAGTTTCTTTCATTCACGGTTGCGAAAAGCAACTTACGAGCTGTAGCCCCGAACTAAGTCCAACAAAAATGAAGTAATAGTTATGATAAAATTATCCATGAACTCTCAATAAATCAAGTAAATCCTGACGTTACATGTGCAGTTTTGTTTTAAAGTACGTCTCAAAGTTAACATAAACCAAGAAATAGGTGGTTTTTATGTAGATGGCGGATATAAATACGCCCATATGTCTTCGTTGTTATCATACCAGTGCCTGTAGTAGGTCTTTATAACAATAGCTTTAGTGGATGTGGATATGAATGTGCAAGTTGAAATTTCTCAGACACTCAAATGACGAATCCAATAAAAGTCCATGAGCTCCTTTTCTGTGACATCTTGGACAAAACGGCTTTATACAACAATTTCAAAACGTACAACCCTTTCTCAACAGTACGTTATCATATTCACAAGCAACTACTTACGTGGGAAGCTCTTTATTAGGTGAACTGTGCTGTAAAAACGTTGTGATAAAAATGAACTTGTAAGAAATAGTTAACAGTTATAGTAGAACAACAGGACTAGTTTAAATCATAACTATAACTTAAATTAAAAGCAATTACAAAATAAGCATCCATATGCTACACATGCTTAATAATAATAATAATACCGAGGTACAAGATATAACAATAATTTTTATACAGAATAAACTGAGATATGACACTGACTCCAAGTAAAAAAATAAGCTAAAAAATTATATTGGTCGTCTATGGCGAATTTTGTATTGCTTTTCTCAGAGAAATGTAATAAGTTCCCTGAACCTAGTCACTGCTACATTGTAGAGTATTGAACCATGCGGTTTATTGTTGTTTATTTGATTTATTTTTGCTGTTGTTGTGGTTTCTTTATAAATTCGATCAGTAATAACAAGAAACCCTTCTTCGATTCTTTAGTTACTGTAAGTAGGTGAAACTGAATTTAAAATACATTAATAGCCAGTGCTAGCGGCGGCGGGCTGTATCATCGGTAGAAAGGTTATCCTATTGTTTTTTTATAATTTGCTTGATAATTCAAAAAAGGTTCGTCAAAAACAACGTGGTTGCAGGCGTGACTTCTTGACAAACGAAGAATAGACAACTACTATTACGTGAAAGAGTTGCTGTTTTACAACTAGGTAATGAATAAAGGTGAGAACAGTTAATGAGGGGTAACTAAACTATCAGGTTCTAGGCATTGTTGATCGATAATTATAGAACAGATAAGAAGAGTGTCATTAAGTGCCTACATCTATTTTTGTCGAATGATCTATGAAAAAGAAAACTAACTTTGGCACAGTGAACAACGTCAAGATCGCAAACATACATTCTGGACTGAATTCTGGGCTGAGCTTGCACGAGAGTGAGGTGTAGTTTAACCCCCCTCTATCTCTCTTTGTTTTTATAATATCCAAACTACTCGGCCACGGGCTTTTTTACAAAGCTTATCAACAGCCAAGACTTATGATTCCAAAAGTTTTGTTTTGAAACATGGAGAGCTGCCATGTATTAGAACAGGTGCCACAGTTTTATGACCACAGTGTGACCTCTCCCGATTACAAATACAGATTTGGTTTGTTTACACCAAAAATTTATATACACAAGCACATGCATATATATATATGTGCATATGTATATAGACATATATGTATATATATCAACTTATCCGATAGCTAGGGCGATAGAATCGCGATCTGTGGGTCAAAGATTCGAATCCCATTGCTGAACATAATCGCCTTTTCAGCCGTGAGGGCTTTATAATATTACGGTAAATCTAGTGTTCGTTGGCAAAAAAGTAGCCTGAAAGCTGGCAGACGTTGATGTTGAGTGACTGCTTTACCTCTAGTCTATCACTCATAAATTAGAGACAACTACAAGAGAGATAGTGAACGCCACCAGATAAAAGTCTGCCCGAAATCACCTATAATATGTAATGCATTAGAATCTAAGGTGGTCCAATGGTCGTAATTGACTTCAGGAGCCAAATGTATATGCATATATTTTAACTAAAACCTGGCTTAAAAAATAATGACAAAAAATAAAATGCAAAAATACAATATTTTACCTGTTACGTAGCTTCAGTAATATTCACATCCACTGCACTAAACTTTTAAAACACTTGTAATGTTAGAATGTGCGCCAAAAGTCTGGTGGGGGAAAATATCCCTAATGCTAGAGATTGGCCCGCCATGGCCAGATGGTTAGGACACTCGCATCGTAATCTGAGAGCCACGGGTTCGAATCCTCGTCACACCAAAGATACTCGCCCTTTCAGCCATGGAGTCATTAGTAATGCAACTGTCAATTTCACTATTCATTGATAAAACAGTAGATGGTGATAACTAGCTGCCTTCCCTCTAGTCTTAGGCTGCTAAACTACTGACACACAGCGCATATAGCTCTCGTGTAACGTTGCATGATATTCAAACAAGCTTTCTGGAATTATACGCTTTACAGTGTCATACAAATAGTACAAGTTCTTTTCTTTTGTGTGCAATTTTGATTAATTTTTAATATTTCATCCTCAACAATAAGTTTTCATGAAAACCACGTCATAACATAAGCAAGATTATGCAACACTACTGTTGTATATGCTTGTTTGTCACATTATGTCACTACTGTTGGGTATTATATGATTGGAGTTGGACATTATGTAAATACAGTTGTTTGTCATATTACATATATCATTACCGCTCAAAGAAAACCTTCTGTGAATATTGTGAAACATTGCCTTCGGAAATCGTTTTTTATAGATGTTTTATAACTTAAGTGACAATTTCTACTTTTTTTCCAAGTAACTTATTTTTTAAAGTTCAAGATAAGTTTTCTATGAAAGTTTTCGAGTGAGTTTTTTCAAAGATCTTTTTCTGTAAACAGTTTCATGGAGAAGGCATTAATATAAAACACATTTTATTATACGTTTTACTAGAAACAATATTTCTTAGAGTAAACCGTTCGAATTATCCAGTCCGAAACCGTTACAGACGTTTTAAAGACGATAGTTATAATAATAATAATAAAAACTGTAAAACACGATAATGTAAGTTGATCAGATGGAGAGTTCCTACTCGTCCCTCACTAGTGCAGCGGTAAGTAGATTTATAACGCTACAATGAGGGATTCGATTCCCCTCGATGGACTCAACAGATAGCCCTCTGTGGCTTTGTTGTGAGAAAACAAACAATTCTTCTATTTTAAGTCTTTAAAATTAAAATTATTTTGCCTTTTTCAATATTTTATTTTTTTTAAGTCCACAAAAGAAAAAAATCGTTTCACTAAATATTACTCATCATTTAAGTGTTAAAGTGTCACTTACAAAACGTCAGTCTTGTTTGTTTGTCTTAAAGCAAATCCGTATTGGACTATATGATGTGTTCACCTCGGGGAATTAACCCGAACTTTAGCGTTATAAGTTCTTAGATTTGTTGCTTTTCTACGAGGGGGGGGGGGCATGCTAGCTGTTGAGTCACGGTGTTCTGTTGTCAAAATGGGTTTTATGTTAGAAAAATTGTCTTGCTTTTTCGAACAGAGCGTTAAATATTTTGCTTATTAAGGCAGACTTTTAGATCTCTAGTTTTTACTTGTTGACTTTTCCGGGCTTCTAGAATGTTAAATGCTTTGTTTCCTTAAGGTAAAGTGTTAAGTATCTCGTTTTTCACAGTTGAATGTAAAACGTCTCGCTTTTTTAATGCAGAACGGTGAATGTATATTTGATGACTGACTGTTAAATATCTAATTTCTTATGGCTGAATGTTAAATATCTCGCCTTTTGAGGCAAGTCTTAAATGCTTCACTTTTTGAAACAGAATGTTAAATGTCTCTGGAAAACTTGGGACTAACCACAGAATAAAGCAAGAGGGAATTCTCAATAACCGCAGCACTTGAAATTATTTCAGACTGAATTAGAGTAAATTAATGTATGAGATCTTGAACCTTTTCAAATACATCAATGGAAAGGATTTAAAGTCCAGGTTTCAAAACTGTAATTATATCTCAGATCCATCAAGAGATGGCAGAACTATGAGCTAAAAGTTTGTAGTTGAAAAAAAAAACACAAAACGATTATACTTCATATTTTACTGTGCCCTCTTATTTTAAAATCTCCACGTTTATCCAGCAACGAAAACGTTAAAGACATTGTGATGAAGCTTAGTCGTCACTTTGTGTAGCTGTACGGGAAGATTAAACAAAACACATGAAAGTAATAAACAGAATATCAAAACAAAAAATCAGCAATAAAGAAACAAAAGAAAACCTGTGTTATATGGAAATATATATATGTTTATTCAAAGATAACTTTACTAAAATAGTTAAAGAAATCACACCAAAGTTTATAAAACTACCACACCAGCTGGTTTCAAGGGCTTGGCATCTTAGAATGCTGGTGTGTGGAAGAAACAACGTTTGGTGGAAGACGGCTGCGTCCTTATATGGACCCCTTGTAACAGTATGAAAGTCTACCTCGACTTAGAGGGTGGGCAAGTTCCCAGACATTTGCACACGGCACGATTTGGTTATTCTCGTATTCTTGTAGCTTGAAACTACAAAAATCACTACTGAATAAGAAAGTGGGAAATCGTAAGAAGTGGTGTATGTGATACTCGTAAGTAGATCCACTGGCGGCTCAGATGACGTCAGCTTTAAGTAAACCGCTATAATTCTTCCAAGATGGGCGCGAAATATAAAATGTATTCGTTCGAATGACAAGCTCTCCTCCCCCATACACTAAATTAACGAATCCAGGATGGGCTCAGCGGCAAGATAACGGAGAAAAGACGTGAGTGTCCTGGTTGAAAGTGACATTTGTGTAGTTTAAGCAGTCCGTTGTTGTCCAACTAGCTATCTTACATTTATTTCTTGTCGACCATGTCTGAAGACTACACTGTTACCGAAGTTCGAAAGACGAAGAAAACAAAAAAGAAAACAAAAATCAGCTATGAAGTGGATACAGACGAGAGAACTGCTGACGGACTGCAATTTCAGGATGAATCTAGAAATGAGGTAGGAATTAATTACAGATCCAAGTTACTTGGTTTCTTCCATTTCACAGTTATTGATGTTCTGGAAGCAGCGTAAGCGCGCACAGTTAAGCCGGACATTTTAATGTTTTGGTGCAAATTTATACACCTATGTACAAGGTGTTTGGAAAGTCACTGTGCACATATATTTATTAACAGACATGTTTCAATATAGAATACAGGAGGTAAATATGAATGACAATTATAAACAATGTTGAAATTGACCCCCGTTGGCATCACTATAGGCCTGGATCCTTCTTATTTTGTTTCTAAACACCGCTATCAGTTGCTGGCTTGAAATTGCCTGAATAAAATATTATTACAAACCTGCACAGTGACTATCCGAGCACTGTATTTATTAACGTAAGCGCATACTATATGTCTCTGATATATTTCTTTCCTCTAAATAATTATCACTCAAGTGATATATATTTAATATGAGACTATTTATTGGGAAGTGTCGATTTAACTACGTTATCATTAGTTCTCTTTAAGCTCAGGTTAAAGATGCTTTATTGAAATATGATTTACAACATTAAGTATTTGTAGCTTTGGCAAAGAGAAAAATTATTTTAACATATAATTGTTGTAGCATCTGTTTTATTTCAGTTAATTTTTATATAGTTTTTCCGGTAATTTTCTGAGAACTTCTGTTAACCTAATCCCCGGTGTTCTAAGTATAAAAGACGTGAGAATGTCCGTGAGCTCACTGTTTCCCCTCCAATGGATTGAAGACTCATCTCGTTAAATAATGAGGTTCGACAGCTGTGATGGGTACAAAGTAAATAACCCACTGGGCAGCTTTGAACTTAAACAAATACACTGCCAGTTTTTGGTGGGCAAAATTTGTTTGTACTTCCTTTGCTGTCATTAGTTCGTTGACAAGAGTTGTTACTATATCTATCAGTTTTATGTAGGATTTTGGGCATACAAACATCAGACCACTGAAGAATAAAGTAAAGAACTTGCTTTATCAACAGTTATGTCTCCAGATTTACAACGCTAAAGTCATGGGTTTGATTCCCCTCGGTGAGCTGAGCAGATAGCCTGATGTGGCTTAGCTATAAGAAAAACACACATCAGCAGTTATTAACGAAGCTCTTCTGTGAATATGTATAATGTGAATATGAACTACGAATATTAACCGAAAATAATAAGTCAATCTTTGATATCAACTTATGAGTATATCGCATATCTTTGTCTTTGAAATGTATCGTCATTGCTAGAAATCAAATCTCAACTAGCCCCTGTAAGGTAGGCTTCAAAGTCCGAAACGAAATTGTGTGTGTGTTTTTCTTATAGCAAAGCCATATCACGCTATCTTCTTTGTCAACCGAAGCGGAATCGAACCCCTGATTTTAGCGTTGTAAATCCGTAGACTTACCGCTACTGTAGCGGGGTATGAAACGTAAATGAACTAAAACAGAAGAGAAAAGAAATTTACAGTGTGATTCGTTAAAAACTCATTTCTTAACAAATAATTTAAATTAAGTAATCTAAGTTTTTAGAAAGAAAATAACAAACGTGTTACTATAAAACTAAATTAATTCACTTAAACATTAGAAGACAGTGTGTGTATATATATAAGTAACAATGAACTGGGCCTAATTAAGCCTTGTTTAATTAGATTTTAACGCTTTTAAATAAGAAAATGACTTTTCCACCTGTTTTCTTCTTTATTATTTTAAGCTAAGAACGTATCTTCATGTCGTTTTTGTTCTTTATTACGTTGAAAATTTTCAAGAATAATGGTGATTATGTATGACATGCTCTTGTGTATTTCTGGTTTTCCTTTAGCGCATTGAATCGAATCCCGTTTTGTGATACTGTAAATCTGTAAAGTTGCCGCAGTTTTCTTTATGGTTTCAATAATAGTTGATTTTTTTTTACTTGGGTTATGAAAATGACACGTTTACTACACAATGATATCAATTCCGGAAATTATTTCAGTAAAAGTTCAAAACAAAATCAGATTAAAGGTATTGAAAATATCCTTTAGGCTACACGTTGTTGTATCACGTGACCTACAACAAAATCCAAATGCCACCTTCCGTAGAAATGTTTGTTTTAAACAAGTAATTATACGATTTTAAAACTTTTATAAATACCTATAAAAGACTTATCAACATTAATTATCGTTCTAATCTTGACGGCCGTTAACTAAATGTCGTTTATCTTCAGTGTAAGTTCGAACCTTAAGATACTATTAACAGTAAAATTAATGTAATTTTCAAATTTTTTCCTGCTCAACTAATATCACAAAACTAAAAATTTTCGTCCTCATCTACCACCAACAAAACAAAACATTCGTTTTCTCTTAGCACTACGAAAATCAACCTATCCCTCATTACCCCTAAAACTACCAAAATTAAACTTACCTTCTTAATTAGTATCATCCTCACATGATACTATTAATATAAAACTTTCTTCTTCATTTAATACCACTAGAGTTAAACTTCCTTCCACACCTAATATAATAACAATTAAAGTATTTTCATTTAGTACCATTAAAATTAAACATTTTTTCACACCTAGTATCACTAAATTATAATCTACTCTTTGGTAGATTGTTTACGCAGAGTATTCATGATGAAACTTTGTAAAATGGACACTTGTATCCCCACAACAGGCAGTTGCCGTCCATTCTACAAAATTTCATGATAATCTCTTCCTAATTGAGCACCACCAAAATGAGCCTCTCCCTCCACACCTTAAAACTACCAAAAATAAAACTTCCTTATTACCTAAAAACTTCCTTCTTCACTTTAGAACCATTAAAAATGATTTTTTCCTTAATTAGTACAACCAAGATGAAACTCCCTCCTCACCAAGACTACCAAAATGAAACTTTCCCTTATCACTCAATGTCATCGAAATAAAAGTTTTTTCTTCAATTAATATCACAAAAATTAAACCTTTCCTCATTTCTTAACAATTCGAAAATGAAATTTTGCCTTCTCAGCTAGTACTGATAAAATAAAATTTTCTTTCTTATTTTATACCTCCAAAATTAAGCTTCCCTTCCTAACCTAGTATCACCTAAATAAAGCGTCCTTACTCGTGTATTATCATCAAAATTACACTTTCCTCGTCATTTAGTCCTTTCCTCCTTACCTAGTATCACCTAAATAAAGCGTCCTTACTCGTGTATTATCATCAAAATTACACTTTCCTCCTCATTTAGTACCACCAAAATTAAGCTTCCCCTCCTTACCTAGTATCACCTAAATAAAGCGTCCTTACTCGTGTATTATCATTAAAATTACACTTTTCTCCTCATTTAGTACCACCAAAATTAAGCTTCCCCTCCTTACCTAGTATCACCTAAATAAAGCGTCCTTACTTGTGTATTATCATCAAAATTACACTTTCCTCCTCATTTAGTACCACCAACATTAAGCTTCCCCTCCTTACCTAGTATCACCTAAATAAAGCGTCCTTACTCGTGTATTATCATCAAAATTACACTTTCCTCCTCATTTAGTACCACCAAAATTAGGCTTCCCTCCTTACCTAGTATCACCTAAATAAAGCGTCCTTACTCGTGTATTATCATCAAAATTACACTTTCCTCCTCATTTAGTACCACCAACATTAAGCTTCCCCTCCTTACCTAGTATCACCTAAATAAAGCGTCCTTACTCGTGTATTATCATCAAAATTACACTTTCCTCCTCATTTAGTACCACCAAAATTAATCTTCCTCTCCTTACCTAGTATCACCTAAATAAAGCGTCCTTACTCGTGTATTATCATCAAAATTACACTTTCCTCCTCATTTAGTACCTCAAAATTGCTTCCTCCTTACCTAGTATCACCTAAATAAAGCGTCCTTACTCGTGTATTATCATCAAAATTACACTTTCCTCCTCATTTAGTACCACCAAAATTAGGCTTCCCCTCCTTACCTAGTATCACCTAAATAAAGCGTCCTTACTCGTGTATTATCATCAAAATTACACTTTCCTCCTCATTTAGTACCACCAAAATTAGGCCCTCCTTACCTAGTATCACCTAAATAAAGCGTCCTTACTGTGTATTATCATCAAAATTACACTTTCCTCCTCATTTAGTACCACCAAAATTAGGCTTCCCCTCCTTACCTAGTATCACCTAAATAAAGCGTCCTTACTCGTGTATTATCATTAAAATTACACTTTCCTCCTCATTTAGTACCTCCAAAATTAAGCTTCCCCTCCTTACCTAGTATCACCTAAATAAAGCGTCCTTACTCGTGTATTATCATCAAAATTACACTTTTCTCCTCATTTAGTACCACCAAAATTAGGCTTCCCCTCCTTACCTAGTATCACCTAAATAAAGCGTCCTTATTCGTGTATTATCATTAAAATTACACTTTTCTCCTCATTTAGTACCACCAACATTAAGCTTTCCCTCCTTACCTAGTATCACCTAAATAAAGCGTCCTTACTCGTGTATTATCATCAAAATTACACTTTTCCCCTCATTTAGTACCACCAAAATGAAATTTTATCTCTTCATCTATTATCACCGATATAAAACTTTCTCCTTATTTAGTACCACCGAAATCAAATTTTCCTTCTTCCACCAAGATTTTCAAAATTAAACTTTCTTTTCTTACCAATACCACCAAAATAAAAAAAATTCTTCCTCATTTAGTAAACATTTAACTTTCCCTCTTCACCTGGTGTTTCCTCTCCAAAACGTTCTTCCTCATGTATTGCCACCAAAATTAAACTTTTCCTTCTCACCCAAAACCACCAAAATAAAACTTTCTTCCTTATTTAGTATCACCAAACAATTAACTAATATTACCAATCCTCAAAAAATCTGCTTTTGAATAGATAGGCAGATAAATTAAAGAGTAATAATAAACAGGAAAGTTAAAATATTAACATACCTTGAAGATATAAAATAAGTTTGTTTTTGAATTTCGCACAAAGCTACTCGAGGGCTATCTGTGCTAGCCGTCCCTAATTTAGCAGTGTAAGACTAGAGGGAAGGCAGCTAGTCATCACCACCCACCGCCAACTCTTGGGCTACTCTTTTACCAACGAATAGTGGGATTGACCGTCACATTATACGCCCCCACGGCTGGGAGGGGAGCATGTTTAGCGCGACGCGGGCGCGAACCCGCGACCCTCGGATTACGAGTCGCACGCCTTACGCGCTTGGCCATGCCAGGCCCATATAAAATAAGAATGATCGACCTTTCGAAAGCGCTCGGGTAATAAGGATTTCTATTTCAGTTTTATTTAGACTCTGTAAAATTTTTTCATCAATATAAATTTAAACATGTTCGCTTCTGTCGTACAATACTGCCCTATGATTGGTCATATTATATAATCACCCTTTTACCACTTCTTCACAGATTATTTATACGGACGATTTCACGAAATCTGTGCCAAAGGAACTCACAACTGGTCACTTCTGCTGCTGGCAGTGCGACGATTCCTTGACTGGTCAACGCTACGTTCTGAGAGATGACCACCCCTACTGTGTGCGCTGCTATGAACAAGTCTTCGCCAATTCTTGTGAGGACTGCAACAAGATTATTGGCATAGACTCTAAGGTAAAAACAACAATGTCAAAAGCTACACGTTCAGTAAAATATAGATTTAAAATGTTTACATTTATGACCAGACCAATATAGAGCAAAGTGCTTGTGTACATACAATAACACCACACTGTATTGACTAAATAACTGGTACTTTGTTCATTATGAAATTATGCATACAACAAACTTTGGTTAAACAATTGAGGATTTACTATAAAACTTTGTTATATTGATCTATTCTATTTATTTTGACACAATTAATCTCTTGTAAACTTTTTCATACTATGAAACTAACTATAGTTTCGCTAATAGTATTGAATAGAACACAACAATCTATCGAGTGGCAAAAAGTGTTTATCTCGAAATAATTGGTCATAGAAACATCTAACGTAACTGTTAATGTATGGTTTTCCAGAGCAGCTGAGCATGACGAACTTAGGGACTACCAATAGCTTTTCATTGCTAAGCACCTGAATATAAGGGGTTTTAAAAAATAGATTTGTACTGCTAAATAGGTAAATATAATCGCCTTATAGAGACCAATAGATTCCCAGTTAAGAACAACTGTATATAATGGTCTCATGAAGTACCTTAGTTTGTACTATGAGTCAACTAGGCACAATGAGCTTAGGTCTACTGCAAAGAGATTGATAATATTAAACTTATGGAGAACCTTAGTTTTCACTATAAAACAATTCAAGACACACTTATGAAGTACCAATAGCTTCTCACTGCTAAGTAGCCAAATACGATGGTTTATCGAGTACCAATAGCTTTTATTGTTGTTTTTCAGGAGCACAATGGCTTGTAGTTTGCATATTTGCTTTAAATATAAATCGAAAAATATTTTAACCTCACAAAATATTTTCTTGGCAAAGCTGAGCACTGAAACATAAAAAAACGATATATATTTCATTTTCTCGGAAAGAAAAGAATTTGAAGACAATACAGAAGTTAAGTATATCTGTCAACTATGTGTTTCTAGGTTTATTGCTATTTTAGATTATCTACATTTCAGAACTGTAAGCGTGAAAATTGTTGTACTTATTTCAATTGCATCTCATCGAGAAAAGCTATAACCAAAACTGTCCTTTGAGATCTGTGTTTTAAACTATTAAAACTATGATACCAGCTGAACACGAGTTACATCGCAAAACGTGTTAGTATTCACAATAATAACAATACTTATAATAATTCATCTTGAAAATAATAGTGCAACTGACTAAAGTAGTCTTCCTGCGGCAAAACTAAACTGGTTTAAGCTAGTTTTTGCTACAAATTTAAGTCTACCCGCATCTTGTTTGTTCTTATTCTAAACTGGCAACGTCTTCTTTTTAAACAGGTTTGAGTTAAATCTCGGAGGGATGCCTTTAACAGTCTCTCTATATATAAGTGTCATAAGATATAGCCGCCTCTTCTCCTGGTGTAAAGTGACAGAAACAAAACGGTCTAACGCAAAGTCGACTCTTAAAGCGTGCTGAAACGTCTGTGCGTTCTGCTTCCAACAAACACAAAGATGGAGCTCCTAAATTTGGGGTCGTAAAGTAAGGTATACGCTAAAAATACTAGACTGAAAGCTCCTTATAATAGAACAACATACATCTTCTAACCCTTTTACGTGTTTATTTGTGGAGGTAAGAGCGTCATTCTTCACTCCGGATTTGTCTGGTACACAGAGATTATTGTTTAAAAAAAATACTTTTTTTTTCTTCTCAAGACAGATAATGCACGCGCCATTTAGATGCAACGATGTATAACATCGAAAACGTAACATGATATCTAAGTTCTGCTATCGATAGTGTATGTTTACAAGAGATCGATATTACAGCAAACAGATCCTGACCTGTTTATCTTTTATTTTCCTTGGCACAAAAGCAGACGGCTTCTGTTAACCATAAATAGAATTATAATGATGACAATGCATGTATACAAGGCCACCTGAAACATGAAACATTATCTCGTGCTGACGATAAGCCCGCTTGAAATAAATATGTATCTCAGGACTGCTGGTATGAATATGTATCTCAGGACTGCTGGTATGAATATGTATCTCAGGACTGCTGGTATGGGCTTTAAAACTTTTATTAAAATAAAGTAGAGAAGAACGTTTCTACTTTCTTAGGTCATCGTCAGGTTAACAAAGAGAATTTGTAACTGAATAAAAATCAGAAATGATAAATACAGTTTCTTAATTTATCTGAAATAAAATATCCCATTACAGGCTGACTAAAACCTGCTAAAGTATGGGAGGTACATTTTGACAAGCAGTATCCTGTCAAGCACTTTCACTCTGATAGCAGTGTTCTTAGAGTAAATAGTGGTCCTGTTAAACACTAATTCTGACTGAAGTACTCTTACAGTACAGATACTTGTCATGCCAAGCACTTTAATTCGTATAACATCGTTTCTAATGTAGATAGGTGTCCTGTCAAACGTTTTCATTCTGATAAGAATTCTTGTAGTAGCTCTGTCAGACACTATTATTCTGATGTCAGTGTTCCTACTGTGGTTAATAGTCACGTGAATCACTATTGTTCTGGTTACAGTTCTTCAGACAATACTCTGCAGTCTTATCGATGACTTCTGATACGTTAGCAATCTTTCATATTGTACATAAAGAAAAGCATACTAGCTTCTCATTAGCCAGAGAAAGATTTCTTTGAAATATTTCTTATGTTGTATTCCATGAGTCAGTATGTATAAAATATTAAAAGAAACATATGGAACATGAGTCAAAGTTCATTGTTTAAATTTTGGGAAGGTTAACCCTTGAACTTATTTGCATTGCTTTCAACCTTTATTTTTACCATTATTCTTGCGGTATAGAGTTAAATAACGATATTTTTTTTGCTATTTCTAGCTTTATCTTACCACATTATGGTATATATATATTTTTTTTAGACAAACAATCCGCTGATTAAAGTCAACGGTACCTCAGAAGTCCTTTTATAAGCCTCGTTACAGCATCCTCTGTCAACAGTGTGTTTGGTTTCAGCTCTAACATAACACTAGTTAATTTGCAAGTTCAGCACAAGAAGACACGTGCCACTGGTATATCCGAAAAAAAAGTTTTAAAGTGTTTTATCCCAAAATACTCACTTCGTGTTTTATGTGTACCATTTCACACCAGTCGAACGAAGAAGTTGAAGCAGGGCTGCACAGTTTCTTTCTAAAAATAGTTCTGTTGGTTCGTAGTACCTAATTACTGGAGAACGAATATTTCGAAGTATTAACGGAGCTGGATTTTCAGTTGAAGCTAACTTGTCTAATGTCTTGACTCGATACGACTCTAAAATTCTGGTTTTATCTCACAGATTCAGTAACTTATGATAATTCGTACAGTGTATTCCCTCTAGTATGCCTCTGTAATTGGGAAGATAAACGTTTTCGCCAGATTTAATTGATAAATCTGCTCTTTCATTGGATTGTTGTTTATTGGCATTTGTGTTTGGTTGTTTGTTTGAAATTAAGTACGAAGCTACGCAATGGCTATCTGTGCCTTGCTCACCACGAGTATCGAAACCTGGTTTCTGACACTGTAAGTCGGGAGACATGCCTCTGTGCCACTGGAGACAACACTTTTGTATAACATTCAAATAATAAATAACACCCAATATTAAAATAGAAACAATTAAACACATTTTAATTAAACTATGAACGCTAAAGAGTTGAGTCTACATGTTATGACGTCATCATTAGAAGTGGTTCCAAGACATACTTGTGCCTTATTTATACTTTTGTTTTCTGTTAAACAGGTTTACAGAACTCGCGAGAACTTTAAACGTAAGGTCACATGCTGGGTGACCTTCTCTAAAACGTTAGCGTGGGAATTGTAAACCTCTAGATTGGTCAAATGACCTATATATCAACAACAACAAAAGAGGTATAAATAAGGGACGACTATGTCTTGGAACTCACTTCTAAAGATGATGTTGCAAAGTCGTAATATGTAGAGTCAACTCTTTTGTGGCCATAGACTGGCCCTTATTAAAATGGTTTAATTGTACCTATTTTTACGTTGTATGTTGTTTATTATTTTATTCCATCTAATGTATGTCTGCCTTGGACAATATTTGATGTTTCAACTAGTGTACTGTTGTACTAAGAATGTCGCCGTTTCATCTGCTGACAGAATTGGGTGATGTACACATATAGTGTAGAGTATTTACTATTCCATCCGGTTTAACCGTTGTTACACAGCTTCAAATGACAGTATCTACAGTGTTATTGTTGACGCTACTCTATCATACAAAATCTTTTTTTGAAACAGCATGGTAAAACACCATCTCTAAGCTACGTCATAACACATAATTTCCGAAACATCATGATAAGTCATCATCCATAAAACATCATGATAAAACACCTCTCCTGAATCAACATGTTTAACTTCTCATTCTAAAATTTTAAAAATTTCAAGCAAGTCACTTGTTGGAACTGATGAATATAAATTACATTAATATTTTCATTTAGAACGAATTTTGTCTCTGATTCAGATCATCAACAGGAGCCCCCAAGTTATTATGTTATGTACTAATATTTCAAACAGCCAGTTTATTTGTTTGTAATTAAGCACAAAGCTACACAAAGGGCTATCTGTGCTCTGCTCACCACGAGTATCGAAACCCTGTTTTTAGCAGTGTGAGTTCGCAGACATACCGTTATACCACTGGGGGGGGGCTCAGATACCCAGAAATTTTTAATTTAGAAGCTCATTGAATGTTGGCATGTATCAAAGTTATGATGTGTGTGTGTGTTTTCTTATAGCAAACCCACATAGGGCTATCTGCTGAGTCCACCGAGGGGAATCGAACCCCTGATTTTAGCGTTGTAAATCCGTAGACTTACCGCTGTATTAGCGGGGGGCCAAATTTATGACATTTTCCAAGATTAATACACAGTTTTTTCTTAATATAAATATATTTTAATATACAAACAACATTACAACCTATAATAATGGTTATTACAAATAAGGATTTATATACCTAAGTCTTACCAACTTATATACAATATTAAGTTCTTTTATCCGATTTGGAATTGAACACTTTATCGACGGTCCACGAGACGCAAATTACTTTTATGTTGATACACAGACACACTTCATTTGACGGGAATGCTAACTAGCTCTATTCTTCACACGTGAGTTTTTTACCGCTAGTACTTTCATAAAACATATATTGTTAATTCTTACATTCGAGAGTCTTCTACAAATTTAGAGAACAGGCAGGACTTGTGCAATAAAAATTTAATAATATACGTTACATGCATTAAGCTGAAACATACGTATATATTAAAATAAATGTATAACAGCAAATCCCTTACATAATACACCACTATTCCGGAATCTGCATGATAAAGTACCATCATTGGAGTAACATGATAGCACACATGGATCATCATGTTAAAGCACATCATCCACGAAACAACATCGATACGAAGAATATCTTTCCAAATGATGAAACAACACGACGTGCTCTTATATTCATTCTTTTTATCAGTGGAGTGAGATAAGAACAAACATTTATCTTTGTTTCTTGTTTTTTATTAATTGTTTATGCTTAAAAAACAAAAATACGTAGCAAGTCTTCCAGCCACATCACTTGAATGACACCTTGCAGCTGTGTTGTACGCCAATTCTCTTCTGTTTTTTAATTCTTCGAAGAAAATTATGGCTGAGGAACTTAGTGTAGAAGAAACTTATGTTGGAACTTAATGTGGCAGAAAAGTTTGTTTGCTTGTTTTATTGAATTTCGCGCAATGCTACACAGGATAGCCGCCCTCTAATTTAAAAATGATAGACTAGAAGGAAGCCAGATTGCGAAATGAGTGCCCCACAAGACCATACCTAGGCTAACGGCATGGGTATAAAAGGAAGCAGAAATTCAATCCGCTGGAACTCAGAACTGTTCCTCAACTGACTGCTTGTTCTGTTTCATCTTTCTGATATGCTGCACCTGTTCCCCAACGCCAGTCCTATCACTTCTCTCCAAACTGAAGCGCAGACAACCTGATATAGCTGAGGAGTTTTTAAACAGCACACATATAAAACCATATAGTCGTGATAATGATAGCATACTAAAGAGATGAGTAGTTTTTGTTTTTCTCTCTTTGGGTATGTGCACGTGCACACTATAACACGTTCTGTTAACCTACTCATTAAATATTTTTATTTAAATTGTTTAACGAAATACTTATTTTTCAAAAGTCACAGAATAACTGAATAAAAATAACTGAATATTTTAACTTTTCACAATACAAAGAGCTGATTTGTCTTATGTTTTCTTAACTGTGCCCAAAAGTCCTAAAGTACCCAAGAAAGCATTCTGCTCTTTTAATTTCTATCCTACACATTAGATACCTACGTTATGCATTAACCTTTCATAAACTAGTTTCCCCCGTACTGTCGCTTTTCCGCATTAGTTTTCGTTATTCCAGTTCATGAGGTTATTTTTATTGTTTCATAATTAGTACAGGTATGTTTTTACAATTACGTTTTAAATGTTTTCGTTGTTGTTTTTCTAGTTATAAAACTCTAAAGATCTAATGTACGTCTTATTTTTAATTAGATCATTCCATTTCACAGATTATAAACGATATACAAAACAATATAATGAAAACAATTTATTTCTTAATATACAATTAGATGGATAACAATTACAGTTCTTTGTCTCATGGTTAGAACTTACTTAATCTATAACAAATATTACTTAACGTTTGTAGCACCGTCATGAACAAACACTGACACTACATAAACTATAACGAACATTATTTAATATTTGTAGCACTCACTTGTGAGCACGCCAGCAGGCACTAAATAATGAATAACAAATGTTACTCAACATTTACAGCACACTTACATATAAACATATTCACAAGCAAACGCTGATAACAAGTAGTTTGGTTTTTTTTAATAATGGATTTTCTATTTATTCATCTACGCATATTTTGAGAATAAAATTCATTATTTCTATCACGTAAGGATTTTTTAAAATCGGGAAGAAAGAAAAGAACTCTTCCCTAGATCAGATTATTATTTTATTTACCACAGTGAACATTTTTTATTATGTTTTGGTTCTAGAACGACCGATTAGGCTCTCACATCGCGATTGGTCTATAAAAATATATATACAGTGGTTGTCAACATTTTAAGCACCACAAAATGTAACCCTATGAAATTTATTCACTAATGTAAAAGTATGCGTGATGTTTTATGAAAACTCTATACATGACGGGAAGCAATGGATTTATTGTATACGAATTCCCGTAGAACATGTGAAAATTTCCAAACTAAAACTATCGCAGGCCTGTGATAATCCATAACAGACATTATTTAACGTTTATAGTATGCTTATTTTGTAGCATTCCCGAACAAATACTGACAGCACATAATCTATAACAAATGTTATCTGAAATCTAGAACCTCAAAAGACGAAACAATAAGGAACTATGCATGTTTTTCCTTAGCATATTTAATTGAATTACAATATTTCTATCAACGTTTCACGTGACAAAAATACTACCTTTGAAACAATTGCCTTTTAAATTTTGCTCCAATTACAAGTGTCGATATACAGTTCATTTTCCTTCTCCCTAGGACCTGTCCTATAAGGACAAACATTGGCACGAAGCATGCTTTCTGTGTAACAAGTGCAGAGTGTCACTTGTGGACAAACCCTTCGGTTCGAAAGCAGAGAAAGTCTACTGTTCAAGCTGCTACGATGCTGCCTTCGCTACAAGATGCGACGGGTGTGGCGATGTCTTCCGGGCAGGTAAATAAAGAAAGTCATCCATTACTTCTATCAACTTACATGTCAATCAACTCGTTTAAAACGTTTGAGCATGATTTTTCTGTTCCTCAACTATTGGTGACTAAAGTGATAGAGAAAAATATAACACTAAAGAGAGATTTCAATCTTTCAAACAGTTATCTCTTCACATATGAGGAATGAGCCTATAATTGTACTAATAGTGAAGGATAGACTTGCGAACAGAATATAGTTCTAATTACAAAAATATTAAAGTATAAGTTTGCATCGCTAGGCCTACACAGTATGAACCCATAACTATAGATATGCTGATGTATAAATTTACGAACAGAAAATTCTTCGTTGGTTCTTAGTTAAGTATAAAACTACACGATGGGCTATCTGTGCTGTGTCCACTACGAATATAGAAACCCGATTTACAGCGTTATAAGTTTGTAGACACGTGGCTGTGACAATGGGAAGCTCGCAGAATATACTTCTAACTATGAAAATTAATAAACAAACCTACATTGGTAGAAGTACACAATATAAACGTCTGATTATCGAAGTAGTGATGAATAAACGTAACTCTAACTGTGTAAACATTCAGTTATAAACCTCTAGTTCTAGAAATATAATAATTATATCTTTAGCTGTTAAAATACTGGAATATTCGATTACATTTCCAACAACACACGATATAAATCTATAACTGTGATAATACTTCAGCATGATTTATAGCTCTTTATACAGTGTTACTAATTGCGTGGGATTATCTGTTTGACAGGAACGAAAAAAATGGAATACAAGGGGCGTCAGTGGCACGAGAAGTGTTTCTGTTGTTTGATGTGTCAAAATCCCATTGGAACCAAAAGTTTCATTCCTCGGGACAACGATATTTACTGCACTATTTGCTATGAGGAGAAGTATGCCACTCGTTGTATCAAGTGTGATCAGGTATGTCTTAGATGTGGATAAAATAAAAACCTCTGGAGTGTTTATCTATTGTAAAATGTGATGAAGAAAAAGAATGTCGTATCAACCTGTGGTTATCCATGATAACATATGGGATTTATCTCTGGTTATCCATGATAAAATATGCTATAAAATGTGAGATTTATCTCTGGTTATCCATGATCAAATGTATTATCAAATATGGGATTTATCTATGGTTATCTATGACAAAATGTATTATCAAATATGGGATTTATCTATGGTTATCTATGATAAAATATATTATCAAATATGGGATTTATCTATGGTTATCTATGATGAAATATATTATAACATGTGGGATTTATCTATGGTTATAAATAATAAAACGTATTATAAAATGTGTGATTTGTGTATGATTATCCAAAGCGAAGTAAATTGTAGAAATAATATCTATCTATAATTATCCATGTTTAAATGTGGTATAGAATATTTCTTAGTTATCTACATTGAAGTAGTGTAGAATTTCACATGTATCTTTGATCATCCACAGTGAACTATATTGCAGAATATCGTATCGTAATCAGCTCCCATTCGTAGAGTTATAAATTATCTACCATTTATTACTCAATGTTTAGTGTAATACCGAATGTACACTTAATTTGCATATTTTAAACATCATTGGATATCTACTCTTAAAGTATACCGTATAGAATAATACCATTTGTCGGTTCCTCTCGGTAAATATACGCGGTACAGCACCTGTCGTCTATATTAAATACGTTGTAATACGCTACATACAACCACCTACATCTGATCAGTAGCTGTTGTACAGTACTTGTCTTTAACAGTAAAATACGTTGTACCTCACCAGTTACAAACAACTCCGTGATTTTCTGCCTGCTACCCTAATAAATACACAAAAAAATACATTGACCTTAAAGTTGAAAGTAAAATGTTCGTTATATGTTATCCAGCGTAAGATACATTGTTTAAGAATCCGTGATGAACGTTTCGGTGAGTGTAAAATATTATGTAGGGTAAAATATACTGCTGTGGATACACTATTTAACACCTGTAATCCGTGATGAATTTACACTGGTTGTAAAACATTATATAGGGTAAAATATACTGTTGAATGAACCATTTAACATCGGTAACCCATGTCGAGGAAGCTTTAAGTATAACATGTTGCATAGAATAAAATGCTCAGTTGAATATTCTATTTATCACCAGTTATCCACGGTGAAGACACATTGAGCAGAATTCAATACAGAGGCTGAGGACCGAAGTTATATGATCATCAGCTAATTTCCACTGGTCAATGGAAGTTTCAGCCCTTTAACACTCCTTCGGACTGCAGGTCAGTAGGTTGCTCTTGCCATCTCCCGATGGGGGGTTTGCTATATTTCCAGAGGACATGTTCTTCTCTTCATCAGTGGTCTACCTACCCTTCTGAACATACATTATCCATGATAAGTTCGATTCAGCTACATCCTTTCACCACACTATTCCTGAATCCAAATTTTCGCAACCACTCATGAAGCAAAATTGCAACGAAACCTCTGCGGCCAACTTTAAACGGATAGCATGTTCCTTTTCTCTCTCCTCTCTCTGTCCTTACAAATAGAACTCATTTTAACATATTTGGTGAACTTCCGTTCATGAGTTTCCTGCGCGTTATCCTCCAATGACACATCAAATCACTTAATGTCGAATAGCAGACCAGAAAATATCCAGCCTAAGGTTTGTGACTGCAATTTCAGGTGAAAACTTTTCATCCCCCTCAAGATCTTCTATCATCTTCCACCCATTTGCACAGGAGTGTCTTCTGCTTCTTAAACTGTTGCTGGCACTACCTGACCCAAGACCCAAGATGGCAAAGATGATATACTGTCTGGAGCCAGTTGCTATCTCTTCTTTATTAGCCTTCTGCATTCTCTCTTTGACTACTTTATCTACAACCATTCGGAGTACATTTTAATGACATCAAGTGCATATGCCACCAGATAGGTTTGATGAACATACGCTCAAAGATATGCTGTACGTTTCCTCCTATCATGAGCATTACGCAAACTTGACTTATAATTATACCAAACACTTAATTTGGAGAATGTGTGAGCGTATCAAATGCAGAACGCCAGAGGAATGAAATCCTAAGAGGCTCCATCCTCCATAGCACATTCCCTGATAAAGTTTGCTGGTAAACATATTCCCTTGTTTAGTCTGATGTGGTTATGTAAATGCACTTATCAGTGGGAGTTCTGCTTCTGGACCAGACTTTCTTTCTTCCTCAGTTTCTTGAAGCTTCTGAGAATCTAACTTAAGTCGCTCCTGGTTATCAGAAAGTGACCAACATTTTTGACTTGATCATCCCTGACCATGGCACCGTACATGAATAACTTCAACCATATTCTTGTAATCGAATCTGGACCCTGCCTTATTAACACCTTTCTGCCGGATCTGACATCAGTTTGGATGTCTTTGACTACAAGATCTTTCGAGGCTCTTAGAGTCATAAATGATCTTATTTTGGATACTCTAAACTCCTCTACAAGAGTCTTCACTGGCAACAACAGCTTTATACAGCAGTTGTGAAACACAACATCGTTGAAATAACCAGGAAGCCCCAACCACATTTTTATATATACATTCATCTGTTGCTCTATCCCTTCTATATGGCTAATGACAACTTCTTATAGAGAGAATGGTCATATAATCTTTGGGATAAAGCCGTACTGCAGACAACAAAGATTTCACTTTCCTGATAGACCATACTTATCAACTACTTTCAAACTGTCAACCATCTGCTCTTAAGCTCTTCTGATGTCTTTCAATTCCTAAGTATACCACTGTCTAAGGTTTTTGCCACTTGCTTTTGGGCTGATGAAATTTTCTCGCTGCACATCAACAAATGGATGTTAATCAGCTTCCTTTTAACCAAACTGTGTGACTTCTTGATTTTAAACTTTATCCTTCCCCAGTCCATAAGATTTTAAAGGGTAGACAAAATTATTGTTGCTGCTTGAGTTCAGTATGGTCAAGTCATACATAAATACGTGTATTAGTGGAAGCTCTCCTCTTGAACCAGCATCCTCAGCAGCTCTGACGATGACTTTCACTGCAGAGACAAACAGGATAAAAGATACCGTACATCTTCTTGGGATACCCACTTCAAGTTTCACCCAGCTGGTCGTATATTCTCAGGTTAAAACATCACATCTCTAATATCCCATAATGGAATTATTCACTTTGCCACGAATCGATAAGACGTTTACAGCATATTCAATGAATACATGGAGACAGATCCATATACATTGGTAAGATCAAGCCATACCACATTCGGATGTGTTCCCTGCTTTTTTGCTTCCTGAATAATATACCATATTATACTTGTATCTTCCAAAAACTTATGAAAGCCTGGCATCCCTTCCTTCTGAACAGAAATGTTAATTAAGCCATTCTCCAGAAGAAATGGAGTCATTCTTTTTGCTATTATCCCAAACATGATCTTGCCTTCACATTTATCAGTGATATTGGTCGAGATTGCTCAATGTTGCTTCTTTCTTAGGAATGTACACTCCTTCAGCTTTATTCCTCCAAACAACTTTCAGCAGTCTCCAGAGAAATTTTAAAACTCCAGTATACCACTTATACTTTTTATATGGTACACAATCTGGGCCTGAAGCAAAAGATGTTCTTGCTCTGATAATGAATATCTTAACTTCCACCAGTTTTGGTTCAGCTATATCAAATTTTATGCCAGATATTGTATGATTCACCAGTCTAGTTATCTCAAGCATCGGTGTCTTCTGATTAATATCAGAGTAAGTGTATTTGAAGGGTTCCTCCAACTGTTCTTGGAATACATCGAGTGTACCACTTTTACTCAGACTTCTTCATGAGCTTCTTTAACCTCTGCTTGCCTTTAATTCCTTTCTGCTTCCTAGTTGGTGTACGCTCGGTCTACTGCTTCTGACATTCTAAAATGATTAATCTCATTCTGCTAAAGTCATAGATCATGCCACTCATTACTTCCAATTTTATTCTGAAAATTCTTTTCAAGGTATTCTTAAGCCCCATGGTGATGTCCCTGTTAAGTTCACAAAATGTCTATCCCGCATTCATTGCAGGTCATTTCACCTATGTCTTCCTCTCAACCACCTCTTCGCTACACCTTTGTGCTGATTTTACCTGAGAACTGTGCTGAAATACCTGATCTAAGCTATCTTTAGTCTTGCCTGGAGGCTGATGGTTTCCTACAGAGCAATGTGATTTGGCTGGCTAATGAGTACCTGATGATGGTGGCTGGTTATTTTTTATTGTGAATATTGCATAGCATTTCAGTCTCGTGAATTGAAATACCGTTGATACTGCTGAACATCTTGTCGCACCAGATACTCAATGGTGATAATACTTTGTCGTGAACGTCATCTATTATTCATGGTAGTTTACCTGATGAATGGTTTGTATAATATCAATTGTCCACGGCAGATACAGAATATTTATTGCATGTTATACAGACTAAAATACACTGTTGAACACTGTGTATAGTGATGATTCTACAAGGTAAACAGAGAATATGTACTATATATATATTACACAGAATGCACTGTAGAACGTGCTACTTATCAAATTAATTAAGCCCTGAATCCCATTGTACTTTACATAATGTGAAATCCAATCGATTATTAAAACTTAATAGGACTTTTTATATATATTGTTGTGCTGTAACTTGTTTTGCGTGCTTTAAGGCAACAGTGTAGTTTAATAGCAGGTCTGTTTTTGTTAGATAATCACCAGCGGTGGAGTGACCTATAGGAATGATCCGTGGCACAGGGAGTGCTTCTGCTGTACAAACTGCAACTTATGCTTGGCCGGACAACGGTTCACCTCGCGTGACGATAAACCCTATTGCGCTGATTGTTTCGGAGAGTTGTTTGCTAAGAGATGTATCTCTTGCAACAAACCTATTACAGGTAAGACGAGAAAACTGGTTTTTTTTTTCTTATCAAGGTTTCTCAGAAATGTCAAATTTCTATGAATCAAATGTATCAGGTAATTAAAATATTTTGATAAAAGAGCAAAACTCAGGGATATATATATAGTTAAACAATTTTATTTTTAAATTATATGTATTGTGTCGCTTAGCTTAAGGAAAGAAAATGTTTTAAAAACTCTAAATGAACTCCATTTTACACGATCTTTCATATTACCTGTTTCATTCTTGTGGACGTTTTGCATAATTACACATTCATGTATGCTATGTCTAAGGTTTATACATATACAATACTATGTCTAAGGTTTATACATATACAATACTATGTCTAAGGTTTATAGATATACAATACTATGTCTAAGGTTTATACATATACAATACTATGTCTAAGGTTTATACATATACAATACTATGTCTAAGGTTTATACATATACAATACTATGCAAAAGTGTTGGAACAAAGTAAACTTATATTTCAGGTTACTTTCAAAGAACATTTGAAGGTAAATCACAGATAAAACAACAACATTTTACTAATCTTCATATTTAGTACAACAGAAACTCAGTGGAAGTGTTTGAGCTCAGCAAACAGTTAATGTATTTTGAGTTCCCCTTTTGCTTTAATAACTACAGACAGTCTTTTAGGCAATGTGGCAACATATCTAATCAAAGTAACCTTGGGTATTTTTCTCAGTATGTGTCTAACACACTTCCATAAAGCTTCTTTTGAAGTAACGTTTCATTTGTCAAGTTCTTTATCTATCAAATCCCAGATCTGCTCAATTGGGTTGATATTGGGGCTCTGTGGGGGTCATTGTATCGTTTGAATGACTCCAGCAGCTTCTTTTGTAGCTAAGTAATTTCTGCATAAGTTGGATGAGTGTTTGTGATCATTATATTCTTGAAAGCAGAACCCTTTGCCAGTAGTAAGCAAACCATAGGATATACCAAGACGGATCAATATCTGATGGTTCTTGTGGTGGTCCATTATTGCATCTACTTTACAAATATCTCCTGTTTCCTCAGCAGAAAAAATACCCCCAATCCATCACACTGTTTCTCTCATGCTTCATGGTAAGTGCTATGCATTGAGTTAAGTTATCTTTTAACTTTCTTTCGCATGACGTACAACTTACGTCACAAAATATATATTTCAAACTTTAACTGATCAGTCCATAACATCCTTTTCAGATCATCAACAATCCAGTTTTTGTACTTTTTATTACGACATTTTCGTCTCTTTGAAATATTCGGAGATCAAGGTAAAGTTTCATCTTTCTGATACACAACCAAATATTCCATTCTAGTTAAGTCTTCTTGATACTGTAGATCTGGACACTTTTCTGTCATTTGGTACATGGTTGTTTATCTCATGCTTGAAGTCAGTGTCAGTCTTTCTTCTGTCATGAAGGCTGCACAAACGAAGATACTTAACATCAGTATCATTGAGTTCAGGTGTTCTGTCTCTTCTTTTCCTATTTTCAAATATACATGTCTTGATCATACGATCTAGGGTGTGCTTGACATTGTTTGGAGAGCATTTCATGTCTGCAGTAATTTGTCAGAGCATCCAACCAGCATCACATGAAGCTTTTATGTAAACTCTCTGCTGTACAGGGGATTCTCTACGCTTTTTGGACCCTGGCATGACAACAACATTTAATATATAATGTTAAACACTATTTTTTATCAAAGTTTATTTGTGGAGCGCAATAAATTGATTTCTTTTAGCAAAAACCAGCGCTGTATGGTAGCTCCTTGCAAGTTTCTTTATTCATAGTTCAGACACTGCATGAGGTTACATTGACAATTATTTCAAACTATAAATTTGATAGGTATGTTCATTCAAACAAAACCCTTATGGCGTGTCCTTAGTGAAAGCATGTGAGAATTCTAATCCCGCCCCAGTCGGTTGTCAACACAGATAATGAAGATATACCGCAGTATTGAAATATAGATTCTGTAACGGCATGGAAGAATTATCTCCATAAAATGGAAAGAACAATAAATCAGACTCCTGGTGCATGTATTCAGATTATAATAATGATATATCTGACTAATAATATACATGTTCAGATTATTATCACGATAGATCTTACTTATAATATACGTGTTCAGGTTATTATAACAATAGATCTGACTAATAATATACGTGTTCAGATTATTATAACAATAGATCTTACTTGTGATATACGTGTTCAGGTTATTATAACGATAGATCTGGCTTGTGGTATACGTGTTCAGATTATTACAAAGATAGATATGGCCAATGGTACACATGTTCATATGAGTAGAACAATAGATGATACCCATGGTACATCTTCCATGTGATTACAACAATAGATCATACTCATGGTACACATCTTCATACAATTACAACAATAGATCTTGAGCTGAATTTGATTTACGTTTGTAAAATGTTTTACATTTTTTATCTATAGGTATTGGTGGAACCCGATTTATTTCTTTTGAAGATCGCAACTGGCACAATGAGTGTTTCATCTGCGCCATGTGTAACTCTTCCATGGTAGGCAAAGGTTTCATCACTGACGGTCCAGATATATTGTGCCCAGAATGTGCTAAGCAGAAATTGATGTGAGTAGAGACATCTAGCGATGAAACGACAAACGATGCATCAGTTTTTTTTTAGGAATGTAGAAAACAACGCTTAACTCTTGTCGTTATACAAACAACCACAACCAATCTCAATTCGCAAGGCTCTAAACAGCTGTTTATCACCCTGCCACCTACACAATAATCCATAGCTTTCACGTTTTTTTTCACTAATTTCTTTCTGTTTTATTATAAAACGTTCAGTACAGAGCGTCAAAGCGTTAATCCTAAACTTTTAAATTCAAAGAAAATTATTGTTCGATGACTTCCTATATTTTTGAGTGAAAGGAAAACATTTTGTGGATGGGTTTTCTGCTTATTTCTAAATAGTGAACATTAATCCACTCGTTATTAAGTATAAATGTTACCCTTCGTGGCAGTTCTTAGATAAATTCATTGGAGTTAATCAAACTATAATTACAATGCTTTATAGACCATATTCTATGAGCTTTTATAGGAATTTACCCACCACCCAGCATTCCATAGTCTCGAATTAGAGTATTTTCGTATGGCGTGCTGGGTGGTGAAGAATGTCCTTTGATATTGTGTAATTATTTTATTCAGGCTGTTACGTCCGGGCTTCTATACTTTGTGTGTTATTTGTGTTGAAGAAATACTAAAGTGCTGAATCTTTTAGGTTTTTTTTTATTTTAACAAACAAATTCTGTTGCTTGCTTTTAAATATTGAAGTTACGACACCTGTTCCACTTGAAACAGTGTTGAATAAAACAAGGTGTCTATGTTATGTCATTGGTTCGTTTTCTGTTTTCATATACTACTACTTGAAGGTAAAAAAAAAAATATTATACACGTAACTGATTCTTGTTATATGAGGTTCTGATATCAAACACAGTCACTTCATCAGTGGGGAAAAGATGAATAGAGCAATCTTTTGATGGCTTGAAGTCCACATTCTGACCAGTTATTTTGATAGTTCTACAAATATGCACATTTATGTGTATTATGCTTACGTGTACTTTATTGTTAATTCAACTGCCGATGTAAAATTTCACTTTTTAATTACAAAGTTTTTGTACAGAATTACTGACGAAAAGCATGACTAATCATTAACTAACAGCTGTACAGATAGCGTTAATTAACATATTACTGTGGTCTAAATTTTTAACTTTTACCTGTATAAATATTTATTGTGTGTGTTTTTCATTGCTAATTAGGATTTTTGTTCCGTTTTATTGATATGGTAACGACTCCAGTAGTGTAACTTAGAGTTAATCACACTTTGCAAGATGGTAGAAGGCTCATAAAGAAAAATAATGGATGTTTTGAAAGTGCTTGTCCATGGAAAACTGAATTTCAGGGGCATATTGTGGGTAACATGTTGTTTTTTCAGAAGAGCTTGGACACGGTACATAATTGCCACAGAAGATGTTAAATATGTTTCCCATCATTCTTAGCGAACGTGTCAAGCCTCTCCCTAAATAAAACTAATACAAGCATCGTCTGTTCTTCGAAGTATTAAACTGACCATGGTAGCTTTCTGTCCATTGATACGTCATGAATTTTGTGTTGCTATTCAAGTCACGAATTTTGTGTTGTTTAAAGATGGAAAAAGAAGAGAAACAAAAACAACAGCAGTTTGCAATTGGAGATATTTAGAGATGAAAAAATATATGATTTTAAATGCTCTGTACATGACTCAGTTGTCCTGAATATTACTCGTGATTTTCAAACTGCTACCGGTGAAATTTTGTTCTCTTAGAAAAAACGATCTTAGAATATACACTTATTTTGAACAAGTTTTTTCATTACCCTTTACTTATTGCATCATCGACCATATTTAATCTGGTAATAGTAACTACCTATTATTGCTCGATACACACATTTAAGAAAGTTAAAGTAAATTGGAGCTACATCATGGGACTTTACGAGTATGTAATCAGAATGATTACTGTAAGCCTAGTTTATTTGTTTATGATTGTTGTTTTTTGTCATCGTTTCTTAAGCACAGCAGCTGTTTATTTCAAGGTGTAGCTGGAAGCTTGTGAGCATTCATCTACTTCAAACCAATGTTTATTATCATGTTAACGGAGATGTGGCCAGGTTCACTGGAATGATTGTTAGAGTATAATTACTCCCTTCCTTCTGCAACTATATTCTTCTCTTTGCGGACAAGATCGCTGTTCCAGGTTGTCGTGGGATGAGGTTTCGGATCATGTTTGCTCTGTTGCTAGAGTTTTACTTTTACTGCATCTGTGCAAGACATTGGTGTCATCTTTTTTCGAAATGTTGTTTCCTTCGGCTTTTCATAATTTAATCATCTCGTCGCTTGAGTACACCTCTTCAGAAAATGAAGTCACGTAGTCCTCTAACCACCAGTGAATCCTGGTGGAAATTCATTGTGGAATGATCGAAAATTCGAAATGAAACAAATACATATATTTACTGAACTCGTCTTGCATCTAAGGTGACGTGTTATTTCATTAAAATATGCAAATGATTCTTATAAAGCACAATTAAATTCGTACAGGAGTAAGAGCAGTTATAGTCACGGTCGAATCTCCTGATACGTGTCTTTTGCTCCTATTAGTTAAATATAAAGTAGTTAATGTATATTATTACAGTAAGTAATACATTCGTCACATTTGACAGTAATGTTTAGAACTACTGAAAAGAACTCTTTGTGGAGATAAAAGGCTAAAAGATCTAGTGAAAGTAACAGATATGAACAGTCTTCCTAAACCTGCTGAGCATTGTACGTTTTTGTTGTTCTGTGTAGATATCACTTATTGAACTGTGACTTTCATTGAATATTTGTACAAGATTCACAAGATAGGGTCATTTCTTACTGATAGTAATTTATATGTTTGGCCCTGGCGGTCATATTATCGTTTACAGAGTTACTTTTTTTCTTTGAAGTTTGCTATTTTGCTTACAAATATATGTTGAAGTTTGTTTAAATAAAATGTTACATAACTATAAGACAAGAATGTGGTCCGTTGTTGTACTAACACTGTAAACATGGATTGCATGTGCTAAAAGGTACTTTTTTTTTTTGCATTTGAAACTGTTCAGTTATTTTTAGCAAAAGAAAGCAAACACCACCTGGAATCTCAAACCAAAGTTTAACAACAATTTAAATATGTATTTAAGGTTTATGACTAACTGCTAATTTCTAACAAAACTAAACAATATTTTTTTGTCATTAAAAGCTCTTACTAATTAGTTATTGAATACGTATGTAGGATTCCTTTAAATAAATATCTCCATGCTTAAACGATAAGCTCGAAAGCTTAGAACTGTAAACATTGGGATTCGATACCCGCTGTGCACATAGCGAAGATAGTCCATTGAGTGGCTTTACTCTTAAATACAACTAAGCAAATTCTAAATAAACAAGATAGATGTGTGACGGATGGCAGAACAATTTGCGGTTGAAAATACAATACTAAAAAAATAGTCTAAAGGCGATGAAACTCCAGCTAAAAGCGTCTCTAATTAGAAAACTTGAATTAAATTAATAAATTAATTTTCTAACTCAACAAAACAACTTTTTTAACAGAAGAAAAAATGTTTATTTTTAAATGCTAGAATAAAATTAGAATATTTTTATAAATAACGCATCACTTCGATGCTCAAGTTGAATATTATCTAAAAAATACAAAGAAATGAAATATAATACTAAATTATTGTTAAACAAGAGCTCTTATCCTATTGGCCTTAACTTTATCAAAGAGAAGTAAGCCTAATCAAACAATATATTTCTCAAATTTTGAAGAGAAACATAACCGTGCTACATCGAGAATTTTCTTTAACAGAATTTAATGTTTTTATTTACGTTTATAAATTATTCATTTAAAGAGAAAGAAAAAAAGAATAATATTTATATTTATTTAGAATCTTTCATTGTTCTCTCCTGAGACAAGATCTGGCAAGATCATACAGTGAAATATTATTTTTTGCCCACAAGATCTCGCGAAATAAGGATATTTACCTTTTTTTTAATATAACCGAAAAATTGAATATAAATAAACATCCAAAAGACATGGGTGAAAAAAAAGAAATGAAATCATGATAATTTACTGATCAATCAAGTGGTACAAATGATTGACGTTTTTGCATCTGAAAAAAAAAAAAAAGAGAAGCTCGATAGATAGCGCCACATGTGGTTATATCGAAAAATATGCAAATAAACTTCAAATATCCCAAAACTTAACATTTAAACACATTGAGATAATAAAGTTTCAACACGATAATTTTTACCGTTTTAAAGCCACTAGTACATTCTTTCAAAACATTCTACCGAGACTTGGAATGTTCGGATTTTACCAAAGTGACAGGTTTGTTTCTTTGTTTTGAATTTCGCGCAAAGTTACACGAGGGCTATCTGTGCTAGCCGTCCCTAATATAGGAGGGTAAAGTGCTTGATTTTTACCATAATATTCAATGGTTTGATTATTTTAAAGACATGACTGTTAGACAGACAAATAAATTAAAAAATTACATAAGTGTAATAAAGGAAAAGCAGCTAATCATCATCATCCACCGCCAACTCTTGGGCTACTTTTTTACTAACAAATAGTGGTATTGACCGTCATATTATAACGCACCCACGACTGAAAGGGCGAGCATGTTTAGTGTGACGGGGATTTGAACCCGCGACTCTCGGATTACAAGTCGTGTGCTTTAACCACCTGGCCATGCCAGGCCGGGAAACAGGACTTTCAAATATATGCATTTCTTAATTGGCCCTGCATGGGGTTTCGGGCTCGAATCCTCGCCAAACCAACCTTACCCTTTCAGCTGAGGGGGTCACATTATAACGCCCAATTGCACTATTCATTGGTTAAAAACAGTAGTTCAAGAGTTGGCGGTGGGTGGTGATGACTATCTGCCTTCCCCCTAGTCTTACACTGCTAAATTAGAGACGGCTAATGTAGCTTTGTACGGAATTACAAACATTTATTAATTTAATTTATTAATTAATTATTTACTTTGAGTACAAAGCGACACATTAGGGTATTGAAATACAGTTTCTGAAGTTGTAAGTTCGAAGACATAACGTTGTGCAACTGGGTGTAAATAGGTGTAACGATGAATATTTAAAGTTCATTTTGTATTAAATTAATGAATCTGAGGAATGACATCCAATGGAACAAGACTTACAAAATTGAAAAAAACACGCACTAAACGTTTTCAGTGTTTTTTTTATATTGAAATATTTTCTATGATGGACTTCTATACAAAACATTAATTAAATATTTGGTTTTTTTCTTATAATTATATAGAATATTAATATTTGATGTTTCACACTGAAATGTCATGGCACGTGTTCTTCGTTTATAATTTTCGTCTAACTTACGAATAAACATTGAACAGCTTTTCGTACGGTCATTATAACTGGCACTAATTCATGTGTACAAATATATTCATAAAAAGACCTTAAGAAACAACCTCAGAAACACTTAAAAGTAAATTATCTATCGTTTCAAACTTTATCAACAGAATGTTGTTGAACTAGCAACAAATACCGACATACGGCGAAAAGCAAAACACAATATTATTTCATTTCATATTGTCTGTGTTCTAAAGATATAGTTGCACCAATACCTGGGCTGGTGCCCACTGTTTAAAACGCGATACCTCAGAAAACACTTCATATTTTACATTTGGGAGCATTGTAAATGGAACGGTTAGTTTACAGATTCAAAAGCACAGCCTCCACAGACGTACAAGTATACAGAAAAGAAAAAGACAGTAATATACAATAGTCTATCTGCGTTCTGTCCACGACTCGGAATCGAACTACGGATTTTAACAATGCAACTTCTTAGACTGTTCACTGATTCACTGGAGACATACAAGAGACACCATGTGTTTGAAAAGATGAAATAAGACATGGGATGGAAACAGAAGAGCAGTAAACAGTAAAACATAACAAAGAAACACGTAATTTACAATATCGTTTGCTCCCTAGTGACACGTGTCTGCGAACTCACAATGATAGAAACCGTGTTTTGATACCCGTTGTGGGCAGAGCACAATAAACTTGTGCAGCCTTGTACTTAACCGCAAACGAACAATATTATTAATTCCAAATGAATAATTGTTTAAAATCAAGGTTAATTATATATTTTTCAAACTAATCACACATAAATTACTTTGCACACAGATGAAAGTTGCAAAAGTAAACAAGTAAAATTAGAAACCAAACTCACTTGAAATTATTTAAATTTTCGTCATATGTGAAAATTAATCTGCTTTCTTTGAGCTGAAAATATAAAAGAAGTTGGTTTTAAATATATAAACGCGGCAGTTTGTCATAAGTCATAAACTTAGTTGATTTAACAATTCTTAAAATGTTGTTTTTGACTGGTCATCAAATGAGTTTCACTCAGTTCCACCTCATGCCTTTTATATTAAGACGTATTTTCTTACAACAAGAAATTAGCATAACGAAAAGCCTACCAGTTTAATATAAGTTTACTATCTTAACGAACCCAAAGAGAGTATGCTTTCTTTCTAAATAGACCAGGTGTCACAAACTGGTTGGCATACTGGATCGTAACTTCAAGATTATAGCGTTCGTGTCCCTCTGTCATAAAAAAACATTTTGGGACAATGAGTGCAGTAAATATTGACGGGAAAATTCCATTATTTGATCAGAATATCTTAAGAATCTGGAGACTTTTGATTAGTTAATTCACTCTTCTAGTCTGCCAGTTACAAAATTAGGGATGGATGAAGTAGAAAACTCTTATTTATCTTAATGGAAAAACCTGAAAAAAAGTAACAAATCCTTCAAGAGTTGACCTCTGACCAAAGATCAACATTAGGGTATTGAAATCCGGTTTCTAGAATTGTAAGTTCGTAGACATAACGTTGTGTCACTGGGTATAAATAGATATTTGAAAATCTAAAATGGGAATCCGCCTGTTAAACTAAGCGTGATTGGCTTGCTCATGAAATTGTGATAAATTAATAATAAATGTTTATACTTATACGTGTATGTCTTCCGACTTTCCATGTATTATTTGCAATTTTGAAAGGCCCAGAAAAGAGGTAAAGTCACATTACTGGTACATTACTTGTTAACTTTTAATAACCTTTTTTTGTCAACTGGATGGATTCAAAGATGACATTGATATTTCGACTAAGTTAATGAGGTTAAATAAAAAACTGAGTATGATATTTATATAAACATGAAAAATATCATAGCGCTTCCGTAGATCAGTAGTTACAGAAAACACTTAAGCCTTATTCATTGATGTTATGCTTGCAATGTCTGATAAATTTTAAAGCTTTAAAATCTATCCCTGTTAAAACAAACAATTTGTAAGTTTCAAAGAATCAGAAGACTTAAGATTGTAATTTTTATGCCTCTAAAAAATGGTTTTTGTTAGTTTGTTACTAAACACAAAACTACTCTCTAGAAAGGTGATATACACATAAATATTTACGTTTTGTGGTATATAATCCTTCGTGTTAGAGAAATGTGGTAGTTGTATGAATAAACAACATCTGCACAGGCTGCTTGAAGACGTCTACAGTGCGATAAAGAAATCTAATTAAAGAATATGATTTATGGGTGTCAGAAAATCAATATCCTAACCGACAAATACGGTTATGAATCTGAAACTTTAATTGTTGACATCTTTTGATTTATCGATCATCTTCGCAACAATATTTTCTGTGACAAAGACACAACACGGACATATCCGATATTATACTCCAAACTGATTGTTCAACGCTGACATAATTAATAAGTCACTAGGAACATTCTAATGTTAAAGATTCGCTATACCATATTATAATGAATGGAGTCCTATAGCTTCTATGGTATTTTCAAACTGATCCTCCAGGTAGCATGACCGTAGACATCAGGAGTGTCATGACAACTAACCTGAAGTGAGACAGCTATGACCACAGAAATAGATTGGATATTAATAATCAGGTTAAATGATCCAGAGAAAATCATACAATGATGATACTTTTGCTTATATGATACTAGAAAAACTTTTTATTTCGTGATGTGCAAACATCCAACTTCACGAAATTTGTATCCTGTGTGTAGGTAGACTTGCAATAGAGTCACGATTTTCCCGTTTAGCTTCCGTTTCTCGTTGCGGAGAGCTTTATTTTTTCCATTGGAATGTACAGCCAAAAAGTCGGGCAGCTGAATTTGTTGCACGTAGTGAAGCAAATCGAAAGTGAAGAGATAACGCACAGTTTCAATATTTACGGAGTTATAAAGCGATGAATGGCGTCAAAAACAGTTATGTATATCAGTTTTTCAAGTATCTACCGAGTATCCAAACGAAAAACTATCAATTGTTGCCAGAAATTGAGAAAACTTGAAAGAATGTTCATGAAGCGATGCTATTTGTATACAAACACGTAGAGTGCAAATGTGACGTTATTCACATGTCACACGCGGATCTAAATGTTTTTCACGAATTACAGAGCTACAAAGCGATGAATAACGTCAGAAACAGTTTTGTATTATCAGTTTTTAAGTATCAACCCATTTTTCACGAGAAAAATTGTCATTTCTGATATTCTTTATTTATTTATTGAGTTTATATTGTTTTTATTTTTATATTGTTTATTATACCTTTGCAACTTATATCCTTTATTTAAAAATCGTATTTTTAAAAATAGTGTTTCTCAATACTTCAAAAAAGAAAACAAAAAATGAACAGTACCAAATGATTGGTGTATGACAATGTGAGGAGTAAGCTCTTGAGGTTCAAGGTACGTATTACCATTAATTAGCACGTTGCCTATGTACGTTGCTCATCAATAGCTGAGTAAATGTCTTTTGTCTTTAGCATGTTTTTTTTATGGTTGGACAAGAAAAAAAAAGACTTCAACAGAGATTACTATGCAAGGCTGCAAGTCGTTCATAGACATAGTGCACTGTCACACCTACCAGTTGCTGGCATCCCAACTAAGCACTGGCGCTACTAGTAGTCCACTAGTTATATTAATATTGTAATAAGAATTATAGTATTCGATTTGCTACCAAGTTTATGTTACTTATGAAAAAACGATCATCTTAGTACACGCTAATAAACGTTACCACTATGGATGATTCAATTACATCATTGAGGTAGTTATCGCGGTTAGTAGCCTATACTACCACCATGATCTAATTACTAATCAGCAGCTTATGTATGTAGGTATATATATAGTTGTCCTAATTTTAAATTTATAGATAACTTTTGGAATATTCTTGTCTGACCGAAGAGTGGAATTAAGACTCTATCACAACTACAAAATGTGAAGCGCTATTTCATTTTCCAGTCACAGGACGCAACAATTGGAACTTAAACCAATTGTTCGACATCCTTATCGCGTGTCATACAAATGGTACCTTAGGCCTAATTCTAAATGTACCATACTTTACAAAAATGTACACTCAATAAAGGTTCATTAACGAATTGATGTCAGTTATAGAGTACCAATGAAATTTAATTTTGATCAAGAATTCATTTTTACGTGAGCGGTGTTTGCTGAAATACATAATTTTTGAAACAAGTAAATTATGACAAGAGACATTAGTCGTTTTTCATAAGGCACTGTATGATAGTACAGCCATTCAAGTTTGCGTGAGTCAGTCAAGCTTATATTACTTACTCATTATAAAACTGTTGGGAAGCACCAACACCACCTATGTTTGATAAAAAACAGAAGACAGCACTGAACTTCTTGAACACTTCATCTGAGGAAGATCGATTTAGAGAAGCTTCACAGTTAATACCCTTCACCTAAATAATAATGCCATTGAGATGTTTTATCGAATTTACTTAACATTTTAGAGTCCAGCATAACCAGATGGTTAAGGTAATCCGAGTGTCACGGGATCGAATCCCCGTCACATCAAACATGTTCGCCCTTTCAGCCGTGGAGGCGTTATAATGTGACGGTTAATCCCACTATTTGTTGATAAAAGATTAGCCCAAGAGTTGGCGGTGGGTGGTGATGACTAGCTGCCTTCCCTCTAGTCTTATACTGCTAAATTAGGGACGGCTAGTGCAGATAGCCCTCTTGTAGCTTTGCACGAAATAAAAAAAAATTAAATAATTATCTACCGATTTAAACGCATAAAATTAAGTGTTTTTTCCATTTACAAAAAACTAAATTAAATTAAGTTTTACTCTAAAAAATTAGAAAGTATTCATTTCAAATGCTTTCACTCTTTAAAACAAAATTTTTATGATGTGGTTTCATTATGAACTTAAGTTGTTTAAACACAAATTGTCGATAACAAACATTCACTTATGTCCAAAATTATAAATTAAACACATCTATTAATGTTGATTCCTTGAGCAAAAATCAAGATACTAACCAAAAATTAACATTTATATTACATAAGTATTTAAGCTATATTCCAATTGGAGAAAAAATATGTTCGGATAAGATGTGATTATAAAGGCTTAAAGTGGATTACAATTTGTAGAAATACAATGGAAAATATTGTAAACTGCTTATGATATTTTATATCATTACTTCATTAAGGCGTCATAATTCTGAAGATGGTAACTACTAATCCGATGTTCAGTATTATTTTAAACAGAGTTTTATCTTATGTGGTAATTAATTATTCGTAAAATATTATAGATAATCTTATATATTTCTTAACAACTCCTATATATGTCAATTCATGTAATGATCTGTCATTATAGTGGTTACGTTTTCATATACGACAAAATGTGCAGGCGGATTTATCTGTGTTTCCTGTGAAATGCATGACATCAGATCGAAACAAACCCTATTTTCTTGTAATCTGCTATGAACTTCAATCAAGCTACTATTACATCGTCATTTATTACACTGACATCCAGTCCTAACTAGTTGGCATCAAGAGTATGCTATACATAGTGTTGAAAGGGCAGAAGCATTTGTAATATTCTGAAGTAACTGGAAGAATAAGTGTCAGAATTGAACTCTGCTTTGGAAGTGACCAAATTGATAGAGACTAAAACCACTACAAAATAGAGTGAAAAGCAAGTTTTATGTATCTTATGATAAGAATGCATAATTCGAAGGGGTCGAATTCACATAGACAACGGGTGGGCTTATCTAAGGTTAACAGAAGACTTATACCAGATTTTAAACTGAGAGAACTAACCTGTAAATACTTATAAACAAATAGGGTCAACTCTCCTATTCTGCGTGTATTATCGATGTTACTTGTTCATAACACTAGTAAATATGGAAGACATGTCACTGTCAAATTTCTAAATCTGTACACAACCGATACAACTTAACAACACAAGATTAGTAAAGTTTGTTAATTTAAAAAGTTGATTTTAAAACCTGATAAACATCGTCAAAAAAGTACAGAAACTGGTTAAATCCAAATACAAACATTATATTTTCAAGCCGACAACTAGGAACTTCAAAAAGTAAACAAACAAACCTGAAAATGCTGTCTACGTTATATTCTCAAGCTATAAATCCACATTTTAACTCCATGTCTACCTAACTTACTAATTTAATTGGTTGTGGCTTGAGAAAATAAAATAGACACCATTTCCAACTTTATCTGTTTAACGTTTATAGAGTCTCTATTTGTTGGCTCGAAAATATAATCTTTCTATCTTGATTCAACATATATATATTTTTCTTATGATTCCTATTCCCTCTTTACAAGTTAAAAGATTTTACTAATTTTGTTTATTAAGTTTTATGTGCATTTATGGAGACTAAAGTTCAATCCACATACGCGTCTGTGCGTTCAGTTGAATGTCACGTTTCTCAACAATTTACTGCTGTATTGGTTTCTTTCTTCATCCAACCACAAAACTGAACTTATTCATAGTAAATTCCAAATGTACAACAAAGAATAAATACATGTACCGATATGAAATTACAACAAACAAAATCTGAAGTTATTCCTAAAGGATCATCTTGAAGACAAAAGTTGTATTATCACTAATCTAACGACACTTTCTTCAATATCACAGTATAATGTCACAAAAGAAGAACAGAAACAAAGTAATTTCTTGAGAACAGTGCTATTGTTTGTTTGTTCTTGAATTTCTCGCAATGCTATACAAGAACTACCTGCGATAGCCGTTCCTAATATAACAATGTAAGACTAGAGAGAAGACGGCTAGTCATCACCCACCACCAACTCTTGGGCTACTCTTTTATCAACGAATAGTGAGAATGACCATCACATTTTAACGCCCCCACGGCTGAAAAGGCGAGCATGTTTGGTGTGGCGGGGATGCGAATCCGCGACCCTTAGAGTACGAGTCAAGCCCTAATCCCCTGATCATGCCGGACCGAAAGGTGTAATATATATTCTGAGATATACAACACGGGTTAATGTAATCTAAATAGCCGCAGTAACACTCTTACCTTGTTAGATCGACATGCCATATATCTATGGTCGTAAACAGTCTGATGTGTACAACTGTTTGATAGAATTAAGTGACACAAATATGCGTGAAAAATATACCACAACAAAGGACTTTACTCAAGCCACCAGTTATCAACAACAGTTACAACCACTCCCTTAACCTGTTGAGTGCCAAGTATTTCAGCTGCTACGGCATCTCCTAACCAAGTTCAAAATACAACTCTAATGCTTCTTCATTTTGCAACTTTTTGTGACGCCATTTTGGATCGAAAGTGAAACAACTTGTAAGTAGGTCAAATGCATGTATGGTGCTGCCATCTAGCGTTGACGTTAGGTATTATTGAGGGCGTATTAACTCGTCCGTGGCACTGTGTTATCGATCGGCTTAGACGAGTTATTTCGTCTACGGCACTGAACAGGTTAAACCAACTATTTAAAACTAGCACGATCTGTACGAAATAATGACGTATGCAGTGGTAATAAATACTGAATGGACGCTCATGATTCCATCTGAATATAAGAAACTGTAAAAAAAAAATCACTACCACTGTTTGAGTAGAAGACTCTGCTATGATACTTTTCCAGTGTTAAAAACAAGCTTAACAACATGGTTGCAGAAATCCATGAGTAACAATGAATAATAGCGACTCGAGTAACGCTATATAACAGGATATTCGGTAGCCTTTCATATAGTAATTTCGAATTAATGCACTAGAAAATGCACGAGTTGTAGTTCCAACCAACATACAGTTGGTTTTAACGGGATTTTTTAACGACGGAAAGTGAAGGACTTAAAAATTTCGAAGTGTTACGAAATTAAAGAAAGTCGAATTGAGCTTTAAGCTACTTGTTCAATTTTCTAAAGGCCCGGCATGGCCAGGTGGTTAAGGCACTCGATTCGTAACCTGAGGGTCGTGGATTCGAATCCCTGTCACACCAAACATGCTCGCCCTTTCAGCCTGGGGGCGTTATAATGTAACAGTCAATCTCACTATTCGTTGGAAAAAAAGTAGCCCAAGAGTTGATGGTGAGTGATGATGACTAGTTGACTTCTCTCTAGTCTTACACTGCAAAATCAGGGACGGCTAGCGCAGATAGCTCTCATGTAGCTTTGCGCGAAATTCAAAATAAACCAAACCACTTTTCTTGTGCCTCCTCAGTGGCATAGCACTATGTTTACGGACTTACAACACTATAAATCAGGTTTCGATACCCGTGGTGGGCAAAACACAAACAGTCCTTTGTGAAGCTTTGTTCATAATTTTAAAACAAACAAACAAAATAGTTTCTTGCAAAATTCCTGTGCGATCCCACACTATAATATATACATCACTTGCAATAATTTTATAATGGAGTGATAACATGGATTTGCAGTTGGAGCAAACGGTCAGTAGTAGATCTTCAGCCTTGTTTGTTTACTGTTTTTGCAATTCCTATTTGTAGATTTCAAATTTTCGAAGGGCAAATATATGCAAACTCCAAACTAAGCGCGTATAAAATTTTACCAATAAAAGGCAGCTTTTTTAAATAAAACAAATGCGTCTGAAATATCACTTGAAATAGAGCTTCTTTTATTTTAAAGTAGTTATTTACGGAGTCAGGTGGAGTGGTGCCTGAGGTTTCAGGTAAACACGAATCCAGTACATAAGCAGCTGCTCAGAACCAGGAAGTTGTTGAACACTGGAGATTAGTAATCGAATAATACTCCCAATACATATATTTATGAATACGAAATAGAATACAAGAAAAGTGCTTGGTATCCGAATGCAAATACAAGTGTACAAGAATGTATTCACGAATACTTTGTCAAGTAATATGAAATAATGATAAAACAGCAGACGATAAGATTTCAATACTTTTATTTTATGAAACAATTTCTTGAAAAACTGAAAGAAACAAAATTTGAACGAATGATAAATTTTCCTTATTTTTATTTTTTAAAATGTTTTAACAAAGTTTTGGAACTAAAATGTATTTTTAAGGGAGACTTATAGATATCATAACTGACTTATATCATATATATCATAAGTATATATTATTGTAGATATTATAAATATCATAACTGTCTCATATTATAACCATTATTCTTTATGAACATCAGACTCTCAATTATCTTGTCAGTGAGGCGACAACAATCAGGTACAAGGTTTTTTGTCTCTGATGCTAAACAAGTGTTAATTGAGACAGAGGAACACTTGTGTAGCATTTCGCTAATAAAGAAAGAGCAAGAAGTGTGATTTTTTCATAGATCTTCCAATAATCTAAGGGGCTAAATTTTTTAGAAATACAAGGGTCATCTATATTTGGGTTGATCTCTGTATCGTCTGAAGATGGGGAGGCTAGTTTCTTGGAGGCAGCAAAAAACTAAAGAGCTTGCTTGTTTGGAGAGGAGAAGATTTACAGTGCTTGTTTAGTTCCATCATTATTCGATTGTTTATTGATCGAACTTTCTTAACTTTTAGCTACAGGAAAATTTGATAGAATTAGTAGGGCATTGGTCAAGTGAAACAACAGTTTAGATTAAATCTGGGATCTAATACCACAGCCAGGCAAAAGACATTTTATTGTTCAACTGAGTCAACCGGGCATGAACAGATTTCTTCAGTAAAGACAAAAGATTGAAATTATATCTGGACAATATGCTGTCGGTCTCAGTCATCATCCAACAAATATAACACTGCGTAACTGGATGTAACAATGTTCTAACCCTGGATGAAATAAAGTATCAGTGTTATTATGGAATCTGCAAACACAGTTTAATCACGAAAAATAAACTTCGACGTACCAGTATAAAAAAATAACCAACTTTTCCTGGAAAATCTTCAATAAAAACTTTTTCATCTTAATTTCTGAGTTTCATTGTGTTGGTGTTGTCAACTGAACTTTGACCTCTACCTCAAGTGGATCAGCTGCTTGTGTTGATTTTTGAATGTAGGACACGATGGTTGATGTTTTGGAAATTATTTTCAGCAGTGGTCTACCTTCTTTCATGCAATCCTTTACTGTAAGATGCAGCATGTGGGAAAAGCAGGATTCATGTTCAAGAAGAAATTTGAATAAACTGTCTACTGGTTGAATTCACCTACCAGTTCATCTTCTGAGTCACTACCTGTAGACAAATTGTCATCATCTCTCACCCTAGGTGGAGTTTGCGATTCAAACCCAAGCAGTCAGAAAGTCTTAATCACGTTGGATGCGTTATCCAATGTCAAATATGACACATTGCTGTTGATGTTTAATAGATTTATTATTTTACCATATTGAATTGTAATATTATCAAATCAAATATGTAACGTCTCTTTAAATGCTGACATATTAACAAAACTATTTTCATTTTCGATTCAACTATAAAATGACCAGTGACTCCAAGAAAGCTGCGCATTTGTTTGCTACTTCAAATATCTACACTAACACTGATGTTGGGTACAAGTTCAGTTGAAAGATAACTTTTTTCCTGAACTTTATCAAATCTGTTCTCCATCAACATCATATTAAATAAAACAAAATGATAAAAAATATGGTTTAATGCGCATGAGAAATTTAAGTTTCCTATATTATATTGTATAACTAGATGGAATACCCGTCCTCTGGAGAAAATATATACAAAATCATGATGAATGAAAGGTTATCTCACAACACCAAAAGTTGCTTCCCTTATATGCAATTGTAAAAGGCAATCAACAAGCTCATAAATATTGCAAAACGCAAAATGCAAAATCGCCAATTTACTTGCATCCCCATATGGACCCAACAAATCTTCAGACCAAATTTAGTAAAAATCCATCAAGAGTGAAGTAGTAATAAATAATGCAAAAATACCCATAAAAAAGTAGTTACATGAAAATACAACAGACATCGGACAGTTCCACTATATTTATGTAGATTTACATAAAATATAGCTAATGCTAACAAATATAATAAAAAGTCTTACCTTCAAATATGTCAGCAGACTAGAAGTTTGTTTATCAGGAATTAGAAATAGTAAGGACAAAATCTATCAGTATAAAGTAAGAAACGTTCATGTACCACCAAAGGCAGTTTAGCAGCAATCTCAATTTCTTTATTGGATTAATTTCCATGTAATACAATAACTTTTACTATAGTTGGAAAGTATTGACCAAACTTAATGTGCTGTGGATGTAATAATGAAAGTCTAAAAATTGGATGAGTACAAAAACTAACATTTACTCTTGTAATATTGAGTGTTCACTAAATAATTAATCAAATACGAATACTATATCATTATATTCTAATGCGAATACTTTAATTTTCTCTGTCAAAGTACTCGAATGCAAGCACGAATACTTCCAAAGTTATATTCAAAGACATTTGAATCGAATACCCATGTCTGCTTAAACCAACATTATGTATTTATAATCATGTAAATAAACTTTTAATGAAGGAAAAATATTTTTTTAAATGGATCGTGGAAATTCGCAGCCCTTCATTTAGTATATTTGTCCTAGTTTTTGTGTAAAATATCCAGTAAAATTTGCTACTGTGACCCGGCATGGCTAGGTGGGTTAAGGGGTTCGACTCGTAATTCGAGGGTCGTGGGATCGAATCCCCGCTGCATCAAACATACTCGCCCTTTCAGCCGTGGTGGCGTTACAATGTGACGGTCAATCACACTATTCGTTGGTAAAAGAGTAGTCCAAGAGTCAAAACGTGTATACAAATATACATTATTTTACTTATTTCTATACTAAAGGTCATTCGAAGCACCAATCCTTTGCTTTCTCTTTATCCCATCTAGAGACTGAAATTTCGCTAATATTAGTTCAGTAGTTTTCCTTAAAAAAACGATGATTTGAAAATTTAATAACAGAAATCGCAATTTTCTAATAAAATTAATTTGTATGATGGGATACAATTTGATTATGATACTGTTTCACGATGGCGTTGGTATTGCAATGAGTCATGTGCTGTTGTGAAAGTTACATTTGACGTTGTTGATTCAGCGTTATATCTGCGCAATAGAGATATAATATTAATAAAAATTGTCACAGGAACAAAGTAAAGGTATTAATGTTGGTTCATTTCGGGCGAACTAAGCAATTGTTAACTCTACGGAAGTGGCATTTAATGGTTTAAATTTTATTAGAGGTGTTAATCTGTTATAATGTTTTCAACAGGCCCAAATTACTCAAAATTGAAAACAAATCTACGTCTTGCAATAAATCGTTTAAAGTTACTTGAGAAGAAGAAGACGGAACTAGCTCAAAAAGCACGAAAAGAGATTGCTGACTATATAACTAGTGGAAAGTATGAAAGGGCAAAAATTCGTGTCGAACATATTATTCGAGAAGACTATCTAGTTGAAGCCATGGAAGTGGTAGAAATGTATTGCGACTTGCTTTTGGCTAGATTTGGACTAATACAACAGATGAAGTAAGATAATCTCATAAAGTATTGGTATTAGAAGTATTGTAATACTAATAGTACTTAAGTAATGCTTAGATGTTACGTTTGAAAACGATGAAATAAAACAATGTTTAATTTAATTAAGTCTAATAATATTTTTATTAACAGATATTAAGTTACCTTTGTAAGTTTACCCTCCTGTTTTCTGTAAAACATTGCCAAACTACCGTGATATAAATTGCTTATCAAATATATATGACGTTTATTATTAGTTTATAATAGTACCACTTCTGGTATTTGTTGTTAACCTAGGTCTTAAAATGACAATTATTTTACTTAAATAGTGTCTAAACATAACTACCAAATTTGTCAACTTTATTTTTTTGTGGAGGCTTTTATTTACTTTTCATTCATAGTATTATTACTAATTGCTAACTTCCTAACAAAATCAAAGCAAACTGCATGATATACCTACTTTTATCAAAACTAAAACCCAACCTGGTATTAGTAATGAATGGTTAATTAAACATACTATTCTTACGTTATTTCCTGTAAGTTAAAATTTAGAATGCATTAGGCCTGATATTCCTAATAGAAACCTCATAACCTGATGATGTTATTGTTGTTTATTTTAATTTGCATTTTAAGCTCAAAGTTAGAGGTATGTAAAAGTGCATTTCAGACTTATGCAAAAGGGTTTTTGTTCAATACCAGAAGTTATAATGTAGGTCAAGAAAACCATTCACTGAGTTGCTAATTTTTCATTTCAATTTTACATATATACTATATATTTTCAAGTATTATGTTTACATTTTACATTTAGGACTATTGGTTTATTAATGCTTCACCAGCTTTCAGCATTTAAACTGCAATTTTTGAAATGACCACTGGTGGGACAGTGGTAAGTCTTTGGGTTTACAGTGCTAAGATCAAGTATGATTTCTCTCAGTGGACACAGGTGCTTGCCCTATGTTTCTTTGCTATAAAAAACACACGTACAGTTTTTAAACTGCATTGTTTCTTCAGTTGTTGACTCTCTGTTTGGATTATCTTTTTGGCTGTAATTTCAACATCTCTTGAACTTCAGCCAGCTTAGTATATACAGTTTAATCTTAAACTGTTATATTAAGATAACAATGCAGTATAATAATAGGTAGGCAAACAACAATTTATAAGCATAAGGAAGAATGTTATTGGTGGTGGAAATACAAGTATTACATGTTTTAACAGAACATTGGTCTGATTGTTTTTTGTTTTCAGTTATGATCAGTACTAAGAAATACAAGGTTTATATACTATTACAAAGACAAAAGATGCAGAAACTAAAGCTGATAGAAATGGTGTCAGCAAGTGAAAGGATATATGCAAAGGTGAAGTGTATTCCAGCATATGAATAATGAATATACCTTGTCTTATATGCCTGATGCTTCTTGGGCTATCATTTCTCACTAAAATGCAATAATGACCCCAGTAACATCAGCCATATTTGGTAAGTTCTATTCACTGTTCATACCAGACTTGACCTTTACCTGTATCCTGTCACCTCTAATTCCTGCTTCATTTGCTCTTACAACAATGTATAACCCTTGTATTACTTAGTTCTGGTCATACCTGAAGCAGACAGACCAATGTTGTGTTGAAACGTATAATGTTCCACTATCAATAACATTCTTCATTATGCTTATAAATCATTGTTTGTTTATCTGTTGTTATATTGGCATAATGTGCTTTCTTACTCAAGAAAAAATTCAGTATAATTCCTACAATGAAAACACAATAAGTTAATTACAATGAAAACATTAAATATTCTAACCAATACTCGTAATAAATAAAACATTAAAGAAAGAGTGGTTACAAGTTTGATATATATTCTGAAATTAATATTAACATCCAACCTTATTTATCATGCTTCTTAGCAAGGTTTTAAAATAAGCACTTGCTAGCATGTAGAGCACAGATGTGACCAAACACTATAGGAAGTATATAAAACTAACATAGTTAGCACTAAATGTCATTAATTATTTTAAGTAATACAATCCTTACATTAAGCACAGATGATAGTGTAATAAAATACAATTCATGCTTTCTTACAGTACTTTCCAGAAAAGTGAATTCCACCAAGATCAGTACATGTGGGCTGTGTAAAGATCCCATTTGTTATTATTTACTGAATGTCTTCCCACTTTTTTCTTTAATCCTTGTAATGATAGATCTAATGCTATCATCCTAAACCTGATATTCTAAACTTCTCCCAGGACCTCTTAGTCACCAATGTCATGTAAAATATTTTCGTGGCTTCAGTTTGTCTCAATCCACATTATCATTGTTGATTTTAACATGCTCAACATCCATCTGTAACTATGATAATTTAAATGTGTTGCACAAGGAATTCTTCATCATATTTTGTGATGATATTTGAGAAAATCCTATATGCTACACAAAGAAAATTCCAGGAAAACGTTTACCTTCATTCTCTGTGATATATGTCACTAGGCATACATGCTTCCTTGATCAGTTCATATATGTACTTAATCAGTGTTGACAGTTTCTTATGCATTAAATAATATGTGGGAACACCATACTTGAGGGTAAAGCTAGATGAAACCACAATTAACCACCTTGAAGAACCCTTATCAGGGTGTTGTTGCTACTAGTATAACAAAAGGGATTTGAAGTTGTATCTACAGAAATGTTGAATATAAACTGTAATTTTCTTATATAGGTAACTGTTTAGGCCTCAGTTACAGTGTTGTATTCAGTGTTGACTCCTTACCTTGAGAAGGATACTGAATTATTGGAACTAGCTCAAAGGAGGGCTCCTGTAGTGTTACTTGGGATGGAATGTGAGGAAAGTTCTTTTTTTTTTCCCCTGAAGGAACAGGAATAAGAGAGGATCTGATTGAAATGTTTAAGATTGTTAAAGGAACTTGTACTGTATTTTTGTATTTAATGGTGAGAAAGATAGGACTGTGAAACACAAATTTATTAGTCATTGTCAACTAGAAAAAATCTTTGGTTTTGTAACAAGATGGTTGCCTTCATAAATGGTAGTTGAGAAATATATTAAATGGTAAGGTTAGACTTGAGTTTTATTTTTAGTTTTAAGTGTAATGGATGAAACAGTCTGTGGATCAACAGGGCCTTTGTTGTTCATTAATATGATTATCTCGCTCACTACCACATTTATAGATAAACTACTTTTCAGTTCAAGTGCCAGGTTTATTTGTAGAATTGTGCATGTGCGTGCTTGTGCACACACACACACACACACACGCATGCACACACAGTCATTTTTATTATTTCATTACTTATTTAAAACTTTTAATTGGTAAACGTAAGGAAGTTTGAAGTGAAAATACTCTTCCTTTATAACGGTACAATTTCAAACTTGCATGATTAATATCACATTTTGAGAGACTGAAACAATGATTATATATTGTAAATGTGTCCCGTACATGTGCTCTTAGCAGTGATCTAGAGGTAGATATATGCCCATTACAGTGAAACAGTTGAAAAATAGTGTGATGGTAGTAGTGCTATAAATCTTCAATGATGAATTAATAATTAATTGAACATGGTAGTTAAGGTTAAGGTGTGATTAATATAATTGTGATTTTTATTTAAACCTTGTTTCACGTCCTGGTTGACCTTTTTCTTATTTTTGATTCAGAACAATAATATATTGCTCTTGTTATGGCTTATAATTATAATAGATTGTATTTGTAACAGAAGATAAGAGTTACAGATTTTGATTATGCATACATAGCATATGTATTGCAGTAGTGGTTAAGGCAATGTCTACTTTGTTCCTGAATATTATAGGTCACTTGATGAAGGATTGGCTGAGGCAATCTCTAGCCTTCTGTGGGTGACACCTCGACTCCAAACTGATGTAGCTGAGTTGAAGGTTATCTCAGACCAGTTGACATCAAAATATGGAAAACCTTATACTCAGGCTGCATGTGAAAATTCATTAAACTCGGTGAATGAGAAACTTGTCCACAAACTCAGCGTTCAAGCCCCTTCCAGATTACTTGTGGAAAAGTATTTAATAGGTTTGTTACAAATTCATGTGACCTATAACAAAAACAACTGTGTATCCACTGCATTAACTTCCTTATGGATCTAGGGCCATGGATTATGTGGCTTCAGAGAAGAAAATACAAACTTACATAGTTACATGGCCTCATAAAACATTGATCAATGTTAGTTGTTACTGTTGAAGTCCTCTACGTATTTTATATAAAAATTAGAAATTTTAAATTTTAATTATTAAGATTGAGTAATGTCATAATAGGCAAAAAGCAGTAATAAAGTATTTAGTGTAGTACAATGTGTCCCCCATTGTCAGTAGGAACTAACTTGGTAAACTGTATGGAAATTACATAGTAATTTGAGAGAGTAATTGTGTGTACTTTATATTTTGTTATATATGAATGGTGTAGTATAAATACTGTGTATCATCATCATATATGGCTTGTAAGTGAGAATACAAATAATATTTATTAAGGATTGAGGGAAATTTTTCTGTTTATATTAATTGAACTTGTATACAGTTTATGTACAGTGCACTTCTGTTATTAGAAGAATCTGATATATTTCACTCTATAAACAACTGTACATTAAGTGAGAACACAGTTTAATATATACATAATTAATTTAATATTTTATAACAGACTAATATTGGAAAAGTTACTTCAGTGTTTTGGATGCCAATGAGATTGAACACAGTTTCAGTTACACTGTTTGTAACTGTGTGTGGGTATGTCTATTAAGCTTTGTTTTAGATCTTTAGTCTGTTTAAAGACAGGAACAGGTGTGGAAACCACATTCACTGCTGGTGTGACATGAGTAAACAGTCTTTGAGTGAATTCAGAATGGATTGCAACTGCTAAAACCTGAAGTACAAAAAGCAGCAACAGTGGAACATTGGTATGTATGTGGTCAATACACTGAAGATGATGATCTAGAATCAAACTATTGATGACCTCAGAAATTGCACATTTCTACATACTGTGGCTCAGTGACAGCAAATTTATGACTAATAAAATGGCAGATGATGTGGCAATCAAAGTT